>NW_025106632.1:10600000-11044831 GCF_013123115.1 Colletes gigas | reverse complement strand
CGAAAAAAAAATTTCATTTTCTTCTGAAACAAGTATATTTGCTTGCGGTGGTCAATTACAATCATATTAGGAGCAAATATACCCCCAAAATCCTTCCCACTGTCGAGAAAAAAATTCCTAAAGGAATTGAAATTTTTGATGAAATTAAATGTTATTTTATTCCAATTATTTTTTGAAACAGAGCTTGAAATACGTCCCATGGGTACCTACAGACACGTATTAGACTGTTTATCTGTAAATCGTCGAGTAAATTTGTCAAAAGTGAAAATCGAATTTTTCGAAAAAAGGGAAGGGGGGGTGCCAGAGATTTTCGTCGAAAAAAAAAAAATTTCATTTTCTTCTGAAACAAGTATATTTGCTTGCGGTGGTAAATTACAATCATATTAGGAGCAAAAATACCCCCAAAATCCTTCCCACTGTCGAGAAAAAAATTCCGAAAGGTGTTGAATTTTTGATCAAATTAAATGTTATTTTGTTCCAATTATTTTTTGAAACAGGGCTTGAAATACGTCCCATGGGTACCTACAGACACGTATTAGACTGTTTATCTGTAAATCGTCGAGTAAATTTGTCAAAAGTGAAAATCGAATTTTTCGAAAAAAAGGGAAGGGGGGGTGCCAGAGATTTTCGACGAAAAAAGAAAAATTTCAATTTCTTCTGAAACAAGTATATTTGCTTGCGGTGGTAAATTACAATCATATTAGGAGCAAAAATACCCCCAAAATCCTTCCCACTGTCGAGAAAAAAAGTCGAGTAGGTATTGAAATTTTTGATGAAATTAAAAAATTGATATTTAGTTACCGCAGTTCATAAAGCACAAATGAGTCTTCCTCTCTCGACTTCCACGAGACGGTCCGAAATTACTTCGGGCAGCTTCGGAGAATCGAGAAAGAGAGCGTGTGTCAGTTTGCCTTTGTCGACGCTCCGATACTCCATGAGCTCACGTACGCATGATCTGGCGTAGGGTGAGTAGGGCCACAGACGAGATATATGAATAGACCTTTCACCTTATGGACTTTTGCGGCTGAATCTGACTGCCATACCGACCTGAAAATTCGGAGGTGATTTTAGCGGCCTCTTCTCATGGATGGCGGTTAGTTGAGACACTAGGCACTGAATTAGGATTAATGGGCAGCCAGCAGAATGAGTGCGTAAATACATGTGAGTTGACTATGGGGGGAATTGAAAAAGACAGTGCAGTATTATCAGATGGCAGACCGGTGCCCAAAGGGAGCTGCCCCACCACTTACACACACTAATACCAACCTCCTTGTATATGAGTTCTGGCGTTTCGTATCTCTTCGAGGATTCGAGAAAGGCGGCGAATGTCAGTCTATCTTTCTTGCTCTTAACACAGCCGAAATTCGATCTCGCATAATCTTGAGCCGAGATTCTCGACTGCCCAGGCATTTTTGACTTTCCGACCTATGTAGGCGTATAAGCAAAATACCATAATGAAACAAAAATTTTGTTTACGGAAATACACGTTTTAGGACCCCTTGATCATATTTTAACTATTAAAAAAAAGACATTTTTTTACTATGCTTATGAACGTGCGTTCATATATTTATACTATTAATACTATTGGGTCTAAACAACCGAATAAATTTCACTGTAATTTTTAATTTTTAAATCTGAAAATATTTGAGAATACTGTCCTATTTGTCCTCTTTGTTTAGCAATTTAAAAAAACGTTGACTCATTAAAATCAATCATGAAAATGAATGGAAGTTGACACCGCCCCTACTGAAAATAAAGGACTGGAAAATTTTTGTTCTTTCAATGAGGGAAACTCTTTTACTTAATCTTTTTCGAAGGCGAAGGCAAAAAAGTCGATTTCGCCACGGCAACAATGGTTGGACGCGACGCGTGGACATTCCCCCGAAATAGAGGATCGGCTTTTGTTTTCCAGAAACGCTAGCGACAATGTATTTTCCAAAAGAGTCGAATGTAAGGACCACTGAAGGACGCTCAGTCTACGATACATTTATGACAAAGTTTTGGGGTGCATGTGGCCTAAAGAGCGAATGAGACTAAACAGGCCTGGCAACGGGTGACGCGATAGCGGACGACCGCGTTGGGTCTCCAGGTAGCACGTGTCGAGGCATTGATTGATTATGAATAGAGAGAGAGTAGTTAAAAGAGGCAGACGACCTGACGTCGTACTGCTGGAAAAAATGAAGACTTTGTCCTGAAGGATCTGGCCACGGAGTGGGGAAGGCGTGGGACCTTCCGGTAAGAGCACTGTGAGGAACGGCACAGGACTTACCCCAGAACCGTCAAAGGCAAAATTTCTAACATACAGGCATGTCTCTATAAATTTCAAATCCATTAATCAATATGAATTTGTGATATCATGTCAGCCAATTTCGAAAATATGGTTTCGAGAAAAACTCATTTAAAATTTCTTGTATGATTATTAACCGTTGGGTACTCTTCCTTCTAAATGGCTATAACTTTGTTATTTTTACGAATTTTTTATGAGTCTACGTTTATTATAATTGCTAAATGAAGAGGACGTGTTCCGAGTCAAAAATCAGTTGCGGGGTTTTAAAAAAGGACAGATTTGCAGGTTTGTTCTCATTAATGTTTGCAGCGTGTTTGCGAGGGATGTGTCCGATATATACATATGTATATAATCAATTCATTTTCCTTCAATAATTCTCCATTGCAAAAATTCTACAGTATTCTTACATTTTTTTATATTTTAAAATTTTCCCATGTTATTAGAAAGTAGATATACGACGAAAGTTATACAACTTATAGTTCCTAGCATGTATAACATGTATATGTATATAACGCATGGTCGCTTCGTATGGAAAGTCAATGAATCTTCAAAAAGCGCCCAGGTCCGATTTCGAGAAATGTAAGGTTTGTCAGTCACGATGGCTTTTGTCGTTTACTAACGATTCGAACGGGTGGCGATGCCAGGCTTGCTTTCGAGAAATGTAAACGTCAGCGATGCAAGAGCGAGAAGGAAAGCGAGTATCAGCCTGTTCTTCTCGGCTCTTCCGAAACTCAACGAGCTCACGTACACGCAATTGAGCATAGTTTGCGAAAGCGAGGAATGAGGAGTTTCCGGGGGCCCGATGCACAGTCTGATTAAACTGATTTCGAGTCGCAAATACGTTTCTGCCGAGTTATTTTTTTAATAAATGATGTATTACAATTTAAAATAAAAAATAGAGAATTTGCGGTGTACGTATCAATGAAATACATCCTTATGAATTTTAATAATCTTGAAATTTTTAAATACTCTTAATCGATTGATTTCTCCAATGAAATTAATCGATTAATGTCCAATGATGGACCCTACAGCTTTAATTCCGTTAAAAAATAATAAAATTTATGTAATTTTATTTTCTGTCTCACTTCCTCTTGTGTTAATTTCTGAATCTGTTGATAACGTAGCGAGTGACACGAAAATGGTAATGGGGTCCCGGGACCCCAGAAACTCCGGCCGAAAAATTACATTACGTGAAACGTCTATTCATATATCTCGTCTGTGGTGAGACCACAGACGAGATATATGATATATTTCACCTTATGGACTTTCGCGGCCGAATCTGACTGCCATACCGACCTGAAAATTCGGAGGTGATTTTAGCGGCCTCTTCTCATGGATAACGGTCAGTTGAGAAACTCACTGAATTAGTGTGATAGGCAGCAGCTAGTGCGTGTAAATGCATACCAATTGAAAAGTACGAATTATTCGCGATTCCTTGACTAGTTAAAGTTGTAAATAATTTACTAAAAATCAGTCTATCCGCGGTTTCTATCCGAGGTATCCCTTGGGTTCGTAAACAAGCTTCGCGAGACATCGGAGCTTCTCCCACCCCGCCGCCTAATTCGCGAGCGTTGCCGAGCACAGCGGACGGCCATCATTCATACTTTGAAAATAAACATAACAAGACGTGTCGAGACGTATCGGCGTTTCGCGACCGAGGTGCGTATTTCTAACCTGTTTATCCTTCCACTATTACTACTCGCGTATTACTACTTACGATCTCTTGCAATACGGTTTCGATTTAATCATTACTTAATTGTAATAATCGTTTGCGTACTTTAATGCATCGTTATTTCGTTTCTGTTACAGTCTTTTATTGGAACTCGAAATTAAGAAATAATAAGACTTGTTGGAACCTGTCAAGACGTGTCAGCGTTTCGCGACCAACGAGGTACATACGAGTTTCTAACCTTTTAATATTTCTTCATTATTATCAATTATTGTTTAATTATGATTTAATTTGTATTTCATTTCTGTTGCAGTCTCGGATTGAAATTCGACGCCATGGAAAGTTTCATTGGCGCGTAAACGACACCATGACAGATGGCAGACGAGTCGACAAATTTTGGAGGGAATATTGGTAACGTTTAAACAATTACAACAAAAATTAACACCCATATTAATATTTATATATTTTTATATCATTATTAAATCATTCGTTGCAAGCATGATCTTAATTTTGTAATCGGTCATTGTTAAGATAAAATATTAAAATCGTTAACAAACTTTTTATCTACTTCGATACATATCGAAGTATATAGAAATGGCGTCGGTAGATATTAACGATAAATTGGAATAGTTTATATTAGACTGTATTCTGATCGCGATTAAATATCTCCGACTGTTATTTATTTAATTGATCGTTTATATTTCTTATAAATTGTTGTAATTGCAATTTGCATACATATTTCGATACAAGTTTTAGAAAACGTAGTAACTGCGGAGTTGGAATATGCTATTCAAGCATAAATAACTAGCGAACTTTAATTCTTGCAAATTTCGGAATATTTATAAAAATTACGGGATATTCTAACGTTCGAGAAAGTAAACATAATCATGCTTACAACACTAACTATGAAATTTAGTGATATAATATTTATAAATTGAATAATTACTTGTACGTAATTATTTTCGTAGATAATATTTTATCGTTGAAATTATGTATTATGCAGTAGTATTAAGTAAAGCAGTATTTCTGTTGACGAACTCTTATAAGAAAATGAAAAAAGAAAACCAGTAGGCTAAGCACAGGTGTGCTTGTTGTGTTTCTTGTCTCCTCTCCCTTTCTTTTCAGCTCTTTTCTTTCCAGGAAATTTGTTGGCCGCGCGCAATGCGGCCGGTAGATTGAGTGATTGTACGTAGCAACATGTTTGTTTCTCGGGGCAAAGTGACCCCAAGCACGTTATCGTTCACGGTGTTAGGCAAACGCGAGAATAGAAGCAGTGTTTCTTACGCAGTATTAAATTATTTCCAGAGCATCGTGGCTCTCCTTGTTCTCTGAATCGCGATAATAGAGTCATTTGTTCGCCGATTTCAATCTTCGGTCGCGGTAATCTAATTTAATACTTTCCAATCAAATTAATTATTTTTCAATTTGACATTTAAACTCCTCGTTACCGGAATTAGAATCAGTGCATCACGGAAGAGGATTATTTGGCGATGCTCCACGAGCAAACAATGTAAGTATAAATTTATACTTTGAAATTTTTAATTAAAAATCTCTACAGTTTTGACAATAGATTCTAATTGTTTTCTTGCAGTTTTCTTACAGTTTCTGAACATGATCCTGGGAACCAGCAGCAGTACCCGGGGGGTATCGGGCGGTGGACCACGGGCGAACAACGTAAGTATAAATTTATACTTTGAAATGTGTTAATTAAAAATCTCTATAATTTTAACAATAGATTATAATTGCTTTCTTATTCTTTATAGCAGGACCATGCAGGGGGCTTTGATGACTTCCACCGGGCAGCAGCAGCATCATTATGCAGTCATTCCAGAGGCACAAGTTCATCACTCGTGAGTCGCATGCTATTTGTGTTCCTCTGGTCCCCAACCATGTTGTAGGATGAAAGATCCGAATCAACACGGGTGACCAGTTGTATACTTGGTATTTTTGACGAGTTAAGTGACCGCGGGTATGAAAACTACCCATGAGTTATATTTTTTTAGTGCAGGCTAGGGTCTTCTTGCACTCGCGTTTTTTAATGTTATCAATAAATATTACACAATATGATTATTACACAATTTTGATAAAATATATGGAATATGTTTATTATCTTTATATGAATTATAATAATTGAGTAGAATATGAATTAATATAATGTGAAAACATTATATTAATTGTACGATTGAGTAAAATATCTTACATCATTAATATAATTATTAAATATTCGTTTTATTAATTAATACATCATATGATGTATTTTATGTGCAAGAAGGCGTTTCGCGACTGGTCGATTTCCAACTCAAAGGAACATGCATGTTAATTTTATTTTTTTAAAAATTTACTTTGACGACAGAATCGACCAAGGTTAATTGAATATTTTGAATAGTAATTTAACAAATTTATTTCAATTTGCAAAGTAAATTCTTTTATCATGAAATCTTTATTAAAGTCTTACATTTTGAACAATTAAATTTCAGTCACAAATTTTTCTTGAATAATAATAGCTTTCAATATTAACGTACTCTGTTGTTGATATATTACATATAATAAGTCGAGTCATTTTAATTGAGAATAGATACCGTTTAGTTAATTATTAATAACCAGTTGTTCTAGTCAGGATTTTCAGGATACTTTTCCGTGTTCGTTGCCTAAGTTCATGCACATGCCCAAGTGTTATTTGCACGAGCGAAGGCAACGGGGCACGATGACTTAGTTTGTAACATTTATAATAATAATTTATCTGTGCGACTGACAATGCTAGTGTCTCGTGCACGATGTACTGTCCACATATGTGTGTTTGTGGTTAGGTTGTGGAAGTGCATCGTATCAAAAGTTCATTACAATTCAGATACAGAATTTTTTGACATTAGATTCATAACAATCACAATAATGATATTAAACTTATAGTTATTATTTACTTGGCAATTGTTCGTATTGCATACGCGTCAATAATATTGTAAAATGCATAATGAGTTAGCTTTTCAATCTTATATGATCATATTTTTAATAAAGACTATATCAGATATATTAAAATGTTTTACATAAATAATAAAAGTACGCAATGGGCACTAGCTTTGTCAGTCCACTGCAAAAACTGGTACGTACACAATTAGAGTGTGAATGAAGTCAGTTATGTTCGGGTGTCGGAGGAACCCCGGGGAGTCCTCTCTAGTTTAGGTTGCGCCCGGACATTGAGAATGAGGACCGTGGAGTGATTGTTTCAGAGACTGAGTTTTGCATTTTTTTAAATATAGGGTTAGGTAGGTAGGTAACTTATTCTCTGGTGTGTGTGTTTAAACCTAAGTAGGTAGGGTCAGGGCAGGACTGTCCACATTAGTAATTCGGGTAGGCGCGTTTTCGCGTGGCAGTTCTGTTCCTGTAGTTACGATTTCGAGAGTAGAAATGTTGCTGATTCAAACGGTGCACTTGTGCTGTTTGTTTCGGCTTTATTTTCGACTCCTCGAATCGCGCGACTCTTAAAGTCGCTCTCTCGCGCTCGCGGTCGTGGTTAGGTTCCTTTCGAAACGTTCGTCCCGCTCGAGATTCACCACGTATGCTCTTGCAACAATTCGTATATTGTTGGAAGACTACGTATTGCACAAAATCTAGAGCCCGGTCTTTCGTAAGTTTCAGGCATCGGCAGGACCGCCGAAGAAAGAAAAGGCTCTCAATGAGCCGAAGAGGCCCTGACAAACTGTCTCAAGAGTGGGCTGCAACAAATGGCTTTTCATCTTCATCCTCGGATGAGAATGGAAAGTCATTCCTGTTACTATTTTGTCACTTAACTCGTCTGTAGTTGTAGTTAGTTTATTTTTCTGACTCGCTCACGTATGCATGTACCTGATGGTACATGATTGCACCATACATGCCAGTCATCCGTCCCCATAACTCGCGGTTATGATATACATAGAGTAGCGAATATGCAATAATCGCGTTTGCTTGTAGAGTTGCGAATCACTGTTTTTCGCGTTTCCTTTTCAGGGTAGTGTTGCGCCTTGACACGATACGCGATTGGTTTTTTGCAAACTTAGGTACCGAATTTGCTTAAAAATAGCGTTGCGAATTATTGATAAACGTGATTGCTCGTAGAGTTGCGAAATACTATTTTTCGCGTTTGCTTTTCAGGGTAGTGTTGCGAACAATCACGATTCGCGTTGCTTTTTTACTCTTTTATATATATAATAATGGATGTCAACCGTGTTTGTAATTTTCACGTTATAAATTAGCGTTGCGATCTTGATTAATCGTGCGATTTTTTATTTAGCGTTGCGATATTTTCAATGCCCAAATTCTACCCGAATTGTAGTACTAGTAGTAGTTAGTTTATTTTGTGACCAGTACATGTCTATGTACATGTACCAATAGCCCCTGATTAAAGTTAGAGTTGCGAATAATATACAATGTTCGCGTTTGCTCGTAGAGTTGCGAACAAATATTTATCGCGTTGATATATCAGTGCTGCGAATAAATACGATTCGTGATTGCCTTTATGCAAACCTAGGATCCGGGCGTTTGCTTTCAAAATAGCGTTGCGAATTTTTAGTAAACGCGATTGCGAATTAGAGTTGCGAATTACTATTTTTCGCGTTTGCTTTTCAGGGTAGCGTTGCGAATAATTACCATTCGCGGGTTGCTTTTATTCTTACAAGTCGCGTTTGGAATTTTTTCTATTATAAATTAGCGTTGCGATTGTTGATTTATCGCGTTGTTGCCCCGTAGTGTTGCGATATTTAAAACGTCTAACTTCATCCCCATATGTGCCACTCTATTGTAGTTTGAAGTAGCTTGATGTAGTTAGTTTTTTTGTACAATTTTATTTATTGTCTGATTTATGTTTCAGGGAAACATCGTGGGATTAATCAAGACACCAAGAAGAAATATTTTTTCATATTTATTTGTTTTATATGAGTTATATATTTTATTGGATATGAGTTTTTGTTTTAGGAAAACATCGTGGGAGTGACGAAGACACCAAGAAGAAAATATCTTGTCGTATTTCTTTGTTTCATGTCGGTTATAATTTATTGTATATTAGTGTATGTTTTAGAAAAACATCGTGGGATTGATGAAGACACCAAGAAGAAAATATTTCTTCATATTTCTTCATGTTTCTACAGATTGCGTTAGAATATAAGTACAAATGTATATAGATTATAAGAAAAAAATTCCTAAAGGTATTGAAATTTTTGATGAAATTAAATGTTATTTTATTATAATTATTTTTTTAATCGGAGCTTGAAATACATCCCATGGGTACCTATAGTGACGTACTAGACTATTTATGTGTAAATCGTCCAAAAAATTTGTCAAAAATGAAAATACAAATTTTCCGCCTCTCTTATTTTATTGATGCTAAATTTACTTGTATGTCTCTGAGTACCGGTTGATGGAAATATTGATTTTGTTTGATTTTCGAAGGAACATTGCTTCCTTCTATCTCTCTAGTTTAGTAATCCAGCTAAGCTTAGCTAAAAGGGAGATAGTTGGAACTTTGATTCCATCTATCTCCCTTCGGGTCTCCACTCGCAGCAACCTCCACGTGGTGAGACCTGGGTAATATTATTTAGCGTTTAACTAATAATCGTATCGCTCTTGGCTGGGTAATGCAATTATTAATTGAAAACTAAATAATATTAGTAAATTGGCTGCGATCCGCTTTGCATAGGTCATCATAAATATAGAGCTTCTTAGCTAAGTTAGTTTTGATTCTCATCGATTCATCAAAGATTCTAGAGTGTTGTCAGAGACGAGGTATAATGTATTTTTTCGGCCCATTTTTACCATTTTCGTGTCATTCGCAACATTACACACAGATTCAAAAATTAATTCTAATCTTTTCCATAGTCAACTCACATGTATTTACGCACACACTACTGCTGTCTGCCTATCAATTCTAATTCAATACACTGATCGCTATCTATGAGATGAGGCCGCTAAAATCACCTCCGAATTTTCAGGTCGGTATGGCAGTCAGATTGGGTCGCGAAAGTCTACAAGGTATACGAGTAGACCTTCACCCACAGACGATACCTCGTCTGTATTCAATCCCTATCCAAAATACACTGCTCGATTATCGAGGAATGGTACTCGAACAACGCCATCTCGGTAGGACGTTTCCTCCTAGGTCAGTCATTTTGAATCACGTCGATTTTTTATTAATCAGCTCACCGAGGAACTTCGATACTGATTGAGAATGAAATGTTACTAATTTCTATTTTCCTCGATGGTATAAAACAGTTAAAAGACTGGTTTATCGATCGTTGCTACAACTCAAAACTCTCTGCCCACCATATTGCGGTGAAAATGGAAATTATTTCATTGTAACCTTGGTCGTCTCGCCGTTAGGTGGTTGTTTTCGTTTCACGTGTCCTTAATAAAAATAAATAAATTAAGCCGGAGTCTGATAATGGACTCGTCAGTAGGGCAATCGACATTCGATAGTCGTTCGAAAACTGTCGTTACTGCAAGTCGTGAGACACTAAATGTAGGAATCTCGAGCTTTTTTTCTATTTAGGGCACCCTTTTAAAAACCTCTCAGACGATCCACGTTAATTTCAATCTATATATTATTTGAAATAATATTTAGTTATGATATTTGTATAGAATTACAAAGCTCGATAATCGAACAGTGTTTCTAATAATTCGTTGTGGGAGTCTAGGGTATTTTGTGCCCATTTGAGCTTTGCAGACATGACCCCCATGGGCACAGGATCGGAATACGCTTAATTGGCGCGTTCACACAGAACACGAATTACTAGTACGCTTTCGGGTTGCAAATTCCATGCATCCACACTGTTACATAGGCCAATGTCTATGTAAGACAGTTGCTTCAAAGTAAAGTTAGATCAAACCAGATTGATCGATCAAATTCTTTTCAACCGCCATATTCATGTAACCTCTCAATGACTAACGATTGTGATGATTACCGCGCAATCAAATCACTGATTAATGATAATAATTACCATACAATCAAGTCATTGATTATTGAATATGATTGGTGTGTAATCAATGATTATAGTTAACGAGTAATAATCAAAGCAACTGTGATTATCGCACATGATCAGCTCGTTAATTATTGATTATGAAATTAATTAATTTTGCGTAACGTTTGAGTCGATAGAAGTTAAAATGTTTATAAAATGATCTCTTACTTACAATCGTAAGGAATATTTTCGTAATTAAAATTATTCAGAGATTTCTAGGATAGTTTGTAGGAAAGGGACATTTTGTGGAACATAGAATACTGACACATCGTTTAGAGATTTCTTTGGTACAGAATGTATTTAGTTTTACAAACACGAAAACCTTTTTACAAGCGTCGGTATACATAATCGGAATTCTCGGATGCCGAACACGAAATTAAATTACAGACATCGCTCCATTTTTCGTTTCTCTTCGATCTGATAGGCATTTGTTCGAACGACTAGAAGTGCTACCAGAGGACAATTTATTTACAGCTATAACGTCTACTATAATTTCTTTCTCGTTTCGATTTACCGGTTACGGAAGTGATTTCAAATTTCCCGCGCTCGCGTAACGGTGATTATCGATAATGCCAGGTGGTCGATTAACATTCGCGCGATAACGTACAACATTTTGATAGGTTATGTTCCGCCGGATTCGTTCGATGTACAAAAACAAAATTTCTCCCATTCGGGAAACAAACGTCGCTTTCCTTGTAGACTAGCGCCTTTCGTAAACGTCGATTAGTCGAGTAGCGTGCGAGTAGCGAAAAATAACATGTATATTAGGCCTAAGTCGATTAAACTTTGGTGCGCACTGGTTCAACTTCCGGTTGCTCAGGCACTTCTTAGATTATCTTTGGTATTATAATTCACAGAACAGCCACAGGGGAACTAATACGAGTATTAGTCTAAATCCTTGGTCATTTTATCGTATTAATTAAAATATATTAAAACGAGAATGCCTGAGCAACTTGGTGGTTCCATTAAATTAATTAATAAATTAAATTCGTAGACCTCGCCAACGTGACGTTCCAAACGTACCGAAATCGTCTTCGATTTCGCGTTACGTTCTCCGTTCGGATGTTTTCGTATCTCGCGGAAATATTCTCTCCGCGATACAAAAAAAAAAAAAACGCAATAGTTGGTCGTCTTGTCGCAGAATACGTTCGATTTCCCAATTTCTCATTTTCCTGATCAAGGATGTTATCACTATCTTCTTTTTCTAAATACTCCGTCATAGACATTTGCACTTCGATACAGCATATTGTCGCAGCTATTTACACATATTAAAATAATTACACATTCAAGTTACGTATAGTCAATATATATATATCCGTTCGGCCTTCACTTTTTTTTCCCCCTCATATATTTATATAATATATCATATCTGTTGTGTGTATCGTGTATGTAAAGTTCCATACATCTTATACGTTTAAACAATATATTATGAATCTGACGTAACACGAAGAGTATAACAAACACAGTCTACAATTATGACTCGAACTGTAATATACATATGTATGATCAAATCTTGAACATTATTTACACGCCACTCCCCTGACGATTTATTTTAAAAACAGCCGACCCCGTACAACAGTTTGCCTAAAAACCCCTGTCTGGGTTTGAGTCGCGTCGACCTCGGCCGCGATAATCTAAAAATTTTTCTTCGTTATGAGTACAAATAACACTCTAAACAGCGCGTACGATGTAGGCAGAGTTATAAACAGGATTCCCCCCCCCCCTCGTGCTGAACGATGAACACGAACGTTGACCGAACTTCGATGCATGTGTGTCTGGGCGCTTGTGAAACAACATTTAAACGCGGGGACACGGTGTTTTGACGATAAGTATCTTAGGCGTAGTAAGACGAAACGTCGAAACGGGCTGACTTTTTAACACACGTTCACCACTCGTTTCGGACTCCGTTCGGAGCGGCGACCTGAAAACAAACATTTTGCCATCAGAATCGTACGAAACGTTCATGCAACGTGCGGCCAGATACGATCTTTCCGCTACATTATCTCGGAAATTACCGCCGGCGCGAACGTGTGGAGGGACTATGCACCGAGCGTGTTGATAGCTCGAGTTTTCTGGACGAATTATGCGTCTTGGAAGAAGTTTGCGCTATGCACTCCGAAGAAATTATTGGACGGTGTACGTGAAATACGGTGGAACCGATAACGCGAACGTTATTATCAACTCGTCGATAAAACGAGTCGTTCTTCGCTATTTCAATATTACGATTGAATTTCAGAGTCGCGGAAAATTTAATTCGAGTAACGGGTAACAAGTATTCTACATTACCGAGCGAGTGCTCTATATTACCAGCAGAGTATTCTACGTTACCGATCTCCATTCCTCGTTAGATCGGGTTAGGTTAGATCAGAGTGTGCTTCTATTACCGATAACCCATAAAATCGGCGTAAAACAATTTAGTACCGTGTTCGAGTAGCGGAACAAATCGATAAATTGAATGGTTAATATCTTACCTAGTAATTAAGCGGTTAATTGAATATGTTGACAAGTGCCAGATGCATCATCATGACTAAGAGGACATTAATTGACATTCGACCAGCGTAATTTCCTGCAATCATATCAAAAGCTGCTTTAAAAGACAACAAAAACTTGATAATCGTTAGAATTAGCTTTGGGCATAATTTCGAAGATCTCGAGTGTTGGATTCGTACATATACAATCTTTATTTTATGTAATGCTTGCATTCGACCGATAATATTGTTAAATTTACATATTTCCGTCGAATTATCAGGTTTTTATATTTTAGAACATTCGTAATTATTTAAAGAAAACTAATTACACATTTCCATACCGCGATTATCTTAACCTTAAAAAAAAGTTTATTTTGGCATAATCAAATACTACAGACTTTCGTCTATAAATCTGACTTCCCCTATCGTTAAAAAGTTTCCGAGCCCCCTATCTTGACGGCGCTCGAACCACCCCTCGTTGTATCATTAGCGTTGCTCTGAATTCTTTCGAGAAAACCAATTTTTATTTATTATCGTAAAAAAGAGTGCACCTTTTCTTATCGTTAGTATCGCGATCAATATTAGCATGCCTTTTACGTACGCTATTATTTTAGCGTAATGCTAGGTAACTGTTAATCGATGCGTTAGAGCTCAATAAACATGTCCCGGTAAGTTTCCCTCCAAGAAAGTATCCCCGGCGTTGGAAATGATAGCTGCGGATACCATTTTCCTTTATGGGTCGCCGTTAAGCTTTGATTATGATCCCGCCAAAAAGTTTATGCGACACGGCCGCGTAACGTTATGATACTTTGCTGGTGACACTTCCGTTACGCGGGAAAGCCACGGGTCCGCTAATGTAAACTGCATGTCCTTAAATTAGGGGAGTGTGTCCCGCAAAACCAGGGCGTTTCAATTTATCTCTTCTTCTCTCACCCCTGTCAGCAGAAGGAGCTTCCATTAGCAATAAGAATTAACCCCCGTACCGCGGGCGCCTTCTACGGCTAATTACTTTCTTATTTGCGAGCTTCCTTGTTTTACCTATCGCTTCCCCCATTACCCTGGAAAACGTTTCCATTGCGAAACTTTTTTCCGGAGACGGCCGATTTAATCGCCCACCGAGTCCGCAGCCCTACAGGACGGCTCAAAAACTAAAGCAGGCAATTTCGAACAAGTTTCAGAATCTCTCGGAAAGTTCGGTTCAAACGACGGGAGAAAATTGTCCGAAGTCAAAAACCTCAAATTCAGAAAAATCTCCAAATAAACGATTCGAGAAATTAATCTTACCAATTTCTTTTTAAATACCAAACCTCTTAAATTGTCCACGAAAACAAAACGTTGCTTTCAGAATTTATTTCCACACTTAAAATTCAAAATTCAGATTTATTTTTTTTAACATTCGATCTCGAAAATTAATTTTTTTAGTAAACAGTCACGTGATCCATATATGGTACCAGTTGGAGCATTTAACACTAGATTTACGGGCATTGATCGCACGTATTTTTATTGATATGATTTTTCTTTTAATTAGAATATGTATTCATGCCATTGCATCGATCAAATTCAACATAAGTTGTTAAAAAATAATATTAATATCAAATTGTTAATATCGTTCCGATGCTTTCGTGAAATTGTGTGATCCTTCTTTCCAGGAGAATAGAAATTTATTTATTCATTAATTAGCCACGAATATTTGAATTGCACATTTTGAAGCCAATACATACGTCGTAAGCGTCGAGTAACGTATGTAAGTCGTGGCTGAGCAAAAAAGCGTATAATTATGCGAATATAAAGTGTAATATTTTCTTTCCCGGATAAAATATAGAAGTGTGGACCGTACGAAACGCGTTGCATAAGAGCCACTGAATTTTCATGAGTTTTCGCCGCCGCGAAGAAACGGTTTCGCAGGAACCGTATGTGCCCCGAACGTGTACATTTTTACGACACCGCGAGCGCGTCACGCGTGTAAACGCGACGAAATTATTGCGGAATTCCTTCCAGCGCAGAAATACTTGGCAATTCGAATTTGCATCGTCCATAATTACGGAGACAGCTGGCCGTTCAAATTGAATGGCATGTGATTCTGTGCAGTTAGTGGATATATCCATATGATAATGATCCACCGACGTTGCTATCTGATGCAAACGAGGTCTAACTTCCATGGCTAATTAGTGTACATTGTTAGAACCATCGTCCGGCTGTGCTAACTTAATAACGAGCACAAATTAACTTTCGAACTTCTTTGTCTGGCGTGCATTTCATTCGCGAATTCGTCGTGTCGTGGAAAATGGCGAAGTATAAGGAAACTGAAATGTACTTTGGACGAAATTAACGGTAATCAGAAACGAACCACAAAATGTTCAGCGTTTCTCGACGATTCTCGTTGAAAAGCAAAAGGCTCGTTTGTAGAATATTTTCTATATTTCATTTTCAATTGCAAATTTTGCTGATCATTTTGTTCAGGATTTCGTACGAACACGAATTTTAAATCGATAGGTCCAGTGTTCCAAGAGAAAAGTTTGGTTCTGTCGAGGAAGCAGACGGGGCAATTAATGTTTCTCCGGGAGTCAAAGGCGCGCAGAAAATTATTTAACAGGTTCTTTGTCGGCCGCGCGAAAAGGTTAAAACGATTTCCCGGATTCTTCAATCCAACGGCGTTCGAATTCCGTAATCCCCCGATAATAAAAGTTCCCTAAGAATTCTCGTTCCTGCTTTGGAGCCGGGGAGCTTACAAATTTCGCAGAAAGAAAGTTGCAAGACCGTTTCCCTTTGACGCGCGGTTGAGAAACTTTAACGCATTCCAGACGATATGCATCGGCAAAGTGCTTGATAGCATATCACCGGAAGGAAATTCGAGCAAGAGTGTTGTAAGAGGGGTAGGTATTAACGCAACCTCAACTTCAGCTATTTATTAGCGCAACCTAGTAATGCCAGCTGATGAGCTTCAAGAGAAACTACCGCTTCCCCTTGAAATAGAACTTACGCTACCAGTTTATTAACCTTCAGCTCGATTATTAAATCGGGGCTTGAGAATTCGTCGAATCGTGTGTTAATAAATTTCCTTGCTTCGTCGCGTATTAATTTAAAATACCCATTTTGCCCCTTCGATGAAACTAACAATCTTACTTGAATTTTAAAATTGAGAAGAGCTCGAAAATAAATTATTTCTTCTTAGTGAAACGAAACTTTTGGATAGCATTTGGTAACGTATCTCGTACAAAAGGATTGCAACTTTACGAATTAAATAATTAAATTTTGCTCCTTCGATGAAACTAACAATCTTTCTTGAATTTTAAAATTGAGAATAGCTCGAAAATAAATTATTTCTTCTTAGTGAAACGAAACTTTTGGATAGCATTTGGTAACGTATCTCGTACAAAAGGCTTGCAACTTTACGAATTAAATAAAAATTGGTCTTTACGAAAGCTCTTTAGAATATTTCTGTTCGATGAACATTCAAACTCGATTTTCAGATTTAAAAGCGTCGGATTGATTCGAGTTTGAAATTCAGGTATCAAATGGAACCTGCATTTATCGTGTGTTTTGATTGCTATCTTGTCTTTCTTCTCTACAGAAATACGTGATCTTTGATAGCGCGAAAGAAATCGGTGATTACACAAAAATTCGCTGACTCCTCCTTTCTGTCCCGGAAGCCTAAAAGGAAATAAGACTTCTGTCCAGGAAGTGAGGAATGCAACATTGGCAATATTGCATCATGAAAAATTGATTGGAGAACTGGATTTCAGATGATTCGTTTATGATAATATCGATCGTGGGACTCGAATATTCGCGTTTAAAGCGGTTCGTTAGGGAGAACTTGTTTCATAGCATCGAACGAAATGAAGTTCGCAGGGGAAAAATAAGAGACTCGAGGATCGATGATTAAAATGATAACTCGCGTTTACTAATCTCATAACATCTATCTCAGAAAAATTTTTTATTTTTCCATTAATATTTATATAATGTTAGTTGTCCAGTAAAAAAAAAGAATTTTAGTTAAGAATTATTTACTAACGATGTTAAATATTATTTTCACTTTTCGTTTCATTTAATTTCGAGGGCAATTTGCGATAGATTCGTTTAATGATTATTCCTATTCCTATTCCGTTTCTGCGAGGAACGTAGTAGTTTCTACAAACCTCGTTTACTACGCGTAGATTTACACAAACATTGCTCCTGATAGAATATTTATGAAGAAACGTAGTTTCATTATAGGGTTTGTTGAGGGAACGCGGCAGTGTTTATTTATTTACCACGTCTAGGAATTGCGTTGCATTGTCTGTGCACACGTTGCACAAATGCAGGTTTATTTTGCCGGCGGAATTTGCCTGCCATAATTAACGTATAAATATTTTAGTTGTCAATGCAGAACGAGGGTGTTAATTTAAGGACGCGTCGCGTGGTCGTTGTCAGTACCCAGAAAGCGTCGGATCCGAATATATCGAAAACTTTAAGAACGACGAATCCAGACGCCGATAAAGACGAAACTCGTTCTCGCTGAGTATCGATTTTGTAATTAAAAAATTACGTATCACCTGAAAAAATAATAAAATAAAGATACTGTTACTTGATATTAACGATGTCAATATTTGCCTTATTTCGTTGAATGTTAATGCTTGTGTTTACAGTAAAATTGACGTAGAATATTGATTATTATATTCACGATGCACTTGTAAAGTATTGAAAGTAGAGAGTAGCAGCAATCGGAGATGAGATGCAAGCAATGAAACTTAACAGAGTATCTATGATTGTACCTATAACTAACAATTCTAACATTATCAGAACATCGAACAGCGACGGTGCCTCAGAACAGGTGTTAATGTGCGATAAAGTGCAGAAAACACGATGCCAAAATGAAGCCGTTCAAAACGTGGTTAAAAGCGAACGCTCTTTCTGAAACGAAACTCACGCGTATGATTCTCCGTATACTAATTTTTTTAAATTAGTGTAGCGTAAAATTCGTCTGTAGTTACATCTATTGTTTTCACTATACATTCCAAAACAAATACATCGTTCGAGATCGAACGAACTTAAATTATCATTCTCAAACAAATATTTTAAACTCAGCTTTTCCGAACGGATCAACGATTTACCTTATTTTTGTCTTCGTACGGTACTGTTACGAAATAATCACTCTACGCAAGGCGAGGCGCCTCGTTAGTCTCGAACAGAGTATAAACTGGTACTATGAAAAATTATTGTGTTCTTTGCACGGTTCGAAAGATGAAATTGCACGACGTATATATTTTTACCATACGTATCAATTAAATATGTATTAGCCTCATGACTCACTGTGACTCTCAAACCACGTAATTTTTATACACAACAATTCTTCACGTATAATTTACTCGAGATAACAGCGTCAGATACCTCGCCTCGCAATAGAATTTCATCAAAATTCGCTGATTCTTCTTTCCCCATAAATAATCACTCGAATTACGTTACACTCGTGATAAAAATTGAAGTATACTGTAATTTTCTCCAAGAATGTTCTCTGGTTCGTTAAAAGAATTGACACTGTTATCGAAGCCCATCGATAATTGTTATTTCCGCGTAGCCTTAAAAATCGTTTTTCCTCGAAAAGGGTGTAATCGTTTTACGGTACGCGTGAATTTCTCTCAGACGCGAGTCGTTGCACCGGAAACGATCAAGACAGACGAAACGTATCGTTCGCGGTGCGCTCTTTGTCAGCGAATCCTTCGGATTCTTCGCTAAGAAACGATGGCCCCAGGGTACTAAAGCGATTTTCAGGCGTTACGAGCAAATTCGAGCGTCGGAGTGCTTGGGAATTGGAATCCTGCACGCAAGAAAGACAACACTATCGATCTTGTCAAAGTTTCCAAATCTCATGAACGATGGTGGCTTATGGTGGTGATGCTGTGAATAGACGAGGAGAAATTTACAAGCCTTACCACCACCATTGCCAGCCTCTGAGTTGTCTAGCGCTTGGTTCTCCATTTTCTGCAGCAGCTTCGTTGTAGCAGTTGAAGTAGTAGTAGGCGTTCCTGCACAACAAACACCACATATCGCGTCCATCAAGTAGTAAGCATAGATATTTCTACGAACTGGGTAACAATGTTAGAAATTCAGGCGGCCAATCAACGTGTTAGCTATAAAACCATCCCTTGGTCACAGTCACAACAATGGTGAACATGTTTATTTCTTAATCTATTTTGCGTTAAAAATTTAACCGTTCGTACCCTCGATTCTAGTTCCTCGTCCGACGGCGAATTTACAGCGCGAAAAATCGAAACGACGTAAAAGAAACGTGACGTGAACTGAAAATGAGAAAAAGAAGAAACGTGAAAAGCAGAGAGAGAAATAAAATAATAGATTCTGTTCGGTAATAAGTTCGTACCGATTTTGTTTGGATCAATCGTCGTCCAGATTTTATTTCGTGTTTACGTGTATGTCCATACAGCCAGTATTAATTTCTAAACCGTTCTGAATCAGTGCACTCGCTGACTTCTCTTTTTCAAGTATAAAGTAAGGTTTATGTATATTTTTTTTTATTAAATCAAAGCTGATTGAAAACGTTTGAAGGAAAAATAAATTAATTATAATTTATTAAGAATCCGAACGAACTTATTACTTTTTTATTACGCTTTTCTGAACGTTTAACAGTCTGTACAAATCACTTGTCATTCTAGAATGTTGAGTGACTTTATGTATGAATGAGAACTGTTTATTCCAATGTGTACATGTTACTCTACAGACACAACGTTTACTTGGGCATAAAAATCTATACTCAGGAACTATGATTATAAATCAAAATAAATTGTAATTAATCGATTTATTTGTCAGGGATAATGACGTGACACACGTTCAAAGTTACAAACAAACGAAACAGAAAAAATCGTTAAAATATACCAAACAAAATAATAAACACATTTACCATACATCATGCATTGGAAATTATAAATATTCATAACATTGCGAACGAAATTATTAAACGGGAACACAACAGCGAAACGAACGAATAAAATATAAGGCAAAACGATTCGACGGATTAATCGTAATCGTAAAAGCTTGGGGTGGGTTTTTAACATCATCACGGATTTCATTAAATAATTATGTTCGTCGCAAACGCAAGGTAAATATTTTTTTTGCTAAAGTTTCTTCGCCTTTAATTAATTTCCCGCGGTTTGTCGCGGCAGCGAATGCGCGCTATATTATGCTACATAATGCCCCGAGAACTTTGGAGCCCTTTAATTTTATTATACTTGTTCCGTGACAACCGAGAGAGATAATCGCGTAACGGAACGATGTCTTGAGTTATTTCATGAGAAATGAGAAAAGTTCGATCA
The DNA here is from genome assembly GCF_013123115.1 of Colletes gigas. Classification (NCBI taxonomy): domain Eukaryota; kingdom Metazoa; phylum Arthropoda; class Insecta; order Hymenoptera; family Colletidae; genus Colletes; species Colletes gigas. Next base: position 11,024,120 of record NW_025106632.1, on the reverse strand, counting down.
ACTGTTTCGAAAAATTAGTTGAAATGATTAATGGTACGAGATGTACACTTTTCATGTTTTTCCAACGTAGAATCCGTAAAAAACTACTTCAAATACATTCAATGAAAATGTCACCCCGGTTCGTTGGTTAATTTTCATTATAAACTACGTTTGTTTAATACCTCGGCAGAAAGACGTGCTAAATTGTAAAACAGAAAATGAATACGAATTTTTTGTTTTCAAATGTTTGATGTTCGTTATAAATTTTAAAAACATTGAAAACTCTCCCATTATGGTCGGTGAACGGCGCAAACTGGGTTCACCCCAATTATTTTCTCAGTTAGCGTACCGACGCAAAGAATAGGGAAAAAATATTAAAAATTGACACTTTGTTGATATATATACAGGACGTTCAGCCGCATCGAGGGAAAATTTTAATGGGTGCCCCTAGGGGTCAAAATGAGACGAAAATCAGGAATACCAATTTGTTGATGGAGGCTTCGTTACAAAGTTATTAACGTTTAAAGTTCCGCCTGTAAGACAGCAATCTGAGCAATCAAACAGCTGCGTTATTTTGGCTTCTAAAATCTCCCATTAAAATTGTTCCCAGGGTAGGTCGAACACCCTGTATATAAGTACATCGATTACTCGAGCTCTCCTATTTTAGAGTGGAATAAAATTTTCTAAAAAATTCCGAGAGGGGCAGATTTATCGATAAATGTTGCGTCAGATGTATGACGCGTGCGTGGAATGAGATCGCCGTTGTTGGCGTGCATCTGTTTGGCTCGATCTTTCCCCTTCAGTGGAACGAATCAATAATAATCCGGCCCCGTGAAAGTCAGTGAAACGGATCAGGGATGCTCGTCACGCGCTTGAGTGTCGAACAGACGGGTGCAAATTGGGAAACACGTGGAACGGAGAGCTAACGAAGAGTCCCCTGTTAAACCGTCACACCCTCTGCGACGACGACGGCGACGACGACGACGACGACGGTGTGCCCGCCAGTTTTTCAGATCTTACGAACTCGGAAGATTTAGTTCGCGGAAGAGAAAATTGGATGATAATAGGTGGGGCGTGCTGGCCGTGGAAGTACAAGCAATTTAACCTGTGTAATTTAGTCCTTTCCTTCATCTCACCGCAGGCTACCTGCAACCGGATAAGCCGAAAACCCTTCTTTGGCCGTGATGATAACGAGGCGAGAGGAAGGACGTGGCTACAAGTTTCCCCGCAAAATACCCGGCCGTCTGTGAGTAAACGCGATACACACGTTCTAAGACTCGTCGACGCCCACTACTTGACCCCTTCGGCGCGGTCCTGGGCCTTTGAACCCTACTCGCTCCTGCTGGAACGTCATCTTGGGAGATGCAACGCTACTGGGATAACGAGACGCGTGTAATACACTGAAACTCTGCACCCTCGTTGAGACCACGTCAGATATCACACCGTTCGCGTGTCGAGAATCGCGAGAGGAAAAAGATTTCCCCTCTTTCTATAATTTTTGGTCATTTAGTAGAAACGTGGACCATTTAAGTTTATTAATTTGTAATTCGAGAGTCTGGAGAGACTGGTGTCGAAGGGATGGAATTTTAATGAACTTTTTCTCTCGAACATTGTTCGTTTCTTTTTCAAAATTTGCACGATACTGAATATTTTATTTTATGAGAAGAACATTCCAAAAATGAATTTCTACGTCACTTCACGATTTAAATTGATTTGACAAATTTTTTGGAAGACTAACTGGAGATTGCAAATAACTTATGGGAACAAAATCGAGTAGAAAGAAGCTACTTCGAGTTCTTGAAAGGCTAATATTTTGGATATTATAATTGTTAAATAATTTCATTGTATTCCTATTGATTTCGAACGAATTAGTTTACTGCTACAAAAATTGCAGTTTATTTAAATGACAGCAACTTGGATGAAGAAAAATATGATCTACTTTTGTGGCGGCTGGGGTCGTTTCAAAGGGAAAGGATCAATATTCGCGACACTGTGAGCCGAAAATTGTGCTCGTACGCCACTCGTCGAACATCAAAGAGTTACAACTTGCCAAACCCCTCATTAAAGGGGGATTTTATTTTTCGAGCACCAACTTGAATGATATCGACCGAAGGAATCAACAAGTAGAAGGTTCAAGCATTAATTTAATTTTCGAGGCAACAGTTTCGGACGAATTCTGACAAAATTATGCAATTTTGCAATATTTACTTAGCATTTCGCAAATTAATTGAGAAAAATAGAATTTGTGGTGGGGAAATTAATTCCGTGGATGTTGTTGGTTAATTAAAAATTTAAACTGCTGTTTTTGTTGTAATGACAATGCGTCTACGGTCTGTGAACATTTTGACTGAGTATAATCGAGCTTGTTGTAAAACATAATTACTCTTCAGAGTACATGTGCTTTTGAATTTACACAATGGGACTCGGAATATGGCATTGAAAAACCTTCGTCGAAGGTATTCAAATTTCAGGAAAATCATCGCGTTACCTAGGTTGGAAAAGGACGACAAGTGAAACGTTTTGAGCAAGCAAATTATTTTATTTCTCGATTAACTTTCGAATACGAATGAAATTACTACTCACAATCGATCAGGAATTGTTATTTTTTTACCATTCTTTGTTTCGATCATGTTAAGTTTTGCAAAACAATTTTTTACACGCAAAAAATTATACGCCGATTTTCCTGAAATTCTGCTCAGTGATGTACAGCCGAAAAATATATAAAAATCGGTGTTCGAAATAGGAAAAATGTGTTCCAGTAGTCACAACTGGGAAAAAGAGTAATTTCACGTAAAAAAATAAATCGAAAATGTAAAATAAAATTTCTTCACACCGGGGATTCGTTTTAGAGAAAATCGATTTTGAATATTCATAGGTGACGCGTGCAATATAGTACACCTTGGACATCGGAGCAAGTAGAAATAGCGAGTAGTGGTCAGACGCGTTGGACAAATCGTATTCAGTTGCACGCGTGCTCGACAAATTTTCTCATTCGATTATCTCGAAAACGAAGCCATTATGACAATAAATTTTACTTTTTACGTAGAATATCACCATTCCCGTTTGTTTCGTGCTTACTGGAATACCTTCTATACAAACTATGGATTTATTAGAGAATCTTTGAATTGTTGGGCTTAGTATTTAATTGAAATAAAAACGATAATTTTCAGATCCACGGTTTCTTTAAATTTTCAGACTATACTTCAGCGTGACTGCATAAATCTTTTAATTAATTCATTTTACCCTGGCGCCAGAAAGGTTTCGCCATTGTGTAATATTGCTTTTCGCCACGTAAATGTAAAAATAATATTAACGTGAAAAAAAGTGATTGAACACGATCCAATAATTGGACGTCGACGCAAAGTTTCATTAATATTTGTGATGTTTAAAAAGTGAATAATAATTCTTCAACGTTTCTTTTCCAAAAAGAAACATGATTATAAAAACGTAACGTAATATCGAGGGGAAAAATGTAACGATAGCGGAGTCCTAAAATTCTTAATGATTCTGCTGATTAACAAAAACCACGCGCTTTTCGAGCAAGCAATTAATTTACATTTTCTATCTTGTCAGAAAATAAAGATTTTTTTTAAATTCAAAAAATACAGAATCGAGGCAGGTTTCATTTTTTTAATGATAGCGGTTGTTTTAATATCCAAATTATTACGTTTACTGGCTGACACAGTAATTAAATAAAATATCGTAACACGGTAAATATCTTTCGTATTATATATGAAATTACGGATGAACGAACTTACATATTATTAAAATTAATGAGCAATTATCAAACATAATTACTGTCGAAAATGTAATGTTGGAATTGCACGTGCATTTGAATGTGCTTCGTGTTTGTTTCCTTCTTTAATATTTAGATTAATTATATTTGTACACGTTTGCAACTATGAAGGAGAAAACAAAGAATGATGAAAAAAATAATAAAACTAAAAAACGTTGAAGACAAACGAGCAATGCAGTCAGGAAGAAAGTTGCAGCGGAATTTTAAAAATGCACAAAACGTGAAAAAGAACGGAAGAAGAGACAAATTACAACGCAAAAAGAAAGCTGCTTCTTTGTCACAAAATGACTTCATAATTTAATTTGTAGTTTTGTTCAAATCCCATTTTTCTACCTTCGAAGTAACATTTTCAGATAAATATGAACTTTTGTATGATATTTAGAAAATGGATGAAAGTCTTATAATAATGGAGATCATTCCCTTAATCGTCCAACCACCGGGAGATTTAAATTATTCTCATGAATTAACACACGTGGAATGTACTTGAAACGAACTATGAATACAAAGTTACAGGATTCAGTGTAGATTTCGACTTTAGTCCAGGTAATATTAAAAACTACTCTACTCCGCTACGAGTTCCGACAATGTTCTCCCACACAGTGAATTATTAATCCCCCGCTATATACCCCTGCTTTGAAATATACCATACGCACGAAGTTTATAAAAAGGTATGCTCGTCGTACCTAAAATATGCAACAGAGCGTTTTTAAAGCTTTCGCGTTTGCCTCCTATCGGTTCTGGGTGAGCGTCATTAACAATTTCGTATCGTTTAAGTAAGTGAATATATTTCAAAATATATAAAAATACAAGTAAAATCTCTAAGAGTGGCTCAGAATATTAAAAACACCAATAGACCTTCTTCCTTATTTCAATAACAATATTTCTGGCTAACAGTATGAACAGTACGAGCAAGTTTAATTATTAAAAATTATTTCTGCGATTCGAGATCGAGACTCTTCGAGAACAGTCGAATTAAAAGATCAAACAAGAGGAGATAAATGGAGTTTCGGGTTCCGTGTCCCCCACCCTGTATAAACTGCGAAATTTTGCCCGTATTTTGTTATTCCTACTTTCTGTCGATCAACGTTCCACGCGAGAAACTTTCGTCCGGTCGAAAAGCGAATGTCGCCGGACGGGTGTCCGCTTCGTCGCGTCGCAATATTTCCCTCGCGGAACCGGAAACGCGGAAGAGCGCGACGTCCACGTGCCCCGGTATCTCCGCGTTCCCCCGAAAAAACACAGAAACGCGACGAGAAATGAAAAAAATCGAAATAAAAATAAGAATCGTAAATTTGCCGGGGCGGAGGAGGTTGTTTGTTCGACGAGCCAAAGTGAAGGCATCGTTTACAATTCAACGTTGACGTTAACGTTCCGTAAAACGTGTAACGCAACGCCCGGGAAGCGTAAACGCCGAACTCGCCAAACGCTCGACGGGGTTCGATTTATTATTTACGTTTCGTGTTTATACGCACAGGGAACATGTACACACAGGAGACAAAATTACACATGGAACAGCAAGGCAATCACGGTCAACGATAACGGTTTTTCAAACACGCGGGAAGTATTTAAAAATTGCCACACCGGATGTCAGCCGCATCGACGGTTCCCGCCACATTCCTCGACGACAACGAAAAACACCTTTCCACGTTTATCGTATTTTCTACGTTACGTAGAATTAATCGGATACTTACTTTGCAAAGTGTTTTTTGGGGAACGATCGGGGGAGGGTGGGGAATGGGAATATTTGATAATTTGTACACTAGACATATATTTATTGTTTTGAGTATAGAATTGCCGAGACAGACGCTATTAATTATACTGTGAATGCATTTCGTAACCTCAGAACTTCGCGAACTCAAAGTAAATTCGTTAACGGTCTCTCGAGGAAGTATACCGGTCGTAAAAGTGCAAACGTCATCGTGCAAATATTTATCAGAAAAGGCAGGCTCGTCCAGTTGGAGCAGACATGTCAAACACGTTACCAGTTGCATTCGATTTTACGATCCGTTTGATCTTTATAATCGTTCTTATTCCTTAGCTTTATCATGTACATTTATCTTTGATACGTTTCCGCAAATAACTTGTTCCAATGATAAATAACAAGAAGATGATACTGTGTCTACTCGAGAAGTTGGCCAGTGGAACAGCGCTTCGTTTGCTCCGCTCATCCCCACTTTAATTCCGAACTAGAGTGGGGAACCAATCAGACCCGCGTTCCTTTCGTTTTCCAACTTCTCGCGGACCCGTAGTACCTCTTCCAACACCAACGAGTACTTTCAAGCCAAGATAAATATAAACAGAGTTTTACCGGTTAAAGTCACAAGGTATCTCACGATTGTAAATTTGGTAAAATAGCAAAGTGAAAGTTGATCCCCGGATAAAAATGACATGCCTGGACGATCGCCACGAATCGATTTGGAGGCGGGAGCAAGAATGGAACGTAATTAATTGGCGGGCTATATTAACCGTGTAACGAGTGATGCTTTTTCGTCCTGGTCACGATAAAGATCGAACGTGGAATGGTAACGGAAGCCCGTAGAAAGATAGAGGACAGCGAGAGATAGAAACGAAGATAGATAGGTTAGATTAAAATACGTTATACTAACCGGGATAGTAGACGGTTTGGTGGGAAACGTTGTAGTTTGCCTTCGGTATACCGAGCAAGCATTTGACAATCGCCGCTTCCGGTAAATCTTCGTCCAGTAAGGCCGTTCGTGATAAGATATCGTACAGTCCATCGTCACGCAGCGTAACGGTGGGCCTCGCTGTTTGCTTTTCCGGAACACCCCTGCAATGGAAGCGACGTTTGCAAAATTATCACGGCCGCGTTAAAGCCCAAACATCATGCAATACGGGGTGTCCCGGCAGAAACACCAAATTGTTTCCTTCGTTCGCGACGTCGACAATATTTCAGAACTTATTCCGCCTTTGAGAGGCACGCTTGTCGATACGTTGCATAAGAGTTGCATATTTTACGATTTTTCAATATTTTACATTTTGGGTTTTCATTTTTATTCGAAGACTCGAGTTTTATATTGATCGTGGCGTATTTTTAAAAATTTATTCAGACATCATTTGCGATATTGGTTACTGTCGATTAATGTTCACGCGTGTTTCGTAGCATTTGAAGCTCAAGGATGAAAGAAAATTCTGTTTTGAAACGTCCGTTTGTGCCGTCAGAACTGAAGGAAGTAATTGGGTGTTCTGTTTCTGACGGGACACCTTGTATGTTCGTTGAATGTTCCCCGTTAGCTTGATACTGTTATTCTAGAGATTCCCTGGCAGATTAGAGAGTCCTATAAAATTATTCCGTGCTTGTTTGTTTAAAAGGAAATGTCAAGTGCAGCAATCTTTAATACATAAAATTATATAAACTTTCTGCACAACTAATAATTAATTCATCGACGTGATAAAGGCTACGATAGAAAATTGCGAAAGTTCACGAAATCGAGCGCGTTTGTTGCAATTTTTTTTTAAACACCAGTTTTGTACGTCACGTTCTTACACGATGAAAGTCTCAGCGAATATGTAAAATAATAACGATGTTTATTCAGCGCGATATAATCTACGACTTGTCGCTGTTCACGCTTTACACTTTGGGTTTTATTATTACAGATAACAGTGCTGCAAGGCTGTTTCACAGGACTCGTTGTTATCGCTGAGAAGTTTCTCGTGCTAAAATCAGACGACTTAGTTCCCCGTTTTCACCCAAATACATTCAACATTTCTTTTCTCTTCCTATGGAATCGTATATCTGGGGAAAAATGTTTTATCACAATTTCAAAGTAGTTACTTTGCAAACGATTAATACATTCGAAATTTGTTTTGTATATTTTTAATTCCACTGCTTTTTACACGAATTTTCAAGAAATTCACCCACTGATTCTGTGCATCGAGACAAAAATCATTTTATTCGTTAACATACAAGGAAAAATTCTGCCTTTATCAAGATTTGAAAATATCAGAAAATTGGATAGTTTACCCTGGTGCATGCTTGTGGGGGGTTGAAAAGCTTGCGGGAGTACTTACTCGATGGATATATCCAGGGTAGGTTGTGGATATAGTCCTTCTGCCATACACGATATCTCCACTCCATCCTTATCGTCTATTGTTCTCTTTCTATAAACAAGATCGAATTTTTCCTCGGTTGCTGGAACAAACGAGAATATTGTTTCCTTTTGAAAACGAAATATTCGCTCTAAATTGAAAGTTACTGAAAGCAGTGCAATGTTTATTCGAGTAATGGTAAATTCAGTTGCACCGTGATCGTTGTTTTTCGAGACGAAACGTATCCGTCGTAATTAATTCAACATACGTATTCTCTACTTGTAAACAGCCACGCTATTTTTCGCATCCAATCCTTTGGTTTCTATTTCTCCCTTCTACAAGAGGCTTATTGGCATAAGACAAATTGGCGAATAAATTCGAGCGCGCACAGTACGGGCGATAAAGCTTAATGTTCGACAATGATTTCCCGGACTGTTCGATTCGGACGTAGCCGAAAGCCAGGTCGGTATTGTTGTAAAAGCAACTGCGAAATTTTATTCGTCCCACGTACCACGAGTCTATCCTCTGCAGACAATACTCTATTTCATTCCAATCTTTATTTAGATCTCTTCCACGTTCCACCGTGTGTACCTTTATCTGCATCGAATGGCATTTAACACAGAGATTTAGTTCCGATAAATGAACGCAGCTGGGTTATTATTTTCATTAGTTTTGCAAGAATGCGAAGGATTTGGTAATTTTACGGTTCGGCGACTTCTCGAAATTTTTACTATTTTACTTCGCGCTTTATTATCACGCTGGTGAAAGTTTATGAGGTAATACCGATGGGAAATTCGGTGGATGGCGTGCGTCGTCACGGGTGAAGTTTTTTTTTTTTTCATAAAACAAAGAGAAAAGCCTGCAGTGAAATAATGAAAATTGGAAAATGTAGTTAAATTCCAGCATTAATCGGGATTTAAAATAGAAAACCTTATTCGTTGGAATAGTTTTTTGATTTTTATGAAACTTTTATGTTTATCATTTCAAGGAATACTTGTCCTGTCAAATTTGTACGTTCGTCTCTCCTGGAATAATTTCGAGAAAGACTCGAAAGGAGAGGAACTATAGGTGTACACAAATGTAACTGTCAATATTTTTTACATTGGTGCCCTTCGAGGAAACTCTCCTGACACGTACATTCCATTAGCTCTAAATCGAATCCTTCGCGCGCACCTGCTTCGTTTTTTCCACATCTTGCGTTTACGATCAATTCTAATCTAAAACGAACATTGTTTCGTACAACTTCCCACCGCAGCCTGTAATGAAAAAAACACCGTCCTCCGACAGTTTTATGTTAATCATGGCTGAATTGTTTGAGACTTTCTTTTTAATCTTGTTTATTTTACCAGCTTTAACAAGTATCTTTCAATCAAAAAGAAATATTTTCAACGCTTTAAAAATTGCAATATTAACACAAATATCAAGATTCTCGCTGCCAGATGGCTAACAAATTGACTTTCTCGCAAGTGCTCGATCTTTCACTGTCCTGGCGTCTGAGACAGTAAATGCTCCCCTTCCATTTCTCTTGTTACTAAATCGCAGTCTCAAAATAAATCACAAAAATAGTTTCCCAAATTCGATACGAAATCTCGTCTTCAAAAGAAGAAATTGACTGTGCACAAATAAACCACAGAAACTAATTACGCCAAATAGATCTGGAAAAATACGAAGCTTCTGTTCGCCGACAATTTCGTGAAAATTCGCGTTCGTGGGCGAGCTCTGGTCATCGGTGACTGCACTCTCGAAGTCTCCTCGACCATCAGAGTCGAGTTTACAAAGAGTTTAAGTTCCGTATAAGTATGCAGATCGTTTCCTGACCCGCGTAACCCAAAATTGTTATTATTCGACCCTTGAACCGTTGCCCCCATCGACGGGGAGAGCCACTTTGGAGCGTCGTAGCCGAAAAGGTGAAACGAGGGCAACGAAAGTCGACGGGGGGGTTGGGTTCTTTGCGACGTCGTAAGACAACGTTATCGCGCAATGATTCCGAGATCCGGGGTCGTGGAACCCGGGGACATTCAATTTTCCATTAAGCATGGGGAGGGGGGTTGCATGGAAGGCAGAGGAATTTACGAGAGTCCATCGAATCCCGGACACTGCGCGATACAAGGAGCGTAAGTGGATATTTCGCGGCGGCCACACGTACGGCAGTGAAAATAAAAAGCTAATAGTAAAAAGGATACAAACGCGCGTGTGCGCTGGCCGCGGGTATGGAGGAGGACGTTGCATTATCGCGATAATGTTCGGACGTTTCCAGGGCCCCGGGTCTCCCACGTCGTCTCCTCTCGCTCCGTTTCATTGCGCTGGTCGGCAACTTTTATTTTCGCGAACGAGAACCGGCCACTGGCCGCGAGAGGCCACGGTAAATGCGACCGAGAAAATAAATTGCGCACGTGTCACCGGTGACAGAAAAGTTCAAATTATATCGCGTCCCAGCGCGTCCGCCGCGACCACCGTCGCCGGGGAAAGAAAACCAGAAACCCTGCACGCGATACGATCTCAAAAGTGAATTTCAACGCGAGAAACGACGAGTCCACGATTCCTTCCCGGCACGAAAAGAGGCAATACGCGCGAGAAAAGAAAAGAAATATTCTAGAGAAAATATCGTCGTTCGTAAATGTTAGTAAAATAATCAATACGTTCAAATTTACAAGCCACGTTATCATGCATTCGATTCTATATAGTTTTTAGTTTTTGAAATTATTACGCATTTTAATGCAATGGCCAATTTTTATATTAAAATTTTTACCGTCCGCGAACGTGTCAATGTAGAATAATAAACACAGAGGAGACTCGGAAATTATACCGGGTTTCGATGAAATAAAAAATAGGACACGCGTTCGATTGAGAACCACTAACGAGTCTGACCATATCCCGTTATCTCCACTGGCGTTAGCGTTTGTGAACATTGATAATATCTGTTCCAACTACTTAGGACTGTGTACTTAGAGAATGGTAACTTTGAGAAACGGTAAATTCACAAACGCAACAAACTAGCACAAGCAGTACTGTCGAGAAATGGTCGAACGCGTTCGATCGTACGCCAAAAAATTTTATTCCTGTTATTTATTTATTTTTTTGCTCCGTTTCCATTTATTTTTGTGGCAAAAATTATTTAACGAATGGTAATTTTGAGAAACAGTACGTTTACAAACAGAACAGAATAGCGCAAGTAGTAATGACGAATAATGGTCGGACGCGAACAAATTTTATTCCGCTTATTTGGTTTCCTCGCTACGTTTCCATTTATTTTTGTACAAAAAATTGCTTCGCGTTTGGTGCTATCGCTAACCCACCTTTGTTTGTATACATCAATTTCTATAAATGATAATAATCGTGAGTGTTTCTAGCATTTAATCGTTATAATGTCGCTTATTATTTGCTCGCGCTACTGTTGGTGCCATTTAAGAGGATTTATGTTTGATTTCTGCGATTATTGTACATTAAATATGACCACAAACGAATTAATATTAAAATTAAATGAAAATTGTCATTCACGATTATAATAACAGAAATTGATAAAAAAAGAAGATAGTGAAGTGAAAACGGATCGTTTAAATAATCATAAAAAATTTCGTTCATTTCCAGCAACCGTTCCCTCTATTTTCATAATGTTTCCCCGATGCAATTTATTAGGTGGTATTTCAGTTAGTTTAAGCTGCTTCTTTCGCAATAAACGTTAATCTCAATTTACGGATTTAATTCGGATGATCCATTAGCCAGATAATCTAAATTAATTGGATTTCAATTAGGTTTACGGTATTTTCGTTTCGCTACTTGTTCTGTCACGCTGTAAAATTTAATCAATTAGGAATATTTTGTTTCATTTTCCGTCGAATAATCAATTCTAATGAGACCGGTGGTTTCGCCGCTCGTGTTTACACAACAGTTTATCATGTAATATTTGCATACGGAGTAATAAACGTAAGCTCGCAGTAGACGAAGCGTTTATTGAAATTCGATCGACCGATATGTATTTACAGAAATAGAACCGTAAATATGCTGCTTTGATATATTTGTAAACGTAATTCAAACGTTTGCAGATGGAAGGAATTTAATAAAATAAATTTATCCAGAGTCCGCGTTTGCAATCGTAGAAAAGTGTTTCAGGCATAGTTGTTGACGTGAAATTATTTTAAAACGTAGATTTTCCAAGAAAAGTAAAGTCGTGGTAATATTTACAATGGCGGAGGTAGCAGATGGGACTGCAAATTATCCAAAAGTTATTCCCGGAGTAGAAGCCTTTCCGCAAGAAGTTGCGAAATTATGGATGTACTTGCGAATACACCGCTATAGTCGCCATAATTTCGCGCAAATATAGCAAGTACCGCGACACAAACACAGTAATTAGAAGTATCGATTGAAATTAAACGTAAATTACCGTCGCAGGTGCGACGCATTTGTTAACGAAGCAAATTCGATCGAAGTTCGATGATAAGCAATTAGGAAAGAACGTATCTCAGAAATTTTTCGATAGCAACAGAATAGGCCGGAAATAAATTTTGGGAGCATAAACGTGACTTTAAAACTCCGAATCCAGATAAATTCTACGGTTTCGAGAATCGATATCTACCTTTGCGATGGAAAAGTTAATTTTCCGCGAGGATAGAAATTTTCGTCAAATATGGCGGCGTTATTCGGTCGAAAATCGCGCGAAATTAGAATTTAATCAAATTGGACGCGAATTTGTCTTCGGGGAGGTATTATCGGTCGACTGAGAATTGAAAAGAGCGAGGACGACGGAACTGGAAAATGAATGTGGTCGCTTGGGTTTAACGAAATATTTAATTATTGAGGACAACGCTCGACGTTCAACGATCCGCCTGTTTTCCCTCGTAATTGTGTTCTTACAGCGGCACAAAATGGAAAAAAGGGAATTCATTAGCGGCGCAAAGAAATATGAACCGCGAAGATAACAGAATATAAAAATATACAACTTTAATTCAACAATTTTCCAAGGAAATCAAGCACTCGTCCTTTCACGTTCTGCATTATTCTCGGTAGAATTCACCGAATGAAAGACTAACAGAAAAACTGTTACAACATTGATAGAATTAACCCACTGTTGTACACTGTCTGTTAATAATTTTATTGTATGTACTCTTTCGTTTACTCGAATAAAATTGCGAACGTACGAGGTACAGAGTAATAGATACTTTATGTTCGCGACAAAACGTTTGCAAATATTTGAAGCGTATTAAGATTCGTAGATATTGTGAATAATATTATGTTAATACTTTGTTGGTCTTTCGTAGTGCTGCGACAGAGAACATTCTTGGTTTACTTTAGCTCTCCATGCGGTATGAGATGTGGCTGTGTGTGTTTGTGTGTGTGTGTAGACTTCTGTGACCGACTGTAAGCAACTCATGCAGAAGGAATATTGTTTCGGATTCACCGTTCGCTTCGAGAACGTTCACGAACAACACCCTAACTTCGGAGCAACTATCCCTATTCGCTGTCAATTTATAGCAAAAACAGTCGATAAATAGCTATTTATTTTTGGTGAAATCATTGTTGCAATTATCTTTAATTATCTTAAATATATTAATCTCGAAAATAGTAGATAGATAGATCGATTTTATATCACAATACAGTTGAACACTAATAGAATTTAATATAGATTTGTACAAATTTATATAAAAGTTTCTTTCGAACCTGACAACAAATATTCTAAATTTTTCGAACGGGTAAGGTCGAAGTTACAATGTTTAAGAAACGATACGAGAGTCGTTGGAACAACTCCGTGGTCTTGTCGGCGAATTTTGGGGACAGAGAGTCAATAGGTGGTTCGAGCAACGTTTAACCTTTACGAGTTAGAATTTTAAATTACACTCGGCCAACCATGGATGCTTGGAACTTTTTCCCCCACGAGATTTCTGTTTGCCGTCAAAATAATCTGTCTTGACTACACGGTGCTCCAACTTCGTTGGTAAATATTTGAGACTACCCCGGGGAACGATTCGCTTTCTTGCGTGTTGCTCGCGGCGAGCAATAAATTGCTCCTTCGAGCATCGATAATTAGCTTATCCGCTTTGCTGCGTGAAAAGTATTTGTCAAACACACATAAGTCCCCTCCGAAATGCTTGTTTGAAAATAAAACACGCTGTAGACGGTCCGGTGGACGGGGGGGTGTCGACCGATTACACCGTTAAAATGTTCGATGACACTAACGACGATCGTAATCGCAACGAAACCGTTAATTTCAATACGAAAATTGCTCCGTCGCGCTAATTAATTCCGCTAATTTCATTAATTTATAAAATTACCGTCGCACGGCGTTGATTTGCGCGTTTAATTGAAATTTGAACTTAGCTATAATTTCCCGTCGAAATAATTTGCTATCGCGATTACGTGATGATAACGAAAAAGAGGTGGAGTTTTCACATAATTCCAAAGTGTCCTTCTCCTCGACTCGATTATCGAAATACATTACGAGACTGCCAATTTGTAATCGCCACAAAATCGACTCAACATACTCTCGGGATATTTCGATCAAACGTTATTTTAAATCCGTTAAATCGTGTTCGATACCCTCGACGATGTCGTTTATTTATTTTTCTGCCGAAACGTTCGAATCATTGCGCATCGATCGCGCCTGTATGTACTTTATCACCGTGTATTTCCTAATTAGGATAGAAAAGCGTGTTTCGACGTTAATTGCAACGGTTATAAATTATTCAGGATCTAACATGACGAAAATTCGAGCAGAGGTAAATAAACGGCCGGTCGAGATTCGATCAAAACCGGCGCCTTTGTTTCGTGTCGCGTTGCAATTTAAAGAATTATTTCACGCAACATCGCTCCGCATCGCGGCACGTCACGACAAAATGCGTGGGACGTGTAAAAGTGTAACATGACTTGACAACAATTGCGCACTTATCGCGGGCGGCGGAGCACGCGACATACGCGATTTCCCCATGGGGTGCATAATCGAAATTAAAGTAAACGTCGTGAAAATATTCGCCGCGCGAGCGTACGGTTCTTTTCTCATTAACGTCGATGAAATATAAACGGTAACGTAAAATCGATACGCGGGAAAAGATTGTTTGTCGAAGAGACGCGAAGCAACATTTTGGTTTGTTCCGAACGTGCTTGGCGCGCAAAGGCTTCGAAGTTTCGGTCGCGAAACAGCAACGAGAAGAATAGTATTGGCTTTTACAAAATATCAACAAACGATAAATTTGTGAGCCAAACCGTGTTATTCATGCCCGAGAAACGACACGCCGTTTTGTTGCACAATTTTCTAGTTTCGAACGAGTGTCTTTCCGTTCCTGTCCATTCGTTTTACGAGTTTACGGGCCAACAGACGCGTAAGAGAAACTTAACAGTGTGGAAATGCGTGGGTGTATAGGCTATGAATAATTGTCGGATCCGCGTGATCGAATTGTAGGTGAAATAATGGCGTCCTCGACTACACGTCCGGATAAAGAATCGTAAATCAATGTTTTATCTCTTAGAATTATCTCGGATTATTGCCGCCGCGCTGATAGAACGTTTTCGTTCCCCGTTCGACAGTTATATTTGAAGACTGTAAGCGCGTCAATTTTAAATCCGACTTTAAATCCGTCAATTTCAATTAAACTGTAATCAACGCACTATGAATTAAAATGCATTCGATTCTATTGGATCGTAAAATAAATATGTTACATTTCGTTGAGATTCCGTCGATAAACGTCTGTAATCGATAGAAGACAATACTCGATTCGTCGTGGCCAATCAATTCTTCCGCGAAACAATTTAAACCGTCCATCGGGGAACAATTGATTGGAAGAACGAAGGGCTTAAGTACCCGCTGACTCAACGCTATCGACAATTACGATTTCATATCCGCTAAAAAAGAATTCGCGATCCCCGAATTACGTTAATAATCCCCGATATTTCGATCTCGATTTGTTATAGATATTGCGGTCTGAGAAAAGTACTTAACGTGGAGGATCAGCCGACTAAATTGGGGGAAAGACAGCGGGAGGAGTCTACGAACATAACCTCAATTATCCGCGACAGCTGTTTCACTTTCGGCCATTTTGATAACTCGGTCGATAAAACTGTTATTTCCTTCACCCTTGCGAACCTCCTGCAAGATAGTCTCAAAGCAATGACCATGATTTTGCTGAGAAACATTATCATTGTTAGGTGTTAGCCTTTCTCCAAACGTTACAGTTCAAATCTAAATTCTAAAAATAATAATATTATTAAGCGTTGTCTTGCATTTTAAACCTAGATTTTCTAACAAGCGACCTTTGCAATCAAAGTTTCGAGTCTTTTTACTTCTCGAGAGGTTGGTCAAATTTCCGATTTTCCAATTTTCGCCGACCGTTAATCGTTCAGCGAAGCAGAAGGTTAAGAGAGAAGTCTGTCAGGGAGGAAAATCGAGTCGAGACGAGGTCTGGGCGAACGGAAAAATAAAATGTTACGCGGGGAGGATGATGGCCCCGGGTATAGTCCGTTCGGCATAAATCGGCATAAAGGATC
The DNA here is from genome assembly GCF_013123115.1 of Colletes gigas. NCBI lineage: Eukaryota > Metazoa > Arthropoda > Insecta > Hymenoptera > Colletidae > Colletes > Colletes gigas. The sequence continues at coordinate 11,007,826 of NW_025106632.1, read as the reverse complement.
GTAAATCAACGGGCAGTTTGGTTGGTCGTAAATAGCGGGATACTTACAGTACACAACCATGGAGGCATTGGCAGACCGCTCGTCCGCGAAAGTGGATATGACGCACCTGTAGTCGCCGGTAAGATCGATACCGGGCTTATTCAATTTCATGGCTCGGTACTTGGTGTACGGATCGTCGCTGGCTTCGTACTTCAGGTCGACGTACTTCTCCATGAGCTCGCCGGCCAAAGGGTTCCTACCGTATATCCATTGGTAAGCCAGTTCGTTGACGTTGAAGAACCATTTCACGACTAATCCCTTCGTAGGCGTGTTCTCGAAATCATAGTCGCAGTCCAGGATCACGTGATCCGCCTCGCCCACCTTCACCGTTTTCGGGACGTCCACGTTTTTGATCACGAGCTGCCAACATTCTGTAACAATTACATTTTTATCTTTTTAAAACGTGCTTGCACTCTCGTCGATTTATTGGATTATCGGTCACTTCGTGGTAAATGCAGATTTGGGGTTAACATTTTCGAACAAAGTTTAGATGAAGTTCTATTTGTAGATAGGCAGCCAAACATTGTCAAACTTTACCATATTTTTTACAGTACTCTGTATGTAATTTTTAACTGCTCGAACACGAAAGACTGAACGATAATAAATATGGACATAATGGATACTTTGAGGTTTCACTTTATTTTTTTGCAATAAAACATTTACAAAAATTCAACGAACTTTCTCTGTGCCAGTGGCGAGAGTTGCATTTTCGTTAATAAGTAGCGAAATAACTTTGAGCATCGAGGAGGGAACGAAATTTGACAATGCGCGAGAGCAAGTCCCATAATTGTTTGAAATTTTAGGCGTTGAAATTCTAGATGAGTTACACCCCCCTTCACACCGACTACGCCGATGTTGCAACAATTATTGTACAAATGAATGCATGCATCGCGCTAATAGTAAGCATTGCATAATAAATGACGCGAAATGGAAATTACTGTTTAACAGCCACGGAGTACGCTATTATGATATTGTTTTAACGAGACGGTAGCGTAATTATTCATCCGTGGATCGATGTTGCCTTGAGGAGAGCTCGGAAGGGGGTGGCAAACAAAAGTTCGAAAATCTCTATTTTAGCTTTAGTTATTGGAAATTACGTAAAATAGAATCATGAAGTACAAGGCACAGATCCTGCGTGAAAACTGATCTGAAATCTCTTGTTATAGAAAATAGTTTCCACCTGGGAGGCCTGTCGGCGACAGAATCCCCTAGAAAAGCCTTATCGACGAGTTCTCTAGCGGATCTGGAGCGAGGCAACTTTCGCCGTTCGATATAACTGTTTCGCTTCACAGATAATTAAAGTACAATTTCGCGTATCAAAGTGTAGATTGGACCAACAAATTTTAGATTTGACGTTCGGTACTGTTCGTCGTGAAATTGTTGACGTCCGTCAGTAGGTTTGATTAAATGTTTAGGCGGTACCTTTCCCTCTCTCCTCCGTCATGGCGGGTGTAATAAATTCAAATTTTCAACCGAATCCGACGGTTATTCAAACTTTGCTGAATAATTTATATCACCTGGAACGGAGCGCATGCTATGTACAACGAATGAATACTTAATGGTACTTATCATTTGCATCTTACTTTGGCAATTTATGAGAGCTGGGTGGGAAACATTTCTGCACAGTTATTTAGTAGATGTACGAAATGAATTTTAAGTCAAGAAGTTACAAATAAAAGCGTTCGCTTTGACTTCATTGAATATTACATACTTGATGTCTACCCGCTGCCGCGAAGTTGCGAATCGAGAAGATCAAACGAATCGATAGGGTTGCAGAGCGAGAGACATTTGTTGAAACCTGTTTGGGGGGAAGAATTTGATGAATTTAAATTTTGGAGGCGATTCTTGTTGAATAAAAATATTAGATCCGTTCGTGAACCGACTTTTGGTGTTCCAAAGTAAAATAGGGGATTTACAAGATTAATATAATTTTAGACGAAAGATGAAAAGATAGAGATTGGGGATGATAGTTGTTTCGAGCGCGTTAGCTGCAGCCTCGTGTGTTTTGGACTGTAATGATCAAATAAGGGAATAGTATTGATATGAACACAGGGAACAGTTAAGTGGGGCTGGATAGGAATGTGTGAGCATTGCGGCAGAATTTGAATTCTAAAGTGCTCGGAATAGTAGAGATGTGTGAATATGTATGAGACATCGATAGCCGTAAGGATGAGAACACGGGGAGAGAATTGCCTGGTATACCTGCGTTAAGACGATAAAATTATGAACCAAGGATCGCGATGAACGACGGTCAAAGGGACGAACAAATATCGTCGAGGGAGTTAACGTTTCGTAAAAAGTAAAAATGTAACGTTTTCGACTGGGCACCCTGTATACATTTTCGTGACAATGTTCCCTTAAATAGTCGGTCGCCGCGGCGGGGCGAAAAAATAACGCGGGACAAAATGTCACGCGACACGATATCGCAGGGAAAGATAACTCAATTAAAAGTCTAATTTTACCTAAAAATAGGTAAAGATTTCTACCAGTTTTACGGGGGCTCAACGGAGAGGCGAATAAAATCGAAATAATAGTATCGATCGAAACGAAACTTTGCACGATATTTTTAGCTGATATTTTGATTCGAAAAGACGCGAAAATACCAGGGAGACTGGCCTCCCGATCTCATCAAAGATGCGAGCCAGCGCTCGGAGGCCCGGCGTCGCTAACGTTATCGCCAGCCACCGTGAGAAGCCACTTCGTGCAGCCGCAGTAATTACAGAAACAAAAAGTGCCGGGGCTGACGGTGATAATTATGAAATATCGTCCCGCGAAAGAAACTCCTCGACGCTGATAAAAAAAATTTCCTTCTCCGGGCGGCTCCTTCTGCTCCGCCCTTTGTCCCTCTGGCCGCCATTTTTTTTTTTTTCTTTCTGCACCGCGTAAATACCGAGGGGGGAGGAGGGGGGCGGGGGGTCTCTCGCTTTTTCGCCCAGCTGGAAAGTTTCCGGTTCCGAAGGGCGGCGGGCGGGCGGGGTCCGGAAAAGGCTGGTCGCTTTGTCCATGACGAAAGTTGGTGAAAATTTATGGGGCTGGCGGGCCGTACCGTGGGCGCGAAAATTTTCACTTTTCATCGGGCCACACGCCACATCCGAACTTATACACAAAAGCTACATCTGCGCGGTGACAAAAGTTCCCGGGCGCCGACCGCGCAACTACGTGGAAATGTTCAGCATCCGTAACGGGCGGCACCGTCGAAATTGTGCATGATCGTGCCCCTCGGCCATTTCCGTTCGCGGCCGAATTTCTATTCTAATCTTGTCGGCGCGGCGCACAATGCCCGCGAAATGCAACCTAGATATTTTCCACGGAGAATCTCCTATCCCCTCCGAGGAAATGTCTTCGTGATTTTTACACGGAGGGGGTAGAGAACGCGAGGGTCGGAAGGGCCGAGGAAATGGAGTATAATGTCTGAGGGGGACCGTACATCGCATATTCGATCCTATTTACTCGATATTTTGTAGACGTTCTACCCCTGATTCAAACGTTGGCGCCTTATGGCGTGGCTCACCGACGGGGACTGTTAAGGTTAAGGTCGGTGTGGTTAATTAACCTTTAACGGGATAGTATACTTCTATAACACGAACGTATAGAAGAGTCAAAAAAACTTAAAATATTTTAAATTCTTGTAATCCATAGTTTATTATTTCTTCAATTCTGCAATAGTGAAAAAAGTACTCTCTAGTATTTAAATATTTCAGTAATACTCCATTAATCAAATACGGAATATATCTTACTCAGCTGTTGTAGGAAGAAATGAGAGTTCCGTGCCTTGGCGTATATGTCCAGACTATCGCTCGAGCACTTGCGAGAAAGGTACGCGTTGAGTCTCCCTCTGGCGGCGCCTCAGAGAATTGTCATCACAAATTTTACTCTTACACAGAAACTGCATTCTGTGCCGAATCTATCTGTCATTTTTCGAGCAAAAAATTATATAAAACTCGTTATGCCGATTTGGTAACTGTTCAGAATGTTGTATCGAAGCCAAATGGCCAAGATAAATTCCGCGTAATGTAGCTCGGAAAGAATAAGGAGAAACGTTCTTGTGACTTACGATGACATTTTCCTAGGTAAGTAGAGGGGAAAGAGGAACGCAGCGAATGAAAAAGTTTCTCGTGCCCGCTGTGTGCTCGCAAACAGCCGGAAGAAGATAACGAAGTAAGTGTAATTATAAAGTATTACGTCAAGTTGCCCTTATTTTCACGAGCCACGGGACCGCGGCTCGCGAGTCAATTTTGACGCGTTTTCGCTTTCACGGCCCACTCGCCGCAGACTTTTTCCAAATGCACACCCTCGTTCGTTCCGCACGGGCGAGCACACATTTTTCCGGCTACGACCGGACGGATCCTCCGGCGTAACTTAAAACTAACAAGGGTGGACCTCCGGAACGTCCAAAAAATTATGAAAGATTTGGGATTTGCAGAGGGCTGCGTTCCCGGTACGGTGTTTGCCGTCCCCGATACTTAATTCGCCGTAAAGGGATGATCCTCCAACAAATTATCCGCTTCTATGTTAAATAGAAAGAGTTCGTCGTTAAAAAAAAAATTAGACCGAAGTAAATGTATGATTAATCTTGTCTTTCGAGTTAATTTTTCGTTCGCCATGTTGGGGATTTCAGGGCCCCAAAACCTTTTTTTTTCAATTTTGAAACATTCGGTGAAACGTGAAATCAATTCTCTCTGCGTAAATCAATGTTAGTAGTAGCAGTAGTAATAATAATTTATTGTACAGGTAACCTCATTAGACAGTACAGATAATACAGTACCACTTTTATGGGGTTTTTCTAACTTTACAGTGTTAAGGAATAACTTTCCCAATATTCTTAGAATTTCTACATATTCTTGATTAAAATACGCGTCGTTTGCATTTTGAAAAATTAAAATCGTCCAATCCGTTCAGGAGCTATGACTTTTTAAACATACGCATGAAATTTCAGGGGAATGAATCAACGCCTGGTCAGACATTGTATTTTCGGCAAAGAATTTTTTTCTCAGAAGTGCGTAGGAATTCGGGGGTATGTCTATTCACCAAATATGATTGCAATTGACCCCCGCAGCCAAAAATAATTTTTCCAGAATGATTCGAAATTTTTTAACTTCGCCGAAAAATTTTCCAGTTGGTATGGAACTTTAAACGTTAATAACTTTTTAACGAAGCCTCAATCAACAAATTGGTATTCTTGATGTTCGTCTTAGTCTGGCCTCCAGAATCTCCCATTAAAATTTTTCCCAGTGGTAGCTGAACACCCTGTATACAGTCATCATGGTTGACAAAACTTCTCGTTGCTATGTCGATTCCTAGGTTGTCGAATCCAAATTTTCCATATTTAGAAGCATCAATAAGTCAGCACAAAAATAAACAGAAAAGACTATTAAAATAAATTTAGAAATGGTAGAAAATTAAAAAATTTGATAGTCTATCCGATTTAAAAAAAAAATTGAAACGCGTTGTTTTCGATTAAAAGTAGTCGTGTTCTAAAATAAGTTTCCACCGCAATGGACTCCCGCGTAACGGAAATTGCCCCCCTCCCGTCCCTCGTTAAATTGTGTTCGTAATTTCTGTTTCATGGCTGCGTTTGCAAATAAATCCCGACTGGCCGCGGAAGGAATGGCCCAGGCAACTTCGTCAACTTTGATTGAGAGTCTCACTGGCCGAGCAGTTTCAAAGGACCAAGGCGGGGGGGGTCTAAATTTTCCACGGAGAATACAAGGGCCGTTGCAAACAGGCCAACACGGACGAAATCCGCGTATCCGGACTGGGTGGAGTTTGTAACATCCTCGTCATGCATCGTGGCAAGTTGTTCGTACGGTGATCACGTCGAAGAGTGTCTCTGCTTGTGTACGTTACAAATTAGTATCTTTGTACGAGTACATAGTACTGTCGAAGAACGCCAGACGACGGAACTGTTCGTCTTTCGAGATTCCGCCATTTTGGTCCCAGAACCGATTGTCTCCATCGCTAAAATTGTCAGACTCGTTTTGGTATTTCAAAGTCAGAATTTTGTCGATATTCGAAACTGTTTCAATCGTCTGTTATATCATTATTTCATTAATTAATTTCGTTCTACTGAATAATTTTCGCGAACTCGACAACGGTGCCAAACCAGGTCAGCGATTGCTGGCTTCGTGCAATTATAGTTTACTTACTTTCCATATTTCTGCTGGAAAGTGGTGAACTTAAATTTCTTAAAAACTCGCGAATTTTGTAAAAATGCGGTGGAGATCGATTCTTCTTCGTTGCTTTTGTTTACAAAGTTCTTTTCTGAACATCACCGACTTTCCTGCTTAGTTTACTCCTTTCTAATCTATTCTGAAACACTCGTGATGCTTCGATCTTTCTGTATACTAACCAAATTCCAAACCTGCCCATGTAGAAAAGATCCTAGAGATTTAAAAACTGCAACGAGTGAATTTATTAAGTTTCGAAACGCTGGAACAATTCTCCTTCTACTAGCGTACGCGAGAAAAAATTAACAATATTCCTTCGATTTCTTTTTGCAGAATAGAATTATTTTCACAAATTTTAGGGTCTTGCCCCGGATGGAAGTGTGTATCGAAAAACGCAGCGAAGTTGTTTGGTAGTCGTTCGCTTGAAAAGAATCCAATTTCTACGCACTCGCGTCGGCGGGTTACATCGATGTTGATGTCTAACGACGATAATAATAACAGCGATGATAGGAGCGCGGGTGTTTTGTTTAGTCGACAATACAGAAACAATTTCAAGGATAACAAAGGAACGGAATTACATCGTTCAACGGTTGATGGAAGGCGAGATGAGAATAAAGCGGGCGAAGAGTAAATCCCACGCCACCCCCGCGTCGAAGCGTCTACGACGCGTAAATTGTTAAATCGTTTAAATGGAAAGCTCAGAAAAAAATTTAGTTGATCTTCGTGACGCGGAACGAAGAATGCAAAGTCGATCGAGGCCAGTTCACGATTTTTTGACAAATCGTTTAACATTTTTTATATTCGCTATCGTTCGAAAGACCCGTGGCTGAATTTTATGCAAAACAAAAGCTTAAGACACCGAGTTAATTTCGTTTTCAACGGAAGCTGCGAAGGATGTAACGATTTTGGACAGTTTACCATTTCGCGCGGTGTTACGCGGAATTCTCTGTTTAATATGTAAACATTCTTCAGTCTCAAAATTACTTTTTCGTCTTGCTGGCGTTATAGTAATAGGTGATAACGTATGCAACGGTACTACGCGGGGGGACAAAGGTCTTTCGTGCGAGTGGAATTGGGTCAAACGTTATAGTCAATCTTCTTAAAGCAAAATTACCCGACGCTGTCCACATTTTACTTACCCGTAGTACCTCATTCCCCTTAATCTCTGTAAGAAAGTATGAAGCTAGTTGGTACCGAAAAACTTTTACTTTAAATTAAATGATACTGGTACAATAGCAGCCATATTTTTCTCGACGAATTCATCCGCAGTATTTTACATATTATTATGTTCACCTTCCGTGTAACAATTCCTGCATTATCGACGGGGTTTCGATTGGCGCGTCATTCAAATGTCAGATCCTGTCAACGTTTCATTTACGGCTCGATAATAAATACTACCGTTCGCAACAATTTATATTTCAAATTGATACTCGTGTATTTTTAAATAGTAGAAGATAAATTCTTGTAAAAATAATTAATCCTAAAACACGCAATTCCGCTCCGCCCGAGAAAAGCTCAGTCGAGTCGCTAAATTACGTTCAATGTTCCCATTTTTAGGAAATGATAAATCGTCCAGCGAGTATTATATCGCAATGGCGTTACATTCTGACACGCGGACGTGATAAAAGAGCAAGGACCCCCTTAAGCACGCAGTCGGACGAGCACGTAACGACTAATGCTTCTGGCAAAATGAAGTATAAGCTCGCGTTACAAGGCCTTCCGATAAACGAGCTCCCTTCTGCTCTGTTTACCGTCTCCCCCTCCCCCTCCTCCGCCCCTCAGTTGCATAGATTGCACGGGAACCGGCATTCCAGCAGGCACGATAACTCGAAGCATCGCGACGATCCATCCGACCGATCTGGAAACGTGGCGCGTTCGCGACTTCAATGCGAACGCTCGCGTAATTCCTGATCATTATAGCTGCGACATTAACGTCGAATCGACGTCGCGCGTCTCGTTGGGAAATTATCGTCATAATTGAGCCGGCAATCGACTGGCGAGAACGCAATCACCGCTCGAAATTAGTTCGCGATCGTTCGATGAAACGTCGCGTTCGGACCGACGAATACGCGCCCATTTCGCGGACCGTTTTAATTAAATAATCGGAACAACAGTCATCGACACGCTTCTTATTTCACATAAAGTGAAAACTATACTTGAATTAATTCTCGCGTATAACTTTACAGGCTCGCAAGCGCGATATTTTTGCAATATTTTTGAAATTTTTTAAATAAACACGATTCAGCAAGGCTCGAAATTTTTCCGTGAAAAGGGACTCGTCTTTTGTTCAAAAACTAAATATTTTGAAAGCCCGGCGAATTCAACAATAGCAACTGTCGCGTAGCTTCCAGAAATTCGAACCTTTTATATTTCAGAAAATTTGGACCAGCAAAAAGCTGTCCACCGTGTGATGATGCAAAACGAACCGGACGAAATGCTGGCATTTTCCGCGTACAGGGCGATCCCAGAAACTGGGACGAGCTCTCGACGAAATAGTTTCTGTTCTTCGGAAACTATATATAATCTTATAATTTTAACTGTTCCCATTTTCTTGGTGCACGTAAAATATATAATTCCATAATTTTAATTATCGCGTTCAAATAAAAAAGAAGATAGTTTCGTCGGGAGATTGGTATCGCGTGTTTACACGTTCGGCGCGTGAAAGAGGAAAGAGGAAAGAGGAAAGCGGAAAGCGGAAAGCGGCATGGAAAGAAATATCGAATCTCGTAACGCATATGCTAATTACAAACGCGATAGGAATCGACGCTGTTGGCGGGCACCGTCGCCGATAAAAAGATACTTTCCGACCCAAGGACGGCGGTGGGAGGCGGGAGGGATGCTCTAACGATAACTGTACACGATTTCCTGGAAGCATCGCGGCGCACCGGGTTTCCTCGTATCTCGCGGCCCGTTCTCCGACCGCGTAGACAGTTTTCGCTAGATCGCAATCACGATACCGTCCTCAATTATGATAAATTGCATATAATTATGTCGACGGCCACCGGCACGCTTCGCTGGGGCGGGCCGGTGTAGTTTGTCTGGCTGATAAAAGGGTAGACGAAGGAAGGTAGACGCGGGAATGAACGATTTGCATGCTACCAACTTAATCAACACCCACACCTTATGAACGATCCTTTACCACCATCTACAGGAGGGGGAGAGGGTAGGGGGGGAACAAAGTCTCTTCGGAACGGTCGTTATCGCGATACGAAAAATGGTCGAATGTCATGCTCGCCAATATTTTCCTACGGTCCGTGTCTCGGTCATAGCGATAATCTCGAGCTTGCACGGGGCTTTGAAACAAAGCGTCCGGATGTTTAGTAACGACCGCCGCTGTCTGCCCAGAGTTCCGAGAGGTGTTCTTTGTCACGGGGCGTGCACGTGTTGGACACGTCGAGCGTTTAGTTCAGCGATTCTCAACGGGGTCCGTACGACCCCCACTGATGGGCCATTTCGCGAGCAATGATGCAAACAAAATTCTAGAGACGCTTTGATCGGTCTTTGGGAACAGTTATGTACCAAAACTGTGTTTGGTAATGGAACATTGATATTCAGACTATTATTTTTAGATATAAGGAAAAGATTAACGAAGGCAAGAGAGGCAATTGACCATCCGTAAGAAGAAGGCTAACGAGTGTTTACATGTCCACTCTGGTCTACCACCATCGAGCTGGTAAGGGAGCTAGTAGAATGTGAACTCAGAGTGGGGATGCACTCGTCAGTCTTCTTCCAACGAGCGTATGATAAGTATGCAGGTGCAATAGTCGCGTTCCTAATAACAAACGTGATTCGAACGCGCAGAAAATTTCGTGGGAATAAAGATTGTATCGCGTCAGATTTCTCGCGTCTTATTCGGTTGGATTTTGCTTTGCACGAGTTATACGCGTACTATAAAAAGGAGCTCGTAAAATTCTCGGTATTGTAAAAACAGGTGGCCTCGGTTCACGTCTAACTACGCCACAACCATATATCTTAGGGCACCAAGGAGAGGAGTATATAAATCATAAAATGGGCAAAACGAGATAAGTCAGTATATGAAAGAGTAAATTTCCCCCTACTAAATTAAAACGGTTTTTCCCTTTTACTGAAAAATTGCATCAGTTGAGTTATGCTCCTCTTCCCTGGCAACGTAGTTGTACAAAAGCTTGCTAGATTATTTTAGCCGCAAGAATTCCGCCGAACAGTGGTGATATTACAGTGTAATATCTGCACCATGTCGTGCAAAATTATGCACCGTGAATAAACATTTGGTATATTATTTTTCGATCGCGGGAAGTGAGAAATTATGAATCGAGATTTTGAAACTGTGAATTATCGGGACGATTTTTAATGACAGAGGCAGTGAAATTTATTTAAATTATTTCGCTTAAAAGGTTTATTCATTCGGGGCTTAAATAATTTGAGTTCGTAGAAGATAATTCAGGTTTGCGTGACATTTTTTCACGGGGCTCGGAGCGAAAACTCGAAGTGAGCAGCGTGAACAGGTTGAGAGACACTGGTTCGGATGATGCTCCGCGTAGAACCGACCTGAGAGCTACAATTACATGTGAAAGCAGACAATTTTTCACGAGAAGAATGGAATTCCTGGAAGTACGAGTGTCGTTCTTCCCTTTTGTTGTTAGAGATAGTGGGCTTTGGGTAATTCAAATGCGTACATTTGAATGATAAGACACATTCGTACCATTAATAAGCGACAATAGAAAATAAATGGCCGTTACGAGAAAATCTGACATTAATCGTGATCGAACTCGTGGAAAATAACGAATACATTTAGATATTTACGGGTTTAAATTAAAAATAAAACTTGACGGTCCTCTTCAAGTTTATAATTAAATATCACTCGTCCGTAAACATTAAAAAATAAAAAAGAAAGGCCTATGATACTTAATACAGTGTTTAATAAAGCACAACATTTGGTAAAACTAAATGCAAAAAATTCAGAAGAAAGTTACTTTTCATACAGTGAATCACCATTAGAGCGAGAGTAACAATTTCACGTCGACGCCGTATTCTCGATATATTGAGCCCCGCAAACTATGAGAAATTGCGCCGTAACTCTGTTTCCGATCTCGTGAACGATACGAAGCTGGACTTCCCTCGCGTCAAACCATATTATTGATGCTCGTTTGCAATTGCTTCTAATGTCAAGGTGGAAGACAGAGGGAGAATAATAAGAGGGGAAGACAAAGAACTCTGTGATTAGAGGGGCCGTTCGAAGTTGCATTCACCGTGTTCCGCGGGGTCTCGGGCATCTTCTACAAACTGTGAATACATAAGTAAGGGGCACGGGGTTAGTTCCAAAGACTAAATGATTAGAACGTGTACGTGATTGCGGGTCGTCGGAGGCAAAACTCGACGATAAAAGCACCGAAAGCAACTCTATGGGCACCACGAAGCTTTGCCGCGTCAAAGCGGGACGATCCAAAAGATTTTTACAAATTTTCCTAACCCCGTCGAACGCGGAAAGTCGAGAGGCAGCGAATCTTGACGCGTTTGACACAAGTTTACGGGTCGTTAGACACCGTGCACGCGTGACCAACGCGAAATCATTAAAAGATCTATGATCTGTTTGCGTTCGTTCGCCACTGAGAAACGCTTTACCCTTTTTCTATTCGACGTTACGCCGTATGTAAATGCAAAGGAAACGCAAAGGGGTAGCTTGGAATCGGCGTAGAGCGATGTTCGAATCGCAAAATGAATTTAAAAGCGAGCTCAGAAGTGTTTATAACTTATAAACGAACTTTGAAGGGACTATGTCGAGTGAATTTTTAAGTTCGTACAGTTTTGTTGGTTATTTGACGAACGAGTTTAATCGCGCGAGAAACTCTATTGTTCCCAGCGGCGTCGAAGACATTTTAATTTGTTAAATCTGCGAGCACATGGCTAGTTTATTGTACATACATATTAACTGAGAAATGCTTTACCCTTTTTCTCTATTCGACGTTACGCCGTATGTAAATGCAAAGGAAACGCAAAGGGGTAGCTTGGAATCGGCGTAGAGCGATGTTCGAATCGCAAAATGAATTTAAAAGCGAGCTCAGAAGTGTTTATATCTTATAAACGAACTTTGAAGAGACTATGTCGAGTGAATTTTTAAGTTCGTACAGTTTTGTTGGCTGTTTTATGAACGAGTTTAAAGGCGCGAGAAACTCTATTGTTCCCAGCGGCGTCGAAGACATTTCAATTTGTTAAATCTGCGAGCACATGGCTAGTTTATTGTACATACATATTGACGGAGAAACGCTTTACCCTTTTTCTATTCGACGTTACGCCGTATGTAAATGCAAAGGAAACGCAAAGGGGTAGCTTGGAATCGGCGTAGAGCGATGTTCGAATCGCAAAATGAATTTAAAAGCGAGCTCAGAAGTGTTTATATCTTATAAACGAACTTTGAAGAGACTATGTCGAGTGAATTTTTAAGTTCGTACAGTTTTGTTGGCTGTTTTATGAACGAGTTTAAAGGCGCGAGAAACTCTATTGTTCCCAGCGGCGTCGAAGACATTTCAATTTGTTAAATCTGCGAGCACATGGCTAGTTTATTGTACATACATATTGACGGAGAAACGCTTTACCCTTTTTCTATTCGACGTTACGCCGTATGTAAATGCAAAGGAAACGCAAAGGGGTAGCTTGGAATCGGCGTAGAGCGATGTTCGAATCGCAAAATGAATTTAAAAGCGAGCTCAGAAGTGTTTATAACTTATAAACGAACTTTGAAGAGACTATGTCGAGTGAATTTTTAAGTTCGTACAGTTTTGTTGGCTGTTTTACGAACGAGTTTAAAGGCACGAGAAACTCTATTGTTCCCAGCGGCGTCGAAGACATTTCAATTTGTTAAATCTGCGAGCACATGGCTAGTTTATTGTACATACATATTAACGGAGGCAGAACGGGGAGGGAAAAAGGAGCACGATGAATTGCAGATCGGGGCGAATTTGCATCGCAAATATCTGTAAAGCTTTTTAATTTACGAACACACGGGCCAGCCGATCGCGATTCTATTAGAATCTTACCGATTCGACGTATTTCCGCCGGATGCATTCGAGATTTTCTGGAATAATTTTGAATTAAAGAGGCGGCGATTCACCTTTACGAACCCTTTGAACGAATTTTCGTGCTTCGATTTAAATACAACGCGACACAAGTATACGTGAAGCGATCACTCGAAACAATTTCTAAAAAATTTTTATTCTAGATTTAAAAATGGTCGACAAACATAATAATACATATTTTTGTTTACACGATCGTTTAGCGTTAATATTGGAAAAATGAATTCTCGACGAAACGTATCCAGCGAAGGATACAAAAGAAATGTTTCCGGAAATGCTTGTCACATGGCAGCGGAATATTCGATCCTCTCCTTGAATAAAACATACACCATAAAGTATCCCGTGTTTCGAACACCGTGCGGTCACGTTTTTACGCGAAATATAACGAAAAGGATCGATTCAGAATCAGTGCTCGTCGAACATCCCACCTTTCGAATTCAAATTGGTTTAAATTTCGAAAAACCTTCGGCGAAAAAAACATTCGCACTTCCGATCCGCGGAAAAAATTTATTGTCGCGTTGGATTTCGTGTTATTTCGACCGGAATTCTTCGCGCCGTGCAAAGGGAACGGTACTTCCGATTTTATATGAAAAAATTCCGCGGATTCCTTTCGAACGCGTTTGCAATTATAAACTACAGTTTTCGCGCGCGTTTAAGACTGTCTGGGAAACGAAGCTTTAAATCACGCGGCGCATAAAGGTGACAATAGCTGCATTTTATCCACGGGTCGGCAAAATATGCACGCGAGCGAACCATCGCGAGCTCGCAAAGCCCGCCCTTTCACGCGACTTTTTCTTTTATTTCTTTCCCTTCAAAGCCATCGCTTCGCAGGATATGCATGTTTACTTCGAGGAGAGGATATTTTTCATGTAAAGTATTCAGGGTTGTTCGACGCGAAAACCTGGATCGCGCTGAAACCGAGCTATTTTTCAAGAATAGCCCGTAGAAAAACCTCGCGATGCCTACGAGTGAATCTTTTCGCGACACGCGGTATTCGACGCGCGAAATTTTTTCACCGATCGACGTACCATCGCACTCGTAGAACGAGAAGAACCCTAAATAATATATACAGCAAGGAGCACAACTGAACCAATAATCACAAGTTTTGTATAGATCATTATTTACTGCTAAGAATATAGGAGGATAATAAAAAAAAAAAAATATTATAGTTACCTTTATTATAGTGAAAGGTAATATAAGAAATTTTTTCAGTAATTAATGTCTTCTCGTTTTGGCAATGAGAAAAAGAATAGATTTGACTCAGTTTTGCACCAGTTCTTAAAAACAATGTTTGCATCTAGCAATTTCAATATGCTATTCTACATCTTGGCACTCAATTGCTCACGATCAGTCTAGCAGAAAAATACGCAAGTAAAATAAGAATAAATGTGTATCCAATTTCTCCAAATTGTTCGAGAATCATGTCTCTTTTGAATGAGTACACATGTACTATGTTTAATTACATTTTGTAGGAATCATCATCGAAAACTTGTCTTCGAAATGATTGTAGAATTTAAATCAAATACAACAAACAAACGTAGTATTTGCTTCAACGAAGGAGACACTAATTTCAAAATATGAGTCGACCAGGAAACATAATATAAAGTGTTTCGAGGACCGCGTGCTCGCAGTATTCCATCCTCCGCAAATTTTCGTTTGGATCGACGTTATCGGAACCCGATATTTATCCCCCTCCATAATCCAGAAAATGTATAATAGAAATCGCGATCGCGCGGGCTCGCATCTCCGTCCGTGATTGAAACATACAAAGATTCGACGCAATTTTCCGGAACATCGAGAAACAGGATATCGGAGTGGCTTGTTCACCCCTGACGGGAATTTATAAACGTATTTGCATACGCAATTTTCACGCTTAACCTCCTGGAAACGGGATTGAATTTAAGATAATGGCGAGCCGAATATGCATGGATTCTTTTTACCGACCGCAATAATAAATCAGCGAAAGCGGTATTCTAATATCCCCGGCCGCGACTTATCCGTTTCCCGTCCACCGCTCTGCCGTTCCCGTCGTTTTCTCATTTCGACGATCTCCGCGACACAGCTGTTCCTCGTCGCTGCGACCCAAAGAAATAAAGGTGGTAACAGCAATATCTGCTTTCGACAGATCCCGATCGTAATTAAAGGGATAGGTAACAGAACTACTGCAGTCTCCCCCTCCCCTTCGATCTGTTGATTTTGGGAAACCTTCATTTAGACGCATTGTTACTGCACACAAACGCGGCTCCTTTTACTTTCAGAGCTCTCTCTCGACGATAAACGTACGGTTTCGATATAATTAAACGATCGAAAGGGGAGACTTCAAGCTGGAAAACTCTTGATACATTTTATTTCTCCGAAATTTACTACACGTATTCTGGAATGCTGTATACAGCTGTTTACATTATACCGATGATACACTGTAAATGGAAAGGAGAAGCTCTTTTTCTTATTTCTCTTTTCTTTCCCATTTATTTTTACATTTTATTTATTATGAAGTAGTCTCTTTTTCTTGTTTTTTTTTTACCATTAATGGGCTAGAATGCTGTATACAGTTGTTTAACTCTCTTCCACTCACATTCGTACAATATATTCGTGATACACTGTATATAGAAAGGAGAAACTAGTTCTTTTTGTTATGAATTCTTTCCCCCATTTATTTTTACACCAAATATCTATTATAAAGTAGTTTTCTTTCATATCAATGGGCTGGTAATGTTTAATTACACTGTAGGCTCCCACTATGTTCGTGGAGCCGTTTATTTAGTAAATAGAAGTTCAATACTATTTACAAACACCTGAATTTATTTACAAATATGTTACCAGTGTAATTTCAGTGTTCTTAGTTCGATTCTTATGGAGTTCCTAAGATGTTCTAACTGTTCTTGAAGTGTTCTAATTGGAAAGTCCTATGCCCCACGATTTTATACAGATTCCAAAATAGGTGGAGACCTTGTGTATCCAATCAAACCCCCTGTCCATCCCTCGTGGGCCAGTCCTCAGATATAAGGGTGGTACAGGGGTGGGTGTCCGCGGTCTCAAGGGGCAGGTATGGTCCCAAAGTACGGTGCTTAACGGGTTTATAATACGGCAATTTTCTTTGTACCATGAGGTACTTGCCAGACAGCTAATTAAATAATTTAAAATAACATTAACTAAATGAAGGGTATGCTAATAACTGTTGGAATTCCCAACAACACAATCGATAGAGAAGTGTAATACAATAATAATAAAGTCAAAGAATACGTGATTTTTCCCCCATAAACCGGGACGAGTACCAACGTGTCCAGCGCGGCACGACCACCGACAAGTTTCATATCTAATTTAAAACCCTTAAATATCCCAACGCGTATGAATTATAACGCACGAGCCACGTGGGGGCGTGACCGTATGTGGCACGAAACCGTGGGAAAACATCGGGATATTCCAGTCGAAAGAGAGAAATATTCTTTTAATCTGACCCGGGGAAAAGATTACATCACCGCGGTCGGCTGTTACAATTTTCTAGCGGGCACGGTCACGTGCACTCTAAATTGTATTAGTCCTCGCCGCGAACCTCGTGCAGCCCTTGTCACACGTATTCCGCCTTTCTTGTCGCTGGTAGCAGCGTTAATACAACACGGGTCGCAATGTGCTGACCCGTTCGAGCGGTCGCGGATTTTCGTCACGTATTGTTTTCCCGCCAATCGGATGCCCTCCACCCGGGCGTTTCGCGTCCGTGTTTCAATATGACACGTACTAACGTCCGCGTTAATAGTTTCGGTTCGTACATGGTTGATCTTGTCCACGCCGGTGAGCTCCTTTTTTCCCCCCCAACCCCTTTGACTGATTGATGGTACGTGGCTGACATTTTTTGGACGTTTATAGACATCGGCCCGTGATTTATCAAGGCGGGGATTTTCCTTCCCTCGGCGAGAAATTTGTGAAACACGCATGTAAACTTCCGTGGACGTGTTCATTCACTTTTATTTTATTTGCTCAACAAACGGGAAGATCCATTAGCGTACAAAGTAAGTGACAAAATGATAAAAATGTTTAACACAGTTTTTTAATTATATGATAGTGTAAATGAAAGAAAAAAAATCCAAGGTGGTACCCAAACCAGGATTTTATTTGTTATGGGATTACTGAAGAGTATAATGGTGGTTGTAGATTTTTAATTGTCGATGTTATTTTAATCTCCGTCGTCGACTCGAGTCTATATGTATTTCGAAACTTTTCGTATACTTCGCGCGACAGCGGGCAACAGTTTTGCAGTATTGCGTGGAAAATGAAAAACCGGGATTAAATACGGCGTTTAGCTGCGCGTTCAGTTTTCGATACTGATCTGACTTGCAGAGATCTGGACAGTATTAAATTTAGTTTCGACCTTAAGTTCGATGGGGTATACGTATGTTTAATTCATAACCATAGGTATCGACCAACAGATATTTAGGAACAGCTCGCACAGGAGGGTCGTGTACAGGGTGGTTCCAGAATCTGGGACCGTTAGCAGCACTTTTCTCATCCTGTAACAAATAATTTATCTGACAAATTTAGATACCAAGAAAAACCTTTTGCCTGGGAAAAATTTTAATAAGAGATCCTAGAGGCCAAAATAAGACGAAAATCAAGAATACCAATTTGTTGATTGTGACTTCGTTAAAAAGTTATCAACAAAATTATTAATAAAATTTGTCTACCTTCACGAATTTTTTTCTCAAAAGTGCGTAGGAATTCGGGGGTATACCTATTAATCAAATATAATTGTAATTGACCCCCGCAACTGAAAATAATTTTTTTAGAATGATTTGAAACTTTTCAATTTCGACGAAAAATTTAGGCATCTACCCTCTGTCGATTTTTCTTTAATAAATTTGTTTGACGCTGTACGGAAATATCGATCTATACTTTTTTATAGGTATCCGTTAGCACCACTTCACCATTAAATTTCAATTAAATTCATTGACTATTGTAGGAGTTATGGTCGTTTGAATATTGAACCACTTTTATGGGGTTTCTCTAACTTTACGGTGTTAAGGAATAACTTTTCCAATATTCTTAGAATTTCTACATATTCTTGACTAAAATACCCGTCGTTTGCATTTTGAAACATTAAAATCGTCCAATCCGTGCAGGAGTTATGATTTTTTAAACATAAGCATGAAATTTCAGGGGAATGAATCAACGTCTGGTCAGACATTGTATTTTCGATAAAGAATTTTTTTCTCGAAACTGCGTAGGATTTTTGGGGTATGTCTATTCACCAAAAATGATTGCAATTTATCCCCGCAGCCAAAAATATTTTTTCCAGAACGATTTGAAATTTCTTTTTCGCCGGTCTATATGGAACTTTAAACGTTAATAACTTTTTAACGAAGCCTCAATCAACAAATTGGTATTCTTGATTTTCGTCTTATTCTGGCCTCTGGAATCTCCCATTAAAATTTTTCCCAGAGTTGGCCGAACACTCTGCATAATATTTCTAAGATTCCTTTTAACTTTGACTAATAAATATAAATAAAGAACATAAGGAACGAGACTATGTTTTGACTGGAGTCTGCAAAATAGTATAAAGCTCGAAACTAATCTACTACTATTCTACTCAACTAATTTAAATATCGAGAAAAACCTTTATATTCGACTTGTAAAAATTTAACGTTCACCAATAAATATAAATAAAACGCATAAAAATTGAGGGTATTTTTCGACTGCAGTCTGTGAATAAGTGCGAGGCTCGAGCGTTCGAAGCTTGAAATAACAGTGTTATGACAGCGACGACACGAGTACGTAGAAAGTTTGGAAACTGTACGCGGAGACATCCGGTTGCGTCAGAAATTATCGGTCCCCGAGGAGTTCGGTAATTTTGTTAAGTGGTCCTGGTCCGGGTGTATCGTTTATCGGTTATCGAATCGGTCGGGTTTTGCGCGCGTTCCGAGGGAAGGCGTGTACACGGTATACGGTACAATTAACATGATTACTTCACGCGGTGGCGGCGCCTAGTCTAGTCTAGCCGCAGTGTTCATTCCGTGTTTGCTCATCGTTGCCGTTGTGTACTTATCTCGACGTGTCCACACTGCCGCGAAGGCGCTCGAAGGAGAATGGTTTATCTGCAATTAGTGGCCGCGGCGAGAATATTCCCGGGAAAACCGAGCGTAAATGTTAATACCTTAAGTCGCCCGGTCGTGATGGGATCGCTATCGCGGAATGAAGCCGGGGATATTCGACGGGGACGGAAGAAAGTCACAACGCGAAAGATTTCTTGCCGCGCCGAACGCCCCGTACGGACATCGACGCTCATTTAAATAACGCGACGCACCCCCGACACGCTGAAAAACGTCTCGAGCAAATAAGTAAGTTCTTGGAGAACCGGAAACGGGCGCAGGATATTTCTCAAACGTCGCACAATGTCGCGATTAGAGGTACTGGATGGACAAAACTGCTTCTTTATGTGTATACATATGTGTAATATATGAATATATGAATTGGTACTTAATATCTGTTTTTTATAAAAATTTGTAAGGATATATCATGTTTTTAATATGAAAAATAAACATTGTAATTCTCTGTCAAAAAAATAACAAAGAAAGTGAAGTGGTCATAAGTTAGTCTTCATGGCTTATAAAACTAAATGCTTCATTAACGATTGAAACAGTACTTTCATCGGGCGAGTTATCATGCATTTTTCACTTTTAATGGTAGAGTGCGTTGTGTTTCTTTTTATGAGACACTTTGTAACTGTTTATTGCAGGGTCAGATAAAATTCCCAAGTTTCTAAAAATTTATATTAAAATAAAGTTTACATGTCTGCCTTAGTGTTAAGAACAAAAAGTTTCGTATTTCATGGTATTTATCGAATACTTTCACTTTTATTCATGTTGCAAATCCTGACCTAAATTATACAATCAATTTACAGTTTTAATTTGGATATACGTACGTACATACTTTCGCGATATTTTCTCATTATAAACCTTTGATTGGGAATATTAGAAAACAGCTGTGCAATATATTTTATTAGTATTTGCTGTAAATAATAATAATAACATTAACGACAGAGAAATATCGATATTCCTATTATTGAGAATGTTATTTATACGGTGAGTATTAATTTTTTACGAAATCAAATCATAAGTTTTGCCTGGCTAATTACCCGTAATCGCGACACTGTGCATCGTTGTAAACGAGTCGAATTATTTTGTTTTACCGTAACTTTGTACTCCTGTAAGCGCGATAGGTGCACGTTTACCAGTAATTTTCACACAAACGTTTCCGTTTCGTACATTTGGTAACCCAGCTTGAAAGTTTCAAGTTGTTTTTGCGAAACGAGGGCAAACGTCGAAAATTTGCAGGCTCGCAACTACCGCGACTCTGGAATCGCTCTAAAAAGTAGCTACGCGAAGCAGAAAATGTTTCTGTTTCCATTAAAAACAAAAATAACATTTCACCCCCGAAACAAGAATCGTTAATAAGCCTAATCAGAATTTTTTTATACTCTTCTGATTTAATGAACCCTGTCTTGTTTTACTTTTCAGAACGCTCGAGAAATAATTAAAACTAACCCCTGGAGATGTTTCCCTTTTAGTGTTTCTAATTAAAAATGTATATAAAATCCGGAAAGAAATCAGCCAGGTCTTACGTAATTTCGAAAACGGGGGATTACAAAATTCACTTCCCTCCCGGATATTTGCCAAGCCGGAAAATAATATCTTGGCCGCCGCGGGGCAAGGGCGTTCAGCACTTTTCTTGCAGTCGGGATCTTTCCTCGAAATTCGAGAAAAAAAAAATTCGATTCGAGTGGCAAGACACGTGAAATTGTCGACCGTGGACCCGGAAATCCGGCGCCCTTCTTATCCAGGGTTGATTGCCGGGCAACGTCAAAGCGTGGAACTTCCCCGTTCGACGTATAAAAATCAGTTTGCTGGAATCGAGGTCGCAAAATTGATCGTTAGTATAATTTTCACTTTGTCTTCGACCCGCTTGCAAGACCGCAACCGGCGACCTCGTCTAATTAAAGTCGCTGGTCACATGCAGGTCTCACAACTTGTTTCTGGGGCTCGGTTCATTCCGCATTCATTCCTCCTCGCATTCAATTAAATAATTCTTCCGCAAAGCTCGGCCATCGGGTCGACTAACGAACGAGTATTCTTAGAAACCTGTCACGCGTTTAATACCCTCCAACAGAATCGTATCCTTCGTTTCGTTCAAAGTTTCGATCGTTTACAGGGACGCATTAAGGGGGGACTTCTATGTAGAAATCCGAAATTAAGTCGATTTTCAAGAATTATTTCGAGGGATAAAGAATTAATAAATATTTGTAAGGTTTTGAGGGCTATTTAGAATATACTTCAATTTCATTTTGCAATTTTTTTTGTTCAAATAAAATGGTAAATGGCGAAGATACAGCATGATTTGCTAGAAGCAAGACGTCTTCTAAAACGGTGTACGCTCTAGTGTCGGTTTTTATTATCCGAATCTGTTAAGCAACGAAATATGATTAGTATAGAACAATAGTAAATGGATGAACCGAAGATATTGAAAGAAAATTAAAAATTGGAAAAATGAAATTGAAGTATATTCTAAATAGTCCTCAAAACCTTACAAATTTGTATTAATTCTTTATCCCTCGAAATAATTCTTGAAAATCGGCTTAATTTCGGATTTCTACATAGAGCCTAAAAAGAAAAAAGGAGTTCCAGAACTCGAAGAACGCGCAAACAAAATTTCGTTTGGATCGAACAGAAACGATAGGAGTTTCAAGGGAATCACAAACCCACAGACGTCCGTCATTTTTTCGAGTTTTTCGATGATCTGCGAAGTATTAAAAAATTTTAAATCCGTTCCTTTTACATCGTTTCAGAATAAAAAAAATCCATAAATCGTTATGAATAAAATAATGAAACGTGCGATGTATTTCGGGGCGACCCGTTAGCGTTATTGTCGGCGTATTACTCGTAATACACACGCAACCGTGCTATTCGCGGCACATAATATTACGCGGGCTCACGTGGTGAATAAAGTCGTTAAATAAAGAAAAAAAAAAGTCATTCTTTCGGCGAATCGGTCTTTCGGGGAACAGATTCTCTTCTAACGTTTTATTATTTTCCACTCCAGAATAACATTCATGTTCCAAAGGACCTTCCGATGAACATGTTTTTAATACCAACGACCTCGGTTCCGATCTCATAAATTTTTGCTAATCTCGCGGCACTAACTGGTTTATGAATTATTTCCTGCTTTAATTCCATCTCTGGTTTCTACACGATTTTTCGTTTATACGATCATTACACGCGAGCGTCGGTTCCACGGCTAGATTGTGATTTATGTTGCAGCGGGAGGATTTCGGGGCGATAAAAAACGTTTGAATACTAAACTTGTCAAACAGCGGAGATTCTGATACTTAAAAATTGATCGATACGAAAAATGCGACGCGGGTCCCGCGTACCGAAATAAAATATTTTGGACGTTAAATGTGATTTTCAGCGTCGGTGACCGCGATCATTCCTTTTCATTCGCGGTACGTTTAATATTACAAAGGCAATCAGTCTAAAAAACCGGTACATTTGGTATTCGTCGACGAGCATTTCTCTCCGAGTAACATATTTGTGAAAACGTTTGCCAAATGACGAGCGCGTATCTACGCGTATCAGCCTATTTGTCGAAACTCCGTATCGAGAATTTAGTCATACATTTTTTGGGGGGTTGAGGGGGCAAACGAATCCAGATTGTAAACATCAACAGCATAGGTAGCATTTTTGTCGCCTTTCAATTAACCCAGTGTCAAACGAATCCTCGAATTTTTTTCCCCCCGTATATTTGAGATCCTTGATTGAATTTTGTTATTCGTTGTATTTATTATGCATGAAATTTCCTTTCTTCGTGGACGGGATGATCCGTGTTTTAGAAAATGACTTCTAATGGCGAAAATGGTAATGTCTCGGCGCATGCGATCTCATGCGCCATTAAACGTTCCTCGTTGATGGTTTACACACGACACATTATGTCATACTGTCAGTGCACTATATCGGGGAGGTGTAATGGTACGTACACAACGTCATAAACATTTCCACGTCAGCTATAATGAACAAACGTTCCGCGTTCGTTTGAAATAACCGCCTCGAAATTGAGCAGAAAACGAGGAATCGATGAACGATCGAAATGCTACGCCAAAGCAACGTGCATCGAACTGGAATTACTGTAAATAAATAAGTTTCTAATTTCTTCGGTGTGCCAAACAAAATCGAATGCCAGACGAAAAGATAATATTATTTTATGTCTCATCACACGTGTGTAATTTGAAATAACGAAAAGATATTGAGATATTATTAACTGTCAAGGTACTCGAGTTTTCACGTTGAAAATTGTTGTTTTTCGGACGATGTTTATCGTCTTACCGTCTGACAGCGGCCATCTCTGTTTCTATGTGCTTATTTAGCCTACCAGTTTCCTGGACTCGGTCCATCCAGTTTATTTTTCAGGTATCCCCGGTGTTTCCACGAAAACGACCACACGGTCTAAGCAGCTCGAGCACGAACGACTATGGCTATCTACGCGAACGATCTTTTTACGTCTAAAAGGCTGCATATGACTTTCGACCAATTCAACTGGCCAGTTTCAAAGACTGTTACCAGGCCAGATTAGGAGAAAGGTAGGAATTAGGGGTTCGTTGGAGAGGCACATTTACCTGACATGTGCAAACCATGCTAGTGGGGTCCCTGTATAGGGTGTGCAAAGAATCCAGATATCTGTTTGAAAGTAAGTCATCATCCTTGATAAAATGGATGTATGAAAAGAATTCGAGGAATAATTACGAATGTATGGATAGAAACAGACAGAAAACACATTAGAATACAGGATATAATTTATTTACAGAATTTTTAATTTCGAGGAAATATTAAATACAGCTTGAGCAACGCGTCTGACCATTATTCGTTATTTCTACTTGCGGATGTGTAAAAATAATTACAAATACATATAAATAAGAGAAAAACACATTAGAATACGAAGCATAAATTATTCACAGAATTCTTAATATCGTGGAAATATTAAATACAGTCTGACCAACTCGTCTGGCCATTATTGATTATTTCTACTTAACTGCTGCTGTTTGTAAACCGTCACATGGACGTGTAAAAATAATTACAGATACATATAAGAACGTATGAATATAAACAGGAGGAAAACACATTGGAATACACAACATAAATTATTTGCAGAATGTTTAATATCGAGGAGATATTAAATACAGTCTGACCAACTCGTCTGGCCATTATTGATTATTTCTACTTAACTGCTGCTGTTTGTAAACCGTCACATGGACGTGTAAAAATAATTATAGATATATGTAAGAACGTATGAATATAAACAGGATGGAAACACATGTGAATACACAACATAAATTATTTGCAGAATGTTTAATATCGAGGAGATATTGAATACAGTCTGACTAACGTGTCTGGCCATTAATCATTATTTCTACTTACGGTTGCAGTTTGCAACCCGTCACGATGGCTCGATATTATCCGTTTTCTGTCCATTTTGTTATCTCCCGACTAGTTGGGACCAATTAAAGCGTACTGTATCACCGTCGACGTTCGCTGATGCCAACAAGTAGAAATATCGAGGCGCTGGTCGGACACGCCGGCAATGTTGCGTTCGGCTGCTAACCGGCGAATCTTCGGGCTCGATTTTCTCGAAATTACAACCCCGCGCGGGCAGACTCGCATTTTCGATTTACCTTTGCACAAAGAATCACTGTGTATCCGGTTGCACCCGACCCCGTCCCGTGTACACTAAAAGGATAACAGAGACAAAGCGAAACGCTGCGCTCACGGGCAGATATTCTACACAATCTACTTCATCCGAACTGTAAAAACATTTTCCGTCGGGCACGGTGCTGCTCGCGACGCACCGCTTCCTTTGAAGTTTTTTTATCCCGTTGTCGAGTAGAATAACGCGGAAGTAACAAAAAGTTCCCCGGGAGTTTCGAAATCAAGACGAATTTTGCGTCACATTTTTCTTAACGAAACTTCGGTTGCTCGACGTCAAACCTTCCTACCTGGAAGTACTGATACACTGGGTGTCTCTGTACTCCTCAGACGAAGTTCTCATTAAGAAACAAATCGAAAATTTTATCAATCAAAGTCGAACTTTCGTGTAAATATTACTCTAAAACTTGTCGTCTCCTTTCCAAATTAACTGTACTCGATGTACGTAGGGTGTTCGATCGAAGCAAAAACGTGGTACACGTTCGAATTAAAAAATTTATAATCGAAGAATTTCAACGTATTGAATCTATCTTTGTGTGTTTTGTGGGGTCGTTGAAAAAATAAGGAGAGCAGACGTAAGCGTTTGTTCTTGCGGTGTGTAGAGACTGGTCGTTTCTTCTCACCCAGTATGCAGAAGAATGGGAGCTGAAAAAGAGGGATACGAGTTTCGTGCTTAGAACTGTGATTATACGGTTACCAACGAACCCCTACGTCTTCATCTAGCAGAGGTTCTCCGCCCATGTGTACCATAATGCACCGTGATAGCGTGTAATAGAGTTGCGCCACTTTCTGGTAGCGCTCGCTCGAGCCAACACGGAATTATGAATGTCACGTTGGGAACGGGACGACGTTCCGCATCGCGTATGAGTCAGTTTTACCCGTGTCGGTGATTCCGCCACAAGTAAACGACGAACGGCGAATCGAGAATGATTTCCATCTGAAATTTTCTTTCCACGAACCGTTGCAACCGGGTCTCCCGCCATTTCGCGAATTTGCACTTCTTCCCAAATCCAAGATATTCCCCAGTCGCGTTGTTCGCCCTCTGTCCACATTCCAGGCAACAATTTTTCATTATTTTATTTCCACGAGATTCTTTCGACGAATCTGTCGTTTTTCGATGACACGATTTTGTTCACCTGGGAGCTAAAAAACAATTAATTTTCGAGACCAGACGTTACAGAAAATAAATCGAGAGGGGACGCTCGAATTTTAACGAGACTGCGAAAACGATGTTCCCGTGGACAATTTGAGAGTCACGGTCTCGAAGTCGACGCGTCGAAGGAATTTTTGCTCGAAAATGTGGAAGGAGTACGTCGTAAATTTGACGAGCAGGATCGTCAAAGACGCGGCAAGTGAATCATAAATCCACGGCAGCGATCGTCGGGGAATTGGGAGGCTGCGTTAAAATCAAAGTTATTCTGATAGTCGCTAATAGAGTTGCCAAGCTTCGCTGAACATTGCACCTAGGCGATGATGCATGTCACGTTGCAAAAGTTTGGCAACAAGGACTGCATTGCATACGAGGTACGTGTGCTCGTGTCGTCGCATCAACGAACTTGCCGCTGAAGCGAAGGAGACGTCTGGGTATTCGTTATAAGTTTCCGACGCCCATAAGGAAACAGGAAATTTTTAGAAAGAAACGCGAAATGATAAACTTCCGATAGAATCGCGCTCCTGGAGGGGGGCTTGGACCATCGTGCAACCACTTTTATTCATTCGGTGGACGTAATCAAACATACGTAATTCAAAAAAATAATAACGAAGATATTCGAGACCCTAAAAACGAAAGAAATCGTTTATTTCGGACAATTCGTTGGTAGCATCCCTTAATAGTATTTAAGAACTTTTACTTAAAATTTTTTTTAATGTGTATGGATCCTTCGTACTCGACATTTTTTGTGTCCATATTTAGTTCTCGACTCTAAAGGTTGACTCCATTTTGAAAAACACTGCATCAGAGTGTAAAGACTCGTGTGATTTACAATTCTTTTCCACCCAACAAGTATCAAAAATTTTGTTGCAAGTTAAATTAGGCAGTTCCAAATGCAATAACATTAAAAAAGTGTGTTTTTGCACGTGGGTTCTCTAGCATTACCTGGGCCGAGTGATTTTTTAGAAAACAATTGGTCAGATTTCTACATCACGAAGCATATAATTAGATTTGTACGGGGGTCTAGAATATACACGGTGGTACGAATAATTATAGGTGAAGTTACTCTGGGGACAAAACAAATTCGTCTAGACGTTCCCCTTGCAAAGGGGAATTGCATATAGTAATTACGTTTCCTGATTACTCAGACACTCTGCATCCAATACACGTCATTATGATAAATTCAGGCGAAATTTCGAATAAATATAGGTTCCACAAAGAAGTTCCACAAGCCTGATTCAATAATTTACTACACGGCGTACCGTATCGATTGTTCTGAAACTGAAAAGACTTTACAAATCATTTTGAACCATCATCCTTTTTTGCCACAGAAAAACATTTATACATTTGTTATAAAACGTAGCAAAAAAAAAAATTTGTTACAAGTTGTACGAAACGTGGAAATTTGTACGAGTATAAAAGTGGCCAAACAAATATTATCGATATGTGGCGCGCGTCAACCCCGACAAAAAGCTCTGTAAACTCGCATTCATGACGTTATTCTAAGCGAAAATATCGCTGAAAATTATAATGTAAGCGTTGGCACCAATCATTCCATTATTCATAGCAAATTTTCGTAAAACACGCGCGAGGTTCCAAGCGACTTGCAATGCTGAAGAAACGAATTTTTGGTGCTCTTTACGATTATAAAATTATGCTTAATAGTATTAGAATAAGCATGGATATTTTGCTTGAAATTTACTTGAATAATATTCGCGTTTCAAATCTCATAATTTTTCAATTTGAATTTCACTTTTCAGATTTTTATCTTACTATAATTCGATAGCAACGTACACGGTACTTGTAGGTTTACTGTTTACGTTGTGTATACCTCGTCTCTGTCCGACACGTTGAAAAGACGACGTGGTTTCCGGGGAGAAAAGAAGCGCTAGTTTTTCGAATAACTTTTACCCATACACTGCATAATTAACAGTTGGATCCAACAAAAAATTAAGCTGCTGGGATTCTGCCACATCCTCGCTATAATCCAGACCTTATCCCGTCGGATTAGTTTTTGTTCGATCTCCCGAAGAAGTATGTAGACGCAAGTTGCGCAGCATCGAAGAGACAAAGCCCAACGAAATCTTCTATTAATTTTTCAACGAAATTGTTTGGACATTTCCATAACGTTTTTGTCTCAGTTTTATCCACTGGCCGCCCAATCACGGTTTCCATCGTGCGTTTATAAAAGTACACGCGTCGCTAGGTCCGTTGCACGCTAATTCGAGAGCGTGCGGTGACTCGTTTGTGCTCGGCGCGTTCGATATTAGAGCGATCGACATATTTGATTTTAGAGCCCCTGTTTGCGTACATTCTGCGCGGGCAATTTCATTGTATTTGTCAAGCGACGTTTGATTTGGCGACTCTTTCGTCCGCCTTTATTAAAACGATGAAACTGCCGGGGTAAAAAAAAAGCTTGCTAGGCCGTTGAGTCTGGGGTTAGGTCTTAGATCCATAAAGCTACGTGGCCAAGTATTTCAACGTCTGAAGAACTGTCTGCGAGAGAAATTCACCGGGTGCGGTAAATAGATGCCTCGAGACTTTGCTTGAAGATGTTTGGAATTACTCCGCCTAAGGACGCGACGAATGTACACACGCTTAGAACCGAGTAACGATAAAATGAAAACGTAAATGAAATTGTGCAGTGCAATTTAACATTTTCCCTTCCACGCTCGACTAACTCATCGTCTGAGCCAGCGTACGATTCGCTGGTTAATCAACAAGCTTTCGAAAACTCTCGAATTAACCGACGTTTTCTCAAATTCCCAAATGCTCGAGGCTAAGAACATTTAAACGCGTTTATAGCATATTGGAAATTCTTAAAGATTGGTTGTAACTGGTAATATTAGTTTCGACTACTGTAATTGTTTAACGTGTACGTGTTGGAATGTTGCAGAATTTTATTCAGAGTCTCGCACATAAATCTTGAAAAGCGAAAAGGTCATGGAATAAAATTTAGGTTGAAAATTATGGATGGCACACGATTAAAGTTTATTTTCGAATTCTATGTTTCATGAACATTCACGAAAGTATTGAAATAAAAATATAACTTGGGCATACATAATTAGGAATTTTAGTCGCCGTTTTGCTGATTTTGAAAATTATTTTGTAGAAATAAAGATTTTAATTAACTGAGGTGTACAGTGGTGACGTAAATTCCTTATTTTACATGGACGGTGGCATATTTCAATTTTAATATCGCATTGTCTGCAAAAACTGATGATGCGACGCAGAATGTCCAGCTATTATTTCAATACAAAGCTTCGAAAGAAATGTTTTAATGAAATATTGATTGAAGGATATCGTGGACTGTATTTCATAATATTTAATTAATTAAACGAAACGGCACTGCGCCGCCTATTGTTGAGCCCTTTTACAATAATCAAGATTCCTAACATTCAGAATGACACGAAGTTGTCGCGCGACGTTAATTAATATTATTATCTCTGAAAATACATCAAGACTATACGGTTTCAAAGGAGTTGCATAACACGTAAAAACTGTTAAAAAATATACGGATTCGTAACTCTATAGTATCAAATTTTAAAATAATAATACCGATGCAAATTGAAATTATAATTTGCTATATTATTAAATACATCGTCCTTTATAATTACCATTAATTCCGGAATAAAATTAATTTAAGTGACTGTTAATATTAACTCGTGCATAATTTTAATTTGGTACTTAACTTTTGCGTTAATAAATTTAAATAAAATTCTCTAAACGAAGGGCATATTATTATTACCAAATCCAATTCCGAATACAGCTATAATATTATTAAAAATGCTTTATATTAAATTCACCGGATGCATTGTTCCCCGTTCTACGGCAGAATTATTCCGATCTTGCCATACTTTTTCGACTTAAAACAGTTTTATATGGGACGTTTAAATGCTGGCGAAGATGTCTGGACGGTTCCTCGCCGGAACCATCTTCGAAAGTTGTGTCTAACGTTTCGATAACTCGTCTTTATGTCCGAAACTCCGCCACTTATTACTCTTTAAAGTCAGGAAACGAAGGATTAACGAGAGAAGAACAATAATTCCACGGAGCGCGGAATTTCTATCATGTCGCGTCATTTATGGTTGTTTTCCAGCGAGGGACACATTATCGTTCTAGTTTTTGATGGGAAAAGTAAGGCTCGTAAAGAATTTCCGTTGGCCATGGTGGCCTCCGCGTTCCAACGCCCGAACGTTATCCATTCCGGACCCCTTTCTTTTTTAATTTTTTTCGCTTCTATTATTTGGAGAATCCGTTTCTGCCCCATTTTTATTTGCTCAGTTTCTCGTTTAATATCGTCGTATAAATTGTACGCCACTCGGTCCCGTTGTTCCTTCCATTTTCTTTCTCCAATTCGAATCCTGCACTTCATTTTCCTCCTCGGAATCTATAATTCCTGTTAAATAGCTGAAATTTCGAATCGAGCCCGTAATTGACGTATTTTCGCAGAAAATTACGGTTATGGAAAGCTCACAAAGAGGTTATTGATTCGCGCGGAACCGAACGGTAAACGAGATTCGATCAAAGATTATTTTGTATGGTTTTTCATTCAATTACATGTAATATATTTAACGTGCACTCTGGTTATTCCATCGCAGCCAATTAATCTAAAAACCGATTGTTTAGTGTTTCATATTTACGTGCGCCACTATAATTTGCTTAATTAAACGGCTACAGCAATTTCAACCACGCGAGAATTGGTCGCTTTTAAGGTACGAGACACTTTTGATATTCGTTTTGCATAATTTATTATATCGTTAGGAGTGTTTCGATCTTTCCAAATATCGACAGGATTTCTAACTCGAGACTGTATCCGGTAACATTCTTTCCAGAAACGAGTGAACCCACTTTCGAGAGGCACAATTCCCTCGATAAAAAAACTCTGCATTTTGTAATTGTTTGCCGCTGAAATTAAAGGATGCGTGGGAAACTTGGGAACATTGAGATGCATTGTACGCGCTTATCTCACTTTTTATTACTTTCCTGTAGCGCAACCGGAAAGCATAGAAGCTAAAACGAGTACAAAATGTCCCATTATCTTCATTTATGCGTCACAGAAAGATAAAAAGGATTGTTTATTACGGCCCATTATTTTCTCGGGGTTTCTTTCATTACAGAATCAATGAAATTATCAAACTCTCGGGGCAAGAAAAGAAAAATTACTATTACTCGAATAATTTCAAAGCTTAAATTCGATTTGGATAAATTTCAATAAAGCTTGAATCAACTCTAGCCTTTGAGCTAATAGTTAATATCTTTACGTGAAATTTTACGAGAATGGTGGTTCAAGAAACTTTACAAACTCGTTAAAAATTTGTTACATGAACGTTCCAGCACTCAAAACATTCTTAACAGCATTTATTTTTCAAAGTTTCGTTCCCTTCTTTAACGTCTAATTTTCGTACGACAATTGCATTCGTTCGTCTTTCCGGGGAGTTCGTTTCGAAAATATCGCTGATAATATCTCGCAGAGCGTTCCGCTCGATTCTATTTTCCTTTTTCGTTCAGCCCCTTCCCTTCGACTTTCCATTTCCTCGCCCGTCAGTTCTTTCATTTCCTTCTCCTTCTCTCTTTCTCTGTATTAATCCTCGTTTCCTTCTAACTCGCCATTTTACTTTCCATTCCCGGTAAAATGTGCAACGCGACATCTCTTTCGCGTTTCCGAGTTTACTGCCTTAACACTGTATCCACCAGCTTTTATCTCTTCATGCGCTTTTCAGGTTTTGTTTCCCCTCGCGGCTTACCCCTTTTTTCCCCGACTTTTCTTCGCTCCGGTGTCCCTCCTTGCGTCTGCATTCATTTCCTCCAGATTTTCGGCGAAATTCTAGAGAATTCTGGGCCTCCCTATTCTCCATTTCTCACGCATTTAATTTCCCATTGAGAAACCAGTCCGATTCAATAACTATTTTACTAATAACTAATTTTATTTTCTACAAACCCGAATGTTCCCGACACGCACGAACTTGTCGTTAAAGGCAGATGAAATGTTAAAGTATCGTGATTAAAAAAAAAATGAAGGCAATTCAAAATGTACGTATTGTAACTGGGAAAAACTCTAGGATACGCAGAGTTTACGCAGCTCTATTCGTACGATATTTTCCTCGTCGTCGCAGCGGGCATAATTCTTCTAGTTTTGTCCTTTATTTTAAAAGCTCACTTTATACAAGAAATTAACAGGTCTAATTGCAACAGAAGAAAACGTGAGAAATAATGGTCGGAATTTATCCTGACACCGAGCGAGCTTAATGTTCTAGACCTGTTTTTCGCCTGCCTTTATAGAATATTCCTCTCGACGTCGGCCCTGTAATTATGTAGTTTCACGGAGACTTCCTTTACTATGTACCATTTCCATTAAGAACCATTCCGACTTCCATTTTTCATTTTCCGCGGATTCATTTTTCCTCGGCTTTTCCATCTATTCTACTTCGTGTTTCTTCTATTTACAGATTACTCTTCGCGTTCGTTGCTTTTTTTCTTTTTTTTTTTGCGACATCGCTTGGAATTTTCAAGCAATACGTTAAGATGTTAATATCGCCGATGACACGCGTAACGAAACAACGCTCTCGCGAAAAATCAACCGTAGGAAATTACACGGTAAACGGTAAATAGAATGTCTACTTTTCTGGCCTTTTGGTATTCATAATTCAGCTGTTTAAATCGCCAGAAATAGATTATTTTATTAAAATATTTCGTTATAAACGCCTTCGAGCGTGTATAAAAAAATCAGCAAATTGATGCCGTGAGACACAAACACGATTTTAAAATCGCTGTCCCGTGCAGTAATTAAACTCCATTATTCATGCTCGCGATACAAACAAATATAAAAAAGTTTCGCGTGGATTAAA
Organism: Colletes gigas; assembly: GCF_013123115.1. Classification (NCBI taxonomy): domain Eukaryota; kingdom Metazoa; phylum Arthropoda; class Insecta; order Hymenoptera; family Colletidae; genus Colletes; species Colletes gigas. The sequence continues at coordinate 10,974,832 of NW_025106632.1, read as the reverse complement.
AGCAGGGGAGCAGCTACGCGTTCTGCCGTCCTAGTCTCAGAATTCCACGTTTACTTGTAATTTTACGTCGCTATCATTGCAAATACAGTAACTTCCCTCGTGTTCAGCTTTTTGCTGACTTCGTGTTCCGTGGAATCAAATATGGTTGTTTACTTTCTCTTCTCTGTATCCACAGCGGAAACTGTTACAAGCTTCTCGGTACATCGAGCGAGTTAATAATATCTAACACTCTCGTTGCAGTAAAAATTTGAAAATTGGAAAAATCTTGAGCACACGGTAGAACGCGTTCGCTCTGTTATCGTTTGAATCTCAGAAATAAATTTCCAACGCGCCTCTCGCGGTGGCCACCAGAGGGCTACGCCCTTGACTTTCTCGCAAGTGTTTCTGCTATATAAAGAAACTTTAAAAAATGGCGGTATCATATACATATAATCGAGTTTTTCGATTCCACGCGGTAGTTATCTTCCCCGCCAATCTCCTATAATTACAACGGAGGAAACGTCCTTGAAATCTTGTGAAATCGATTCCGCGGAAGAAGCAAAGTAGTACGGATCCCCCGGAAATCGTGGGACGAGGATTTGGTACGATTGATAAGCGAGAAAGCGGTGGTCGAGACAGCCTGACGTGGAGATATCGTGCTTATTGATTCGGCTGCCCCGGAATCGCCTTTCTCTCCCTCGATCTTGTCGCGAGAAGGGAGGAACAATAAACGCTTTCGACCCATTCAGAAAACGGTTCACCCTACCCCGTCGTCCAGGAAGAAGTCCGTGTTTTCGAGTCCGGGGCGTAAAGTGGCTGGGCTCCTTCTTTCCCCCCTGGTCCTCCCTAAGGATACAATTCCCTTGGATCCAGATTACGGGGTTGGATCTTCTATGTACTTGTGGCCCGGGATAAACGCGGAGGGAAACCGGTGATCCCAGCGAGTGCAAACGATACCGCCGTTACGTCAACAACGTTGGCTCCGACGGTTGCTTCGAAGGTTGCGGACGCCATATACTTTCGTACCGGCGCGGGGATCAAATTTGAGTCAGTCCAAACTCGGCAAGTTTCAACCGTACCGAGATTACAAACACGAACCCCGAGGACGGCTTCCTAAACTTCTCCGTTTCATCTTGGTTAAACATAATGGCACCCCGTTCTTGCTTCCGTATTAGCAAGCGCGGCGTTTTCAACTGGGGACGAGGCATTATTCCTCTGTAATGGATTGGTGTCCCACAGAACTTACTATCGTGGACAGTTCTACGAAGATGGACTTTACCCAGCGTCGTTCCCGAGTAACGGATTGTAACACCGTTCCACGACCGCTCTCCCGCGCCGCATCCGCTATATTTTCTACGGTACACGCCCGTCTCCACGCACAATTTAATACCGTTCGCTGCCAGTGTGTCGAACAAACAGTACAGAGTGTACCAGTATCGAATTGCGCGACAAGTTGCGAGTAGAATTACCTTCGAAGATAATAGGATTTGAGAAAATCGAATTAACCCGGCCGCGTCTGACCATTAATCGCTGTTTCTACTTGCGGCTACGTCCAACCCTTATTGCGGGCGTACTGTGAATATTCCAAGAAAATTATATGAATATTAAGAGTTTTTTTGCATACAACGATGCTTTTACATCTCAAGAATGTTGCACAAAAATTTCAAAGTGAAATTCTTAGTCGTTCTTGGGAAAGACCAACCCAGGAGCTAGTAGGTGGTTAAGGCGATATTCCTGTCTAGATTGTCATTTTTGTTTTTAATGGTGGGAAGGCTGTCTCGTACTGAGATTTTGCAGATACATTTATACATCTTATAAGCATGTACAGTATTTTTTTCATAAAAAAATATTGAAAATTGCGGGAGTTATAACGTCTTTGTTTCGTACCTACTTTGAAACGATAATGGCGCTATGTTTTGGAAGATCGTGGCATTCTTTTCGATCGAGTTTCACTTTCAACCGTGTTCTGATTTGGAGAGGAAGCAGGTGTCGTTTAGCCGTGGCGTCACGTGTGACAGTACCTTTTTGACGATCGTTGAGAATTTACGACGGAGCAAAAAGCCAAACCATCGGTGCACGCTGGTTTTTGGCGTCATAGCATGCCGGTTATCGATGGTGTTCGTTAGATTTTCTTTTTACGATTAGTTCTTGCTTCTTAAATTCGTTAGACAAGCGGTTAGACACGACATCCGACATTTAAACCGCTTCGACCGTCTCTTTTTCTACGAACCTTGTGAAACGTATATTTCTTCGGAAGAAATGGATTCTTCAACACGTGGACTGCCATGGTGGTCATTATAAATACTTATATATTTTACAAAATAACAAGTACCCAATTGAATATTTCTATTTGTTATGCTATAATTTGAACAAATATCGAGAACAGTCCCAAACAGAAAACTTATTTTCTGAGAAATTGAAATTTAATTACACAGATGTATACCAATTTGAAACCCCTAAAATATTTATTAACAATAGAATTTGAACAGTATATACGACCGTAAAAATTTTGTTACGACATATTGTAACAATTTCCTATACAATTGCCTTTCGAACAAATTAAAAGTTTCGGTACGATGTCGAAATAATAAATTCATTGTATAACTATGCACAGTTTCCCGCGTTTCGATCCCCCCCCACCCCCCTCCCCCCGTTGTTTATAGTTGAATATCGCGCATGAGAATAGGTGTGATTATAACTTGGCGCGCCGGAAGTTTGTTTATCGCGTTCCGTTCGGGGATACCGTAGGAAAAAGTAAACTCTTCGCGAGGCTGTTTCGCTCCATTCGCGATCTACGTGAAACATTGCATCGGTGAAAACCGAAATTTCTCGATTGCACGCTACCCCTCCTCCACTCCACGTCCATGAAAATATCATCGTCGAGAGCAAACGCAACGTGTTGTGCTTGCATTAGCGCAGCGACAGCCTGGCGCTAATGTATCGCGGAATTATCGCTAATAAAACTGCACTCCGAATCGGAACGGTGACGCTGTCGGTTCACGAGCTCGTCCGTTTATCATCGAGAAACTGTCGAACATTTCTGGCGAAGTTCAAGAATATTTTTCCCCCATTTTAATAATTAAATTCGTTAAAATTGCTAACCTTTTGTCCCCCGTAAAAATGTACGCGTTTTTTTCGTGTTCCCCGGGCTGTATCTCCGATCTACCTTCGTGTTTATTTTCTCCCGGGTTTACATTACCATTCTAGTTTCATTTCTTTTTCTTGTCTGTTTTCCTTCTGCTTGTTTACCCTCGCCCCCTCGTGCTCGTTTTTCTTCGCCAGATTTTCAATCGCCGGCGTCTTCCGGGATATCCGCGCGCCATCGTGCGTTCCCCCGATGCTTTTATCCGCCTTCGTTTCCCGGCACAGTTTATTTTGCAACAGTTGCAAAAGCCGAGGTAACTAATATCCACAGCTTCGATGCCGATTCCAAATGTTTAGCAAACCGTGAAACGTTCGGAACTGGAATAAAATCGTTAACAATTCCTCATCTCGAGTGTACAGGGACGAGCGTGAAATCGTCGCAATATGTTGTGTTTATCGTCGCGTCGAAGTATAAATACGAACTTACTTCCAACAAACAGCGCAGCGACGTGTTTCACCGACTCGGTGCAACTTGTCGCCAACTTCGAACTACAATTCGCCACGTTGTACTTTAAATTCCGATACATAGCGAACTCTGATCCAGGTCGCTGGATTCCTTGTCGATCCACGCAACATTCGTACCACCGAGAAAGTCGACTTTCCCATTTAACGGGGCATGGATGATCCCGATAACTCGTAAACGTCTAAAACTATCGAAAACATCAAAGCGACTCAGTCATCATTTCTAATAAAAATTATAAAACATTTACTCGATTGAATTTTTTCAAATTTAAGGGATCGAATGAACGTTTATTTCCATCGCATTATACATTTCTTCAAGTACCTTTATCTTTATTCGAGATGATGTTACGAACATTTTTATGTTAGAAACGATTTTTCTTGAGTTTGAACAATTCCATAGCAATCATTTTCTATTTGAAACACTTTTCAGGCTGTTACCATTCATTCGGTATAATATTACAAGCATTTTTACATTAGATATAATTTTTCTAGAGTCTGAAAAATTCCATTCCATCGAATTATTTTCAATTTAGACCACTTTCGAAGCTTCCATTTTTATTCCAGATAATATTACAAACATTTTTACGTCCGAATTAATTTTTGTCGAGTTTGAAAAATTCCGTTCCAATTATTTTTTATTTAAAACACTTTTGAGACCTTCACCTTTTATTCCAGAAAATACTACAAACATTTTTACATTAGAATTAATTTTTGTCGAGTTTGAAAAATTCCATTCCATCGAATTATATTTAATTTAGACCACTTTTGAAGCCTCTATTTTTATTCCAGATAATATTAGAAACATTTTTACGTTAGAATTCATTTTTCTTGAGTTTGAACAATTCCATACCAATCATTTTCTATTTGATACACTTTTGAGGCTTTTACCTTTTATCTAAGACGATGTTGCAAACATTTTTACATGGGAAATAATTTTTGTCGAGTTTGAAAAGTTCCATAAAAATTGTTTTCTATTTAAAACACTTTTCAGGCTTTAACCTTTTATTCGAGATAATATTACAAGCATTTTTACATTAGATATAATTTTTCTAGAGACCGAAAAATTCCATTCCATCGAATTATTTTCAGTTTAGACCACTTTCGAAGCTTCCATTTTTATTCCAGATAATATTACAAACATTTTTTGAACAATTTCATTCGAATTATTTTCTATTTGAAACACTCTCGAGGCCCCATTACCTTTTCCTCGAGACGACGTTGCACTTTTACGTTAGAAATAATTTTTGCTGGGTTCGAAAGTTGGTCGAAAATAAAAATGGACGTTTCGAAAGATAAATTCAGCGTCGGTGGATTCTTTGCGTGTCGAGCGTTAACGACATACGGCGGACCAAAAAGTTCCCGGTGTTTGCGAGCTGCCCGTGGAATTTCTTGTTCGGACGTAACGAAAACGCGACAATTACCGCGGGCGCGTATCAGCGACGGAAAAGTACGTTACGTCCTCTGCTCGGAGACACCCTGAAAAATTCAGTGCAACGGAAAGTTTCGCGGGGAACAGTGGAAAGTACGAAACACGGTTACCAGGGGAGACGCAAGAAAGCACAAAGCGAACGCATACACGGTCGACGGAAACGCCGTGAAAAAAATTTGGGATATTAAGGTCGTCGACGGGGGAAGAAAACAGAGGAAATAGACCGCGAGGTACCGATTCGTTTGTTCCCCGCGAATTCATTTAACTTTGTATTAAAATTTTCACTGGAACTTTTCGAACTTCCGTAAGATCGGTGGAAACTTTCCGACGGCCGGGTTTCGCGAAACGTCCGTCGACGGAAACACTTTTGAAGGCTGAAAAAAGCTCGATTCGTCGGCGAAACTTATGGTCGACGACTTCGATCGCGTTTGTTTACCCCCGATAAAGTATTCCGGCTGACGCGCTCGAGTTTCGTAAAACAGTTCGACCGCCGGGTGGAAAAAATTTCTCCGACGTTCTGGATATTTTTATTTATTAAACGTTCGCTCGATGCCAGTCGATTTTAGAATAAACATCGTTTTATGGTTTGGAATTAACCGGGTGTTGGTTCCGAATGATGCTTCGTTTCTTTGCCCAGTCTCGAATTCAATTCCAGCTCTTCGTTGTTTTAAGTTTTTCCCATTAGATGGCTATCATTACGGTCTTTTTCCCGACGCTAAGTTTGATCTGAACTTTTCTTGCCTTGACGACTGTTCGAACGATTAAGCGTATCCCAGGTAGGGTCTGGACAAGCCTCGGTAAAAAGCAAAACAGGTTCGGTACGAAAGGTAATATTTAACTGTAATATTATAAAAATAAAAGGGATTATTTGTGACCTGGGGAAAAAATTATTTTTTACTTTCCTGGACCATATAAAATAATCATAATTGATTCTAAGGAAAAAGAATCAGGCTCGAGGAAGTCGAGGCGTCATTTTGAAAAGATGTTCCCTATAAAAAATTTCAGATATTCCGTAACGCTGTTAAATCAGAATATAAACCGACAAATGTTTACGGCCGGAGTACACGATAAGAATGCGAAATTTTAAAGTCGAGGAAGTTGCTACATTATACAGTTAGCACGTTCCTAGCAGCGAATGCAAATTCCACGGACATTCGGAAAATATTCATGTGTATCCGCTAGTCGGCGAATAATGAGAAAGGATATGGATATCTATCAGATATTCATGGAATATCTTGTCCTGATCAAGCCGCGAGACAGTGAAAGAGAGAAAACGTCTGAGCGTGATATATTTGTTCTCGAGGAGGAATCGATAAGAAAAGCCCCGGCCGACAAGAAGCGGGAACCGAAGATAACAGAAAGCATAAAACGTTTGCACTTCAATTACCCGTCAATCTCGGTAAAAGCTGGTTTCAGGTTACCTTTGCTTCTCATTTGAATTCGCTACACTGACTACCGATATATTAGGCAGATTACTCGAATTCCCCCCGAGCGTTCCAGCTTTAAAGCTTTCGAAACTATTGTACACCTCTTCGTCGAAAATAATTCGAAAACTGTTAATAATTAATTAATTAATAACCCAAGTATATTATCCATTATTATTATTATAAGATATTATACTTTCTCTCAACATTCTAATAGGTTTTTGCCCCTATAATAAATATAATAAATATTGAGACTGTGGGTTTTAAGAAGCTCACAATCAGCGATGGGTGGAGTACTTGTGAGAGAGACAAAGGCGTAGCCCTCTGGTGGCGAGAGTGGGAAGTGTTACCACAGTGTCACCAGAGGGCAGATTGGTACCCAAAGGAAACTACGTCTCATTGAACTGCTGAAATCGTTAAATTTAACAAACGTATAAAAATCTTTCTTCCCTCACGCGATGTAGAGTATCGATGAAAAGTTCTCCTTCGTCCGGTAACACTGCATGGACACTCGAAACGCTCCACTTCTAAGATCGTGACCAGAATCGTAAATTAAAATTAATTCGAAGAGGGAAAATTCAACCCCTACGTAGTCGGACGTAGTCGACGTTTAATTAGTGCTTAGGACTGTCAGCGTTTAAAAAGATTTCAAAGATCGAGTTTGCTAAGCGTGAATTTTCTTCTTAGCGTGGTCCATGTTGGAATTATGCTAAGTGTAATCATCGTGTTAGTTACGATGTTAGTATTAAATATTAATAGATAATTCCGAGCCATTTTGTATTTTATCTTAAAAGGGTTGATTATTTTCAACGTGTAACGATCGAATGGCCGATATAATGCAAAGCTTGAACCTGTCCCCCCCCTGTAAACGCGAAATAACATAAAATTATGATACCCGGTTGTAAATTTAAGAATTACGTGAAATTACGACAGTAGCGTGGAATGTGTTAACAAGGAATAAGCTGCTTGGACTCTTAAATTCCATTCCCGCGTGTTTTACGAAAGTGGTTTTCAACTGCTGAAACTAAATACCCTTCAGGATGGAAATCCTCGGGCGTTCCCGTTCAAAGGAGCGCTTTACGACTCGTTTGAAAAAAATTTACGCCCATAAAGGAACATAATCAACTCCATTTTTATTTTAAAGAACAAAAAAAAAAAAAAAGTAATAGTTTAAAATCTACGAAAAAAGTTTCCTTGGAGCGTTCGTAAATTTTCTACGCCGTGTGCCGAGCAAAGAAAGATAAAAAAAAAGAGAATCTCACGTGGCCCGAAAGGAGAGGCGAAGCTTTAAAATTTATTATGCCTTACGTTGAAAAGAAATTTATTAAACGCGACGGGAACTCACCGAAGTGCGCGAGAAACAAAAACATGCAATCTCTTCACGCGACAAAATTTATTGCACGGCCTTTCGGTAGACTTTTTTTTAAACAGTCGACAGTTTACGTCGCTCGTCATCGTAAACGGCTGGAAACGCACTATACAAATCCTTCGAAACGCAATACTCTGTGAAATCAAACCGAACCTTCACGCGTGCACATATTTGTCTCGATTTTGTTTCTCTGTTTTTTTTGTTAAAAAGTTGTAAATAGCACGCGCCATTTCAGCGTTTTCCAGTGACTTTTAGCGTTCGTTAGCCCTATCTCTTCCGGTGCGTTCCAATTTATGCATCGCGTAATAGAAAAAAAACGACCGGCCTGTCCATTCTTTCAAGAACACGCGCATAAACTGCGAGACTTTATTACCAAATAAAGTTGTGCTCTATTTGTATCCCGCGTTTCACTGCCGACCGTTTCGATCCTTTTTTTTTAGCTTTTAGTCGCAAAATCTCGACAGTAATTTCGCCGGCGGGGACTTTGCGGAAGAATTTATAAAAATAACTTCGACATAGCGGCGATTTAAGCAAGTCAGACGTAACTCTCTTGGAGCGTAAATAAAGAAGTGATTTGTAATTTTACTTTCTTCCTCGATAACAAATTATTAAAATTATTGAGTAAGATTAGTCAAATAGAGATTACAATAACAAATTAACTGCGCCAACAGTACTTTTACTTGAACGAATTATACTGCAAGGAATCTTCCTTTCCAATTTATAAATCGCAGCGTTAGTGTTTAGAAACGATGACTTGATTAGAATAAAATGCTCGTAATATTCTAAATTTTAAAGTCCCGGGCGATTTGTTATATTTAATTCCAACGTTATCGTGTTTATAATTTCTAATAGCTCGTTCAATCGGTGTTGTCTTTCGAATCTATGTGAATTGGTATCACAGGTTCGGGGACCATCGAAAGCATCTCGGATTTTGGGCGGTCTCCAACGGCGTTGCATACCTTGAGAGGAAACTCAATTCCTTGGGAGGGCCTGGAATGCAGCATAAGGTTGCACTAAAGATCATAATTGGATGACGCTTGCTAATCCTGACGCCATTGTAGTCGTCTTTGTACGCGATGCTCCATCCGTCTATGAAGATTGTATGTCAATCGCCATTGAATAGGAGAATGGGAATTCCAGAGATTCCGATTACGATTCGGAAATCGCACGAAGCTTCGTGTCCTCAAAAATGGCATTGCATTCACGATCGTAATTTCACCCAAAAGCTTTCTCTATAATATCAACTGAAAATGTTATTTATAACTCGTGCTTAAAATCGACAAGTGTAAATATTATTTTGAAGGTTTTGCTCCCTCGTTATTAATATTTATGAATTATAACAAATTGAACAATTTTAGATGTATGGGAGAAGGTATAAACTGGAGTTTACGAGAAATAAGAATTGAGATTAGAAAATATTATGTAGAGACTCTAATAATTCAAGAATATATAAATAATGAGGCATAATGCGCCTATGTGGGCCAAAGTAACATTTCGGTAAGGTTAGGGTTACGCGCCCGTAATGTAACTACCGTTTGCAATCAGTTATCATTAAATTCAAATTCAGCGTTACCAGAGGCAGCCGCAATACTGCAAACTAGAAACGGAATAACACATTTGCCATGTATACGAACCATGTACCACTGAAAATAACGTACGTACGCTGTACTTTAACCTTTGTGTACATCCATCAACGGAACGCCGGATGAAAAGTACCCAAAGTTGTTGTATTATTACAAATTTCGTTAGAGTAGAAATAATATAATTCCTAGGATTATATGAGGTTATTAAAAAAGACTCAGGCTGTAGTTAATATCCTCAGAAGCTTTAAAACATTATTCGAACGTTACGGAGGTGAAAAATATTCGTAATTAAACAAGTTGCAAATTGTATTTTCGATACGTAGTCTCTGAAGAAAAATGGAATCATTAATGGCGTTCTCGCGGTCGCCACTAGAGGGCTACGATCTTGTCTCTCTCACAAGTGCTCATTTCTTTCTACAACTTGATGGAAGTATGTAATATTTAAATATTGTTAACAGATTACATCTATGCTCGACGAACAAAATTAAGTATTGCGGAATACACTTCTAAGATCATACACATTTCGTTTATTGAAATATCGAGTAAATGGAGAGGACAAAAAATCTGACCAAAGCGTTTTAACAGGATGCAAAAAGCTACTGAAAAGTGAAATTACAAACAAATGCATAGCGAGAGCACAATTTACAAGGGAGTATCACCTTTCTACTGGATAGGGCTCCAGAAGGGTTAAAGGTCGCCTCCTCGACACCTTCGAACGCGCGAAATCCACACGATAAGAGTGGGAGTTTCTCCGGGTGGTTCACGGCGCGGGGAGAATTTCTAAAGAGCACGAAAGTAATGTTACAGTTAAAAGGGCGGCCGGGTGAGCCGGGTCGATATTCACAAGGGAGGGTTGGTACACCTGCGACAAGAAATAACAAGCTATAACCCCCGTGCAACGTCGCGTAAGTTACGGGCTGCGCCGCAATTACTTCGTGTACTTCGATGTGGCATCGATATGGGCAAAGTGCGCACCGAGTGACCCTCTCCCTCGAACGTGTAAAGTCCCCTGATTTCTTGATTAACTTCGACCCCCGGTCGAAACTCGCCGTAAAAGCTTTTCTTTTCAGCGCTCGCGTACGATCGGATAGCGATCTGGTTTCCCGTCGCTGGAGGAACGTGCGATTATGTATTTAACTTGCAACTAATATCAGTTAATTAATATACAGGGGCGCGTAGTAACAGCCCTTGACTTATTACTCAGAAAAATCTTCTATTTCTTGGAAACAACTAAATGCCAACTATTTACAGTATTTAAGTATTATATTTGAGGATGGATCGGGGAACTCGATAAAAACCGAACTACCCCAGTTTCTAGTTTCCCTTTTTTTTAGAAAAATGGAGTTTCTTTCTAAAAACTTTTATCGTTAAATTATCGAAAGTGTCGCGCTCTGAATAAAATGGAAGGAAATGGGTCACGAGGGCTCGCGTTGAAATATGGTCGAAAATGGAGGCTCGCGGGTTTCCGGAGGGGGGTCGAGTGAAATTTTCCGTCGTTGATTCTGGCGCGAGCGGGTGCGTGCTGGCGTAGTTCCTCGCAAAGATACGTCAGCGGGAAAGGGAGTAGAACGTCCGAGGTGTTGCTTCTGTAGCTAGGAAAGTGTATATTTCAATGTCGCGGCGTGGGGGCACAGCCGGCGGGCGGCCATTTGCAAGCTTACCGGGTAGTCTATACGGTTCAGGAATAGCGAAACAAGTATTTATAGCCCGCAGCCGGCGCGTACCAGAGAAACGGAAAAGGGACACGCGGAGAGGATAAGGAGCCACACCGGCGTAACCGGGGAGATTAATTGAAGGTGGAGTTGACTTCCGAATAAGCAGGCCCAGCTGCACCGAGCGTTTTCCTGAAAGGACGAGAAAAAGATTAGAGGAACAATACACTCCTCCCTCCAACCCCTTTTATTTCGTCGCGGTTAAACGAACCTGCCACTGTTTAGCGGACGGCGAGAAACTTAATTAACCATGGTTTGTGTTAAGCGACGCGGAATCGTACCGAAAACGGTCGTAAAATAATCGAAAAAACATTTTATTTCTGGGACGAAACTTTCTAGATTTAATTTTGAAATTATTCGTTTTCGTTTCGCCCCGAAATAAAACGAGCTAATCTTTGACGTACACGTCTGGATGCGAGGTCCCCCGAGTTTCAAGGATTTCTGGGGTATTTCGAGACCCGTTTCAGGGGTGAAATTTAAATGGAGAACTCGAGTGTTCTCCGCGTTACGTTCCAGTTTTCGGGACAGCGTCGCTCGAACCCATCGAATCGACGCGTAGGGCTGTTCGGGGTCGAGAGTTTTACGGATTGTGTATCGTATCGATAATGGATGTAAATTTTAGATTAACCGGCCGGGTCAAACGGCGTGTAGATTTCGGGAATAAATTTAAATTGTAAATAATTCGAGCACCGCGTTGCATATTAGTTGCGCGCGTTAATTTTGTACTATTCGACTACAAATCGATTCGTGCTTCGCGATTCGTGATTCGTTCCTTTTGGAATATTCAGTTTTGAAATCACTCGTGTTGACGATCGCTATAAAATATATTGCTGAAAAATAATATTTACCCATTCTGTAATTTTGAATATGGAATCTGACTCTCAAATCCATCGGTAATGAAGCAAGAGTTTTTTATCTTCTCGTTTTCTTTTGGAATATCCATTTCTGAAATCTTTCGTGCTGACGATCGCAATAAAATATATTCGCATGGGATTCAACATCGCTGAAAAATAATATTTACGCGTTCAGTAACTTTAAATATGAAACCTGACACTCAAATCGTTGGTTTCCACGAATCCAGTATTAAGATTATCGAAGTTCAGTCGTATAATTTTTTCGACGGAATTAGCGAGCACACGAGGTGCAGTTAGCGTTACAAATGTATCGTGAAACGTACAGATAACAATTGTTGGACCGATATACGGGTAATATACGGGGTTTACACTTAGAGAATCCTGCTGTGCTCGTACACACATGCGGGACACGTTTCAAACCGACTCCCCGCGATGTATTTCCAATGTGTAAATGCATTTCTAACAATAACCTTATACAATTCAGATACGCGCTGGTTACGAATAAAACATTCTACACAAGGATGCTGTTAAATATGTATAAGATAGGGAATTAGCGCGATCATGCATATTTCATGTACGTTTAAAGAATTTAAACGCTTCTCTGTTCACTGTTCTACGCGGCATTGTTAATTTATATTGATTGAATTTACTTTTGAACGTTGTTTCGGTTCGCTAGATTAATTGGACTTTATAATACTTCGGTAAACTGATATCGAATGTACGTTATGCGTCAGTGGGCCTATTGTCAAACTATTGGCCGTTGAAACAAACGACCGTGCACCGGGTCGATTACTTTTCAATTCTCCAACGGCCCACGAAATTCCATTAAAATTCCTTTTTTAAAATGTTTCTTTCGAGCTTGGTCGCTGGACCATCCAAATTCATAAAACACTCGCGCCAAGTAAAATTTTATTTGACAATCAGACACAATTTAGAATCGGTCTACGTCTTCAACTTTGCTAAAATTCGTGATCCCCATTCCGATTTATTTCTTAGTCAATCTGTGGATATTCTCATGCGATCCGACAGTTTGCAAACCACCGTCTCGCCTTAAGTAATTTTTTAAAGGATCGACGCGGGGGCGAAGTTCGCGGATACGTTTTTAGAAAAAAATCTGGCGTAACCGCGAGAGCGATCGCGACGCGGTAAGGTCCCCCAGCAGCTGGCGAGACCAAACGAAAATAGCTGACGAGAGGAGAGAATTTGGAACGCGGCTCGCCAAAGACGGGTACGGAGGAGTTTGAGTAAACTTCGATCTCCGTTAATTTATATTAATGCGAGCACGCGGCAGTGTCTTGCATTAGCGTCTCGGAGATCTCGTGAAAAGCAGAGGAGCGCCCGTCTGCAAGCCAGTTTACCCATCCAGGCATCGCGCGGCATCAATTATTCAGCCCTACTTTGGCCGCATCAAAATCGAGCTAGGAGCCCCGATTTGATCGCGATACGATCTTTGGAGGCAACGGTTTAATACTGTGCCGGGGACGTGCCCCGGAGCCAAATCGATTTTCGGGATATACTTGTCGCGCATAATGGGACGAGTAACGCACTAAATGAGTCGCGGACGAAGTTCGGGCCTGAAACCTTCGAAATCTGCGCGTGGAAGCCCTTCCACCGGTTTCGTTCGCTTGGTAATTAATATTAACACGATTTAAAGGGTATATCGCGATAATCTGTACTCCCGTGGCACGCAGCTGGTACCCGATATAGAAAAACTCCAGTAAATTGCTGCAAATAAAACCAAACATTAACACGTTCACTGCCAAGGCAGTTATTCATTTTTGCACGAAAAACGAGAATATTCGATCGTTCGATGTGTTCGGTGTGTTAGTTAAAGGCGTTTCTAATAACACTGGAATTATTACAAAATTTAGAAGCAACCGGGTAGATTCATTTCGAGCGTTTGAAAGAGAAAAACTCGAAGCGCCGGTCACCGGTGACCGGCATGACTATCAACGTGTTAATATAATCGTAAAGATCGATTATATTTAAAAATTACCAAAGAGAGATAATAATATATTTGAATGTCACATTCTGTCTGAATTAATTAACAATAAATATGTATACAATATATATTTTCTGAATGAAAATAGGGAAAAAGAATTTATCAATGTTTACAATAATTCGGAGAATTTGAAGAAATTAAAATGAAATTTTTTGGTGGAAATCGATCCGAACGTCGACGCAAGTAGAAATAGTCGATATTGGTCAAGCACGCTAGTAGAAATTGTCGGTGTATGGTCAGATGCGGCAAACCAGATTGTATTCAATGGCGCTAGCCACCGACGAATTTTCAAACTCGATTAACTCGGAAACGAAGCAACATACGAGAAAATTTTATTCTACGTTTTCGACTTCTTTTTGCATGTAGAATCGCTGTCCAATTTTACTATCCGTCCCGAGATACACTGCACGATATATACAGACATAGACTCAACGTTTTGAATAATTACTAAACAAATTCTAATAAGTAAAAAAAATAAACGCAATTAGTCCGATACAAAGCTTCCGAATATTTTAACGATTTTCAAGCAGATTAAAAATTTTACAATTACGGTAAATATTACGGGAAATTTTTAAAAATGTTCCTAGCATTTTTATCTTAATTACGGAATATGTTACGGGAAATTTTTAACATTAGGATTTGTTACATATCGTATATCTTTCGCTAGCATTCGTTATTCGGGTATTCGGTGCGCGCAAATATTGGCTTAGTTTTAATTTCGTTGGGTTTACAGAGTAACAGATTTCATTTTTATTCCCGTTGCCATGGCGATTTTATGGGCCATATCGAGTCGCTCTTCGATTTCCAGACGTCCGCGGACGGAATACGTTGGTCCACTCGCGATCAGTTTTACCGTTCGTAGAACGCCCGCATTAAATGCAACTACGACGATGAATAGTTAGTTTACACGCGGCTGTGGGTGTCAACTAATATTAAAAGACCACGACCGGGGACGTGTTGCGTCGCACGCGACCCGTGAAACGAAAATTTACATATCGTTGAAGTGATTTTCGGTTCGCGGAGAGCGTCCCTGTTCCTCTGCCATCCGCCATGGAGGTCTATTGAAAAATTTACATACTCGTTGTAGTCTTAGACAAGCCTCAATTTTATTCAAACGTTCCCCCAAGCGATTTCGACTGCCTTAAATTAATAGTCAGCGCGGAAGTTATATTGATATTACTTCTCCCCATTTGTCGACGTCCTTGCGCAAATACAAAATTCCGGAGCACAGTTTCGGGAGTAAAACATCACGTTTATTCGTCTTTCTAGCGGGGCCATCGCCAACGCCGTGTTCCCTTTTTACGTTCCCGTTTATGTTTCCAGGAGAACGAAAGTAAAATGCTCGAAAATGCAAGCTACTCTCCGGAGTAATATGTGAATACACGTTTGTTGAATTGCAGTTCACTCTTGCGCTCCAACGCGGTTACCTGAATAATTAACAGAACCATATCTGTGCAAATATAATAATATAATAATAACAATAATCTCGAGCGACAATCTATTCGTATATACAGGGTGTTCGGCCATACCTGGAAAAAATTTTAATGGGAGATTCTAGAGGCCAAAATAAGACGAAAATCAAGGATACTAATTTGTTGATTGAGGCTTCGTTAAAAAGTTATAGAAACGAAATTTCCGGCCGCACAGTACATTTTCAATTAGGAATTTTTTTCTCGAAAATGGTTAGGATTTCGGGGGTATGCGTATTAATAAAAAATGATAGTAATTAACCCTCGCAACCAAATATAATTTTTTTAAAACGATTTGAAATTTTTTATTTTCGTCGACAGGGGAATAGCTGTACGTCTGGCCAGGCATTATATTTTCTGTAATGAATCTTTTTCTCGAAAGTGCGTAGGATTTCGCGGGTATGTGTATTAATAAAAAATGATAGTAATTAACCCTCGCAACCAAATATAATTTTTTTAAAACGATTTGAAATTTTTTAATTTCGTCGACAGGGGAATAGCTGTACGTCTGGCCAGACATTATATTTTCAGTAATGAATTTTTTTCTCGAAAGTGCGTAAGATTTCGGGGGTAGGTGTATTGATAAAAAATGATTGTAATTGACCCCCGCAATCAAATATAATTTTTTCAAAACGATTTGAAATTTTTTAATTTCGTCGAAAAATTTGTCCGCCTGCTCGAATTTTTTTCTCGAAAATGGTTAGGATTTCGGGGGTATGTGTATTCACCAAAAATGATTGTAATTGACCCCCGCAATCGAAAATAATTTTTCCAGAAGGATTTGAAATTTTTTTTATTCCTGTCGAGTTTCCTTAAAAATTCGTTTTTGATTTTTAATAAACACAACCATGTATAATGTGGTAATACAATTTATTAATAAAAAATAAAATATATAAGATTCCTACATGCGGATACATGCGGGTGTAACATGTTTGTTCGAGTGAAATATAATTCGTAACAATTACCGAAGAATAATCAAGGTAAATATGCTGGTTATTCGGATTTTCCGGATAATCTGAACTCTACTGTATATCGTACATTGTTGTATTATTATTATACATATTGTAATTTACGTCTTACGTTCACGAAACATAATCTATTATTCAAATTAGAAAGAAAACCTTGAGAAAGTGGAGCTGTTTTTACCAGACTCTTAAAAAACACCGGTGGAAATAAATAAACTGAAATTTAGTACAGCGAACGAGACAGGGTATAATAAAAATAATGTAACCAGAAATTTATTAGGCACTCAATGCACGTGACCTGTTTAGCCTCAGATCGTTCGGGAGCTTACCCTAAACGGAGTCCACAGAATCGATTAGATAATAACTTCTCTCTTAATTACAGCCTCGCGCGGTTGATTTTCCAACCGCGTGCCAGCCAACGTAGTTAATCGGCCGAAGCGGAAGAAAACCGTATTGCCCCGGCCGTAATGAATTAACATTTATCGTGATGTGATAATTCCGCCGATACGTAAAGTGACTAGCAACCTCGTTGCACGACGCGTACGTTGCCCGCCAGTTATTTTCACTTCCGCAAACAATTCCAATAAAATGGCGAGCACACGATACCGTAATAACGCATAATAATTACGACTACTATAAAGACACGGTACCGGTACCGATAACCGGCGATAATAAAAGTTCTTTCGACGACAATATCGATTCGTTGGTAATTAAACCGTTAATGTTATCATCGCTGTGCAAATGTTTATAGCATAGAACATTCAACAATCTGGTCTGCTCGAGCACAATATACATACATACGTGTAATAGAAAAGTTTGCTCTGTTTGTATCAATTTAAGTACCAAATTTCTAACCGACCTCCATGAAAATATACATTTTACGTAAACACGTGCAATCCTTTAATAAGTAAAATCGACGAGCTGAAGTCGGATAATCCGCGAGCGCGGATCGTTACTTTAATTAACGCGTCGGGACGATTATTAGCGCCCCGACGACCGAATTAAGCAAACGCGCATATGATTTATAAAGCCGGTTGACGCACAATAGTTCAAATTTCAATCCAGGAGCTACGTACGATCGTTTCAGAGGGCCTCGGTTGCCGATAGCTCGTTAATCGTATTTTCGATTACACGTTAAATAATATTGCTTGAATATTCAGAAATTATCACAACGTTCCGCTCATCCCGTACATTCCACTCGACCAATCCTCTTGGATTATACGGACTACCGATAATCTAAATTTTCAATTATTTTCTACGAGCAATTTATTAAACGTGGCCGTGTTAACCATCGAGCACGGATCGTGTTCGAATATCGTTTTATCAAAGATTTATTTCCGTTCGACGAAAGGATTTCACCTTTCGTGAAAATTTATTTAAGAAGCTCTACGGGGAAAAAATTTTGTTTTCATCATTAAGAAAATCATCGTGTTGATCTTACGTTTTAAATATAGCATGCAAGGTTCCTGCAATTTATTACGGTTTATCATAATTACTTCGTTGCTTGACGGCAGCACAAGTTTACAATTGTTTCGCGTTCGATCGTACTTAAGATATCGATGTAATTACAATGTAGCTTATTAACCCGTTGAGAACTCAAGTTAAACACGATTAGGATCGAGAATGAGACGTGGTTATTCGAAGAGAGATTAAATCGAAAATACTAGCGATGTCATTATATATAATTAACAATATTCGAACGGGAAAGCAAAATGGCAGACCGCATCGCCCGCAACTGTTGACAATTGATATTTGAACTGTATCAATACCGTTATGTACATTGTACATTATTATTTAGTTACATGTACGAAACAATATCGCTAAACTTTGAAATCGATACCTGTATTTTAGTACCAACGCGTATGTCGTTGAAACGGAACCGTCGCTACTTGTTATTACGAAAATATCAGCTTTCTCTATATTTTTCCTATTTTGCTCGAACCCTTTGCCATTACGCTTGTCCCATCCAATTTCGAACGAACTGATTTCCTTGATGCATCGTCGCGAAAAATAAAACCAAACTTCCCCGCCGGAGCACTCAATTCTAAGATAATGTTACCGATGAAAGTTACATAAAGAAAATTCGTTTTTCATTTTTATTTGTTGCAAACGGTATCTCTAGCCATAAAATGCAACGACAAGAAACAATATCAATATCAATATATAAAATTATTAATCTTCTTTTTGAAATTAGAAAAGTTGTAAAAATTATGTACACGTGGAACAATGCAGAACCATTTTTCGTTTGTGCAGAATTTCTGTACGAGAGAGCAACCCCCTCCACAGTTTAAAAAATTGCAGATATTGCTTTGTCGTGGAACATATTTGCAACAGTGTATATTGAAAAAAAAATGACAGAAAAATTTGAATCTCTTTTTAATATCTTCAAAACTGCCAACAAATAATTATTGGAAAATCCACGTTACTCAAATAGCAATTTTTTACTTATTTTTCTCGGCGATCATTGGTACGCAATTTTATTGGATTCTATTTTTGCGCGAACAATTTTTTATATCTAAAAATGCATTTTTATCGAAGGGGTGATTCACCTCTCGAACTGTAACGCTGCAAGGAGGGGAAATAGTTCTTCAATATTTTCTGAACGTTCACTAACGATGAAAGAAATAATGTGTGGAGAGAGAGGTGCAATTAAAAGTGGTGTTACGAAGGTCTTAATCTCGTAGAAACGCCTAACCTCGATTAATGGCGTTCGCTACGTCGCGCAATAATCGACTCGATAAAAGATTATCGGTTGGCAAAAGAGGGCAAGCATCAAAACTCGTTCATCTCCCGTTTGAGCGAAATATTGAACTTTACGAGCGTACTGTAAATTCGCGTATCGAGTATCGAGACCGAATCGAAACATCCAATTATGTTAATGGAGAGCACGCAATCGGAAGTTTCGAGAAGATTGACATCGCTTAACGGCCCACTTGCGCGGAACGGAGTTAAGAAAAAGCTCGGGGATTGAGAAAATAAGTGCAATTTAACAGACCCTTCAGCGTTATAACTTTGGCCCCTTTCTTCTTCATTAAAGGAACATCGACTCGAGGAGCAATCGTAACGGAGAAAACGTCCGTGATTTTGCGTTGCAACAAAGACCTTCCAATTGCGCTGAAACCGTCTCGTTTCAATTTTCATTTAATACTTCTACTTCTCCTCGAGATACTTTCAATATCATGTTCAATTTCCCTTACGTCGAGTCATTAGCTTCAATGATTTTTTTTTAATTTTCATCCATCTGTCGTATTTTCTTTCAATCTTCTCTTTACAGCGTTTCATAATGTCGTGTGTGGCGGTAGTTCCCGGCGCTCGCCGCCAGAGGGCTACGCTCTTCACTTTCTCACAAGTGATCGACCAATCGCTTCTTTTTCACAACAGCAAACTGCCAAGCATCGTTATACTTGTTTCAATTATTATTGAACTCAAGAAGAATTGTTTTCAAGGCTACGACGAAAGAATTGTTCCAGAGATTTTCTGTCGAACGAGAGTTTCCCCAACGCGATAAGGTTTACGGAAAGAAACCGTGTCGCGACTTTGTCGTGGCTCGCTTCTCTTGCATCGCGAAGACGTATTTCACGCGGAGCAATGCGGATCGGGAACGGCATGGAAATGAAGATATAATCGGTGTCACGGCAACATGCAATTTGCCCAGAAACATCGAAAAGAACCAGCGCGATTTAAGATTACCACGTTTCTTTCTAGGTACGTGCAAATCCTCGCTGGCGTGCAATTTCTTCTTCGAAACCGGAACCAGGGTTCCTTCCTTCCCGCGAGATAACACTACACGGGGTCCCGAATTGAAAAGTAAACGGTCGATCGATCATCCCGTTGCATGACGATTACTCTCGGTTGGCTCGGGTGATAATTAAACCCCTCGAGGCGCGTCGCGACGCGTGTTTTAAAAGCGTCGTTGTCGCCAAATATCGCCGAATATCGCGGCCGGCGGAACCGTTTAATCGTCGCGTCGTCCTTCTTTGTGCGTTACGCGCGCGTGCCCCGACTTAACAATTAATTCGACGCCCGGAGGAATTATTTGACCGCGCGAAATCATCGAAATTATTCCTTTCGTCGACGGGGAATTTTAATTCGTAATTGTTATGAGAATTCATTTCGAATCCCGATATCGCGAAATTACCGGTTTTCTCGTTGTTAATTTGAATATCTAATTAATTGCATACTGGAATCACCTAACCCTGCGCGTCCGGGAGCGATTTCGCAAAAACAGAAGCTCCACAACATTCTCGTTAAAATTTCAATTGGTAGCTCGAACAGTTTGTAACGCGGCCGAAACTTAATAATTATACTTCCGGTTGCAGTTTCAGTTTTCAAGTAACGATACTCCCAAGAGATATGGTAACGATACCATAAATAGTTTAATTAATAAGTCGTTTCATATTAAATATGAAACATGAAAATATAAACGTTTCGAGCCACGGATGTTTTCTATGATTTTGAATGATTTTCTTAAATACTGTTACGAAGCCTAACTTCACATTTGCTTGCTATTTATTGCTATTGACATTGATATCGATGGTCATAACTTTAAAATAAGAGTAAATAAAAAAATTGGTAACGAAGCGGCGAGGCTGTGGACGACATCGTAATAAACAACGGACATTCGCCGTGTGACAACGAATAATAAGGTGATAAACGAAGATCCACGTTGCTACTTCTACCGACGATCACGTGACCGTTCCTTTTTCCTGTCTCTCGCGGCTCTTCATTACTTTTGCCCGTCCATTTCTCCGCCTCCGGCCTTATTTCTTCCACCGACTTTATAAATTAATCTAACTCTATTTCTGGTCCTCTGGCTTTGTGTCTGCTTTTTTCTGTCCCCCTCGCCCTCGCTACCATCCCTAATTCAACTTACCAGTTCCGCCCCTCCGCCAGTTTCTTTTCGCTCATCCTTCGGCTTTCTTCGCGTCTCTCGTTTATGGTATCGCGTCGGAACGCTTTCGCTCGTTACTTCGGGAACCGTCTTTCGATAATAGCAGCGTCGTAGTTTTATCGAAATTTCATTAGGAATTATTACGATATTCACCATGGTGGTCACCGGTGACCGTCGTGAAGTTTCAGAACGATTAAAATAAGATCTTATTTAGAGAATATAGAGAATGCTTATTAGGAATCTGTCTTCTTCATTTTTACTCAAAATTACATTAGGGTTAGAATTGTTCCGACATTTACCATGGTGGTCACCGGTGACCGACGCTATCAAATGCTTCAGAACGATTGAAACTAGATGAATTTTATTTAAAGAATATAGAGAATACTTATTAGGAATCTGTCTTCTTCATTTTTACTCAAAATTACGTTAGGGCTAGAATTGCTACGACATTTACCATGGTGGTCACCGGTGACCGACGCTATCAAATGCTTCAGAACGATTGAAACTAGATGAATCTTATTTAAAGAATATAGAGAATACTTATTAGGAATCTGTCTTCTTCATTTTTACTCAAAATTACGTTAGGGCTAGAATTGCTACGACATTTACCATGGTGGTCACCGGTGACCGACGCTATCAAATGCTTCAGAACGATTGAAACTGAATCTTATTTAAAAAATATAGAGAATACTTATCAGGAATCTGGTTTCTTTATTTCAAATTTAAATTCAAATTTTCGAGTCATCTTTAGGACCAAGGTGAACTTTTATAAAATAAATTTATTTTTGTTTCATTGCTTGTGTACTACGAACACAGAAAAGTGCTTACAATTTGCTAAAATCGAAGCTATATATTCTAATAGAAATAACTATTGTTAGAATAGAAAAATCTGATAAGGGTATATTTGTCTTCCCATAATCTCTGATCTTCGTGAAAAATTTACTGGAGAATTAATCCTGTCGTTGTTATCGTCTGCAAGAGAGTCGGGTAAAGACGGTTTCCTTAGATCGTATATCAGCAATACAAGTTCCCCGGGAAAAACAAGGGACTATCTCAGCGCCATTAACTCTTAGGGGTCGGAAACGCTTTGCCGGCAGATAGTGAGCGAACTCGGATTACTTTCAGTTCATATTAACTCTTTACGAGGTAGCAGTGTGTTTCCCCCGGACTGTCCCACAGGCTCAATTTAATTCTACAAAAGTAATTAAGAAAACAGGCACTACCTCAAATTGCGTGGCATATTTTACTTCCGGCCGGGCGCTCGAGTTACCTACCTCTTACCGATATTCGCAAATTATTTTAATTGCTCCCTTTTCCGGGGAGGAATCGTGTAACTTGCATGCTTCGCGGAACTTCCTTCATCGAACAGATATTTAACTTTGTCATGCCGCGTACCAAGTTACCGAGTCTCCCGTAAATTAATCGAAACGTTAAACTTTTTATTCTACGGCCGATCGAACCTCATTATTCCTGTCCTCGACGGTCCTTAAAATTTCTACGACGCGTTTCTTTAAACAGTTATTTACGCCAAATAAATTTTCGTATACCCTTCGTGATTTATATCGCGACACGACCGATATATTTTATTATAATTATTTACATTGTTACTTCTACCTTCTTCCACGATAGAAAAATGTGAACTCGCGGGTAGAAGTAAAGCGAAACAGACGAAAAAAGAAAGTAAATGTATAACATCGTTAAAACAGTGGAAGAGGATTTTTTAAGTCGGATCAAAGGTGAAAGGAGAGGCCGAAAGATCCTCGAGACTGAACAGAGGTGAAAGACGAGAGAAGATCTCGAGGAATCTTAAAAATCGAGTAAAAGGAAGAAAGTATGATGCCGTTATCTTTGGCCAGAGGAGAACAGAGGGTGTCGAAGTATTCTTAAAATTGAAGAAGGAAGACAGACGGGCAAGTCGGTAATAAGAATCCTTGAAACTGTACAGGGGAAGTGCTGTCTGAGCTCCTGTCGTTGGATAACTCGGAAGGTACCGCCGCTGCGCGGAGAAAATTAAACGCTATTGAAAGATATAACGAACACCGCGTACTCGAAAATATTTATACAACATTTCGAATAATTAAAATAGTAATTTAACTCCGGACTGATACGATAATATAATAGTTAATGGCTATTTAAGAACGTGAAATATTATTAAATAATATTCTTCGAGAGTAAATGAATATTTCAGAGACGCGAGACTCTTTAAGTATAAAATTCTTTTTTCAATTTTTTTTTTTTATCGATATAATTTAACTAGCTTAGGGGTTGCAACGCGAAGAAACAAAAGTATCGAGTTAAAAGCTTGAAATATGTACTCGGTTCAGCTGGCCACTGCTACGGCGCAGAAGGGGTGTCTACGAAAGTGCGTCATAAGTCGCTGAGAATCTTTTCTTATTTCACGACTACCAACCCCTTGGTAATATCCCTTCCAGCTCCGTCCTTTTCCCCCCCGCCTGCTCTATCTTCTGCACTACTTATTTGTATCTCTCCAGGCCAGTATTTATTTCTCTTATTTCGCCCCACCTTTTGCCTCCTCTCTCGATTCGGGACACAAGAAGCAACCACATCGTCGGACGAAATTACTAGAAATCTGCGGCTCGAGGCGTCTTTGAGGCCGCGAACGATAAGTTGCATTTAGCGTGGAACTCGTCGATGTGGTCGCCGTAGGTATCAACTCTTTTTTAAAATACCTCTGAAACGGGATTACATTTCATTTATTTTCGAGGAACGTTTCACCACGTTTCTCAAACGTTTTTACCGGGCATACAAGACAATATTTCTTCTTCAGCGTCTCGTTCCTGAACACCTTTTCATTATGCTACTCGTAGAATACAAATTGGAATCTGAATTACAGTAAACTAACGTTACTTTTCGTAAAAAATTTTGCTAACGTGAGAGACCTATAATAAATTTTGGTTACTGTGTTCTTCGAACGCCCACGCGACGAAATAGAAAATAATTAGTAGGAGCAGCACTTTACGACTGACCTTAATTTTACGCGGACTACATCATATTTCAATTTCGCAAAAATGCCTGACATCGAGCGCAAAAATTGATCGATTTAGCGTGGAATGACCCAAGTGGATAATGCCGATATATGGCACTTGCCCTTAATACGCGGCACTCGATCCATGGGTATGTGCTTCGCTTTAAAAGTCTTTCTCACTCTTTTTTTGTAAAACAAGCGCGCCCCGGTGGTTGGGAAGACGTAAAAAAATTAAGTGATCTCGCCAGATTTAGCAATCACAATATTACGAAAAAGCTACTTTATTTATTCCGTGACACTGCTCACGTCAAGACAGGATACAATTACAGTATTAACTCTCTATGAATTTATTAACAGCAGTATTGTTTATTTAAACTGCATGAAACGAAAGAAAATTGAAAGTGCAGATGTTAACAAACGTCGAAAATCGTGGGCTTATAAAATCATTAAACGCTGGAACGAGCAAGGCGTAATTGGTAAATTGGCTATACAGAATTCTGGGGTCCATTATTCGGAGATTCAATGTTTCCCGGTGCTTGAGCGTCGAAAAATAGATTTATCGCGTCGCTCCGTTACCTAAAATTTGACAATAGGACAGGTCGAAACGAGAGTCGCGAGATAAATTCGTTACCATAAGAGAGCATCGAAATTTCGTTAACAAAAATTTATGGAACTATTAACTTCCAGGCGAAAACGTGACAATAGATGAATAATCGCTCCCCATGTAGAGGTGGTATATCGGTCGGTGAAATTAACGCGGACAAATACGTTGCGATATTTACTAAAAAGAATCGTTTCGATAAAATAATTACACATAAATTTGATACCATTCCGAATAATGATTAAAATTTCTTAAATTCAAGTCATTTGGAGGGTATTAAACCCTCGGTGTCCTAAGCCGTTTGACAATAACATTGCAAGTCCAAACAGCAAGACTGGATTTTTTTTTCATGTTGCTCGTTTACGATAAGGTCGGAAGTCAGTGGCGATTATCGATCGAAGTCGAATTAAACATCAGAAACTGTAGTGGGTGGCGTGATCGATATCCGACGGAGCGTAAGGGTAAACGAGAGTCGGTTTTAAAGAAATTCGTTGTCCCGTATGAGGGTCACGCGAACGAGAAGATTAATCCGGGACCGATCTTTCTTTCTCCGGGGAGAATGCCTTCGACCGTCCCCCGCATAGTTTCAGCGGGCAGCGAATCAGAAACGCCGCCGCAGGAGCGCGTCCGTCGACATTCTTTTCACCGCGAAATCCGAGCCCCGCATTTAGACTCCGAAGCAACGCACGGCCGCGAGAGTCCTGCGGCCGTCTCGATGGGCCGCGAACCGCATTAACGATTCACGACGTACGTTTAAAGACCGGGTCGGTAAAAAATGTAACGCAACTACAGAAGCATTCAGAGCGATCCCCGTCGAGCCCATTCACGCAGTCCTCCTTTAAGCCCCGTCTTTTCATGCGTCCGTCCAATCATAGAGTTTTATTCACAGGTAAGGACGAATCATTCGATTCATATACATCGAATCGCGTCGAAGATCCGAGAAGGCATTCCCCCCTCGATCGGATGGCCTACGACTATCGCCCTTTCTCTCTTCCTCCGCGCCCTTCCTGTCACCGTTTCGCCCGTACCGTTCGACGACCTACATAAGGTATCGATCGACCGTCACGGCTCGTATTTCTTTGCTTCCTCCTCCCCTTATTTCCCTATCCCTGACATTGCTATTAGCCAATCTCCGTCGCCGCGTATCTACCTCTGACATTGTGCCTTCTCCGCGACTTTATAGATTTCATTTCTATCCGTATCCATTTCTCTCCCGGTGTTGTAACCGGGCCAAATTTATCCCGAACGATGCCGCCGCCGCTGCTGCCGCTTCTACCCCGTTGGCCTTTTGTTTCACCCACGGTCGTGAACGTAACCCGCGCCGAAAATTTCGATATCATGAATAATATTACCGGGTGTATTAGGAAGGATCCAATCGCGTTCCTCGAAACGCGAACCCGATACACCGGGAGACGATTTTCATGAGAATTCGCGACGAAAACTGGCTCTTGGCCGCTTCCGCTACGAATATGCGACTGATCGATCGGTCGATTTCGTCTCAATCTATCCCTTTATTGTCGAACAAGGTAAGAGGGTTTTTTTTATCACTATGACGGATTGGTATAACAATGGTAAACGAGATATCAGATATAAAAAAGAATTGTACAAACTGTTGGACGAGCGCTTGCGAGAGAGAGAGAGAGACAAGAGCGTGGCCCTCTAGTGTCGAACGCGTGAACTATACCATACAGATTTACGCTGCTTTACAATGACGATATAAAATATATCCTTTGATGAAGCCTCGTAAACTTGAACGAATTTTTTTGAACAATATTTGTAACGTTTTTGTTAAACAGATCAAGTTGATCGTGGGCTTGGGTACTCGATAATTGTAGTATTTTGTATATCTTTATTGCCGTGCAACGAAAAAAAAGAATTGCTCGGAAGCAACTGATTCTTGGAAGAAGCGACACCGGCGCAACTCATTCTCCGTCCTTCCCTTCAATTTATAAAAGTCTTCATTAACTTAATAAGGATGTTTCAATTAAAAGGAACCCGGCCCTGCATAATTTCCACTCGGTTTATAAAAGTACGAAAACTTTATGAACTTAACCCTTTATATTTTTTAATTGCATTAACCTTTCACGGCCTGCCACGTGGATGTTTCTTGCGGGTTAGTTTTAATTCCACGGGGAGTCGAAAGCATACCAAACAGCCCCTCGCTAACGAACTACTCTTTACATACTAATCACCGATAATTACGTAATTATATGAGTCCTGTGTGAAAATAATGTCGACGCCGGACCGGTGGCAGAGTTTTTCGATTCTTAGTTAAGTTTTACGAATTGGTTGCATTTTTATGTAAATAGAAGCGATTAATATAATCGGAATATTTGCTTCCACGTAAACAAAAAATCAAATAGGAATGAAAATGCGTTACGATAAAAGAATTTCAAGAGAATGTAAAAATCACGGTTGAATTTCTCAAGCAAAACGAGGACGAACATTTTCCATTACACGATACATTTTCTGAAGAATTTCCCTTCGTTTAAATTTTATATTCTAGGTTGTATTATGTTCTTCCAGTAATAGAGATGGATTGTTCCTGCATTGATTACAAATGGTCTCGTGCATACAATGCACTTATTTGAGACTGTCACGTAGGCGTAGATGGCAGAGGATTTTACATAAAAGCGTTCAACAACGATTCACGTAAACAAAAAAGATATATACGCGATCGTATAATGTTACGTAAATTCTTTACGGCAATTTGACCACGCAGATCAATTTCTCCAAATTTTATCTTCTTTCCTATACAACCTCGAGCATCCCAAGCTATTGCACGTATATCAAAAGTGATAAATGAAGGGTTCAATATTTTAGAATAGTATAGTACCAAGAGCAATACAAATTTCCCCAAAAATGGCGGTCGCGAGTGATTTATGCAGAATCTCTAAAGAGTGAGATAGAACTTATGTTCGCTGGTAAGAGTATTTCCAAAAATTTTGATAACGTACCATAATCTGTATAATTTGAATATTTCAAATGAAACAAAGTCGACACTCGTATTATATTCACTCTCGTCTTTAAAAGCAGAAACGTCGAGGTTTGAAATACGGCGTGATAAAAAAGAAAAGTTATGGAAGATTGCCGAGCGTAGAGTGTTCTCGATAGATAATTTTATGGAAATCTGCGCAACATCGTGCCCAGTGTATAATTTATTTTTCTGACGGTGAATATCGCGTTCTGTCCCGAAGAGAAATTAGAAGCTTTAGACACGGCTTTTGGCCATAATACATGCATTGCATATAACAGTGGAATTAACATCATTGCACCTTGCATACAAAACAGGCAATGCCATATTAGGTAAGCCACGAACGCCAATGCGCCATGGGTCGCAGCTTAGGGATTTTCCGAAAAACAACACCATAGTTGAGGAACACGTTGCCCGGTTTAAATTAGAAGGAAACATCGAATACGATACGTAACAATTCCAATTAATTAAAACAACACGAAATATACATTTTACTGAATTAATAATAAAATGAAATGTCGCTGCTTTTCCACCACGATGTATTAAATCTTTTGCTCCGGTAACATATTTAATTTCATTCCTCATTTTCTTCCGTACAAAGTGGCCGTTCTTTTACAGAATTAAATTTCTACGACGCGAAATGTAAACATGACAGAAGTTGCTCTTCGGGGCTCTGGAATTATTTAATTTTCTAATGAAAATTGAAACTTTCCCTTTTGTTCCTGCAACGTACAGAATTTATACGGTCGCATTTAACGGCGCGATGCCAGTGAAATATAACAGTCGATGCATTTTATAACGAATTTCATTGTTACATATTCCCCATCGAACAACAACGATCGTTTTTCCGCGTTGCTGTCCGGCAACGTCTCTGGAGGGTCCTACAAAATTTACGGAACGTGGCTGTAATTATTCTTATTAAATGGACCCATTATTTTCGCCCGTGCCGTTAATGCAACACGTACGCGATCTCGATCGCTGAATTTCGAGGAACTAGAAACAGAGGAACGGAGTTCCTCGACGACTCGGAGTTAAGCTCGGATAAACATCGTCGCGGGGAAAAGAGTATCGTTTCGAATAACCGTAAAGGAAAATGAAAGTGGTTCATTGTGAAGGAAACGTGTCGCGGGAAGAATGAATATTTAAATTCTAGTTTCAGTTCCACGAAGCGGTGGCTCGCTCCGTGAATCGATAAACGCGACATTGTGTGTGCACAATGAGAAAACCCTCCCCTTAAAATGTGCAAATACGCGTCTCGAAATGGAATCGTTAAATGAGATTCTCGGTACCGAAGAGAGATCCCCCGGTAAATATAATTAATCCTTCGCAAAAATACCTTCTCGCCCTTGAATATCGAGGGACCGGGCTCGCGAGATTTATTGTCGTCCGGCCATTTTATAATACATCCAACGAGCAATTTAAAATTGCCGCGTTCCGGCCGCCTGGTAAAAAGTAATGGAAACGTCGTTGCTAAATGAACTGGCTGCTCAAGGCCACGATCACTCGATTCTACTAATTAAAAATATGTTTTTTTCCCTTTTTCTTGCTCTTTAACACGTTCGCTGCCGGATGCAGAGTGTATTAAATTTGTGTACGAAACATTCCGAACAGAAAGAGATCACTATCAAGAATCACATACTCAAAGTGTAATTGGCACGGCTTAATTAAAATAATGGCACAGTCGGGGGGCGAAACGGCGTAGCAGATACGAGATAATATCCACTTTTTAGATTGCTTCCGCGAAAATGAAATAAAGCAAACGCGTAGACCCGGGAAACATCGGGCAGAAATTAATTTTTTTTGTTCTTTGTTTCGTTCAGAGTGCGTTCGAAAGGGGAGTCTTTCCCCTTGGAAGGTTCCTCGAGTGAAATCGGGCGAGAATCGAAGGCTGGTTCGAAAATCGTTCGAAAATCGAAAATCGGTTTTCGATGTTTCGAATCAACGGAATGAATTTCCTCGGGCGATGTGAAGAAGCAATTATGGAAGTAGTGGAGCCAAACACAGAGTCAATTTTGATCATTAAACTGATCGTATCTCCATCGATATCCCGATTGAAAGGTTGCATTGAAGCCGTTCAACTTTTAACGTAGCCCATTTCACGCAATGGCGGTCATACGTTTACGTGCGCAGCATGTTTTAATTCGGTATATGCCGTCCATAGAAATTTTTTTTCTCCCCCCCCCGGAAGGTTTTCGATTCCGAGAAAATCAAGTGCGAAAATTCGTCGAGCACGCCACCGTTTTACCGTATCACTTTGCAGATTAAACTTATTATTAACGTTAGAATTAATCTCCTATCTTCCTAGTGACGTAAATTTCTTCGAAAAACTTCTGGCTCGAAGTTGGCGAAACGAAACAATGGAATATTTAACGAGAGTTGGTGTACGACACTTCTCGCGCTCGCCACCAGAGGGCTACGCTCTTAGCTCTCTCGCAACTGCTCGACAGTTTCGAGTATTCAGTGTCCCAGCGTCTGTGTTCTCGCTTACTTCTTTGTACAACAAGACGTCACGCAAGTTATATTAACCCCTTAACGCTCATATTTTTCGGGTTAACCAAGAATGATCAGTTTTCTTTATTGGATTTGTTTCTAAAAATGCGGTTTTTGCTAATTACAATGTTGTATCCAACGTATAATTTGAAGGAAAACAAATATTATCATCCCTTAACCCTTTGCACTCCAAATTATATCTCAATCTTGTCACCAGCTTCTCCCCAATGCTTTTAAGTGTTTTATTTGAAATTTACGATAATTATTTTGTAATTTTCAAATGTAAAAATTAAATAATAAATATTTCAATAATTAAATTTTAAAATTGAATACAATAAAATTCGTATAAAATAGTCTTATGGTATAGAGAAAAGTTATTGAATAATAAGAAAAAATCAATTATATTTAATTTTCATATATCCAGTGAAAATTATTATCTCATTGGTTTGGATTTGAAAAAATGTCGACTGGAACTCGACAAAGGAGTTCCTGAGATAAAAACCGATGTCGAGTCACATTCGACGTAGGAGTGCAGAGGGTTAAACCATTAGATTAAACAAATATCGTTTTTCAAAGCAGTCAGACTCGAGCATGAACGTTAAGGGGTTAATCATAATGTAGTATACTATTTAGAATTCATCGACCGTCTTTGGATATTTGAACGATATACTGTAATAAGCCAAAAGTAAGAAAAGAATACAACGTTTGTTGCAATTTGGCAAATTGTAAGCCCGCTGAGAGTTTCCCGAGACACAGCGTGTCTAAATGAAAAGTATCGATTTAAACTGTCATTCCCTCGCGTTGAGTACCAAGGGCACTTAAATGCCTTCCCCATTTGAAGCGTTTAAACGTCGGGATCAATGAAATTCTTGACGCGCGGAGAACCCCCGCGAGGAAGACAAGCCCCGCTACTCACGGCTCTCAGCGATTTCGCAGAATGAACAGAAACCGGTTACTCGACCGGGTGCTATCTTCGAGTCCCCGTGTTTCTAGTACCCTAGAAACTTGTTCAGTAATTTTCCCGTGCGCAGTTTTGCCATGCTAGACAAATCTACCCGCGCAAAATTGGACCGAGCAACGCCACGCGGCCGGGGCCAATTTAATCATTCGGCCAGACTAACGAAGTTTTGGTCAAGGAATATGTTACCAGAGCGTTGAGTAATAACCCGTGTGAACCGGGTATGCCGGGGACTGGCACGTAGAGAGAGAGAGAGAGAGAAAGACCAAGGGAAAAAGAGGGACGGGGGGGAAGCAAAGAACGAGCAAGCAAACCGGACATTAACAAATAATATCCTTTCCGAGAGGATCGCAATTTCCTTTTGTCTCTGGTTCCGTGGCTGTCGCTCTTCCAGCGGCCGCCACTTCGGCGGTATATAATATGGCAATCAATAAAGGAGCCCAAGGGAGCAATCCTCTTTAGCAGAGCGAGACAAAGCTCACTTACGCGGCTCTTATGGTGTTATGCATGCGCCTCGACCGCCCGGAGAAATTAATTCGGTCGCATCCAAGCGTGCCATTCGGACAAAAACGCGCCCACGCTGCCGCGAAACGGGACGAAACCAGAACTTGTAACGATCAACGCAAGCTTTTGGAACGCTGGGAAAATCCTGAATGAAAACTAGTTTCCATCAGCGAATCGACGCTTACCGATTGCTCGCGTTAACTATCTAGACGAGTCAAAGAATAGTTGAATTGTTAATATCAGGGCACTTGTTCCATTGGCGTGCAACGCGGAAGAAATTTATTTACTTCCGGATATACGCAACCGTGACGTTTTCTTTTTTGCTTCGTTCTCGCGACAATTGGATTCGAGAGTTCGCGTCCTGACCGACGCTCATACTTTCCGCAACTCATTATTTCTGCGACGCGAAAGTTTGCAGTCGGTTACCTGGTTTCGGTTTGAAGGATGGTCGAGAAGATTAATCTTGTATATTATAGAACAGGAGAAAAAAAACGTCCCGGAATTTAGCAAAGTATGCAATCAGTTATTATTATCGCGGCCTTCGAATAGTATCAATTCCAAGTGCAACGTGTTATAATTTCGAGATTTTAAATTACATTTAAATCTTGTATTTTTTTTTTAAATTAAGTTTGATTAATTTTCTTTTAAAGGTGTAATTGTGATCTCGAGTTGCGGGCCGGTTGTCGTTCTGCGCGTTACAGGACGATTTTTAGAATGACTCGCGTAGTTTTATCGGTTTTAAAGGAATTTCCGTTTTAGAAACGCGGTGCACAATTTGCAGTAAAAAACCGACGAAACTCTGGCCGGGGTTGACGGGGGACAGGACGATTACAGGGGCGGCGAGTTTACGGCGGAAACTTTAAACAAATCGAAGATTCGAAGGTGTAGGCGAAAAGGGTACGAAGAAGTTCTCGCAGCGAGCAAAAAATCTCCAGTGCTCGGCGCGTTCTCGACGCGCCAAAGGTATTCCGATTTAAACGAGTTCCGTAACGGGCGCGACGAATATAAATAACAATGAAATTTCCGTTCGCGGGGAATCGACGTTTTTATGGAATCTTTCCGCAACGCGAGTAACGAATTCGTACGTCTCGCAGTTACGACGGCCGATACTCCGCCGTGGAAAACGCGATTTCCGAAGGTCGATCCTGATTTTACAACCGTTTAAGAAAATTACACGTTCGGAACGACGGTCGTTCGCCAAAATGGACGCGAGTCCCGCGTTAAACCGATTACAAAAATCGTACGAACCCTGAACGCGATTTTAACGATCGATGCGGTCGCTCACTTTCCAATGCCAGGATTTTTCTATTAGAAATATTTTATAACAGTCGGAATCTTAGGTACCAGAATTTGAATAAAGTGGTTTGTTTGGATAGAATAGGGAAATCCTAACATTTATAGACACCGAAGATTGTTGAAAATGATAATATTAGTCTCCTCGAGTCCCCCAGATCCAGCTGCAAACTTGGAGGGGAAACGTTTCCAGGCATACGTATGTTTATACGACATATTTTAACGCTAAACCTACCGCCGTTTCGAAAATTTCGTTTAGAATTTCTAACACACAATATTATTTTAGCGCCATTTAACTTCACGACTTTTCTTATAGTACACGTACAATGAACTTTACAATATTCACTTTTATTCTTATTGTTTGTTTTCTGAGAAAAATATGTAGTCTGCCCTGCCCATCATGATTGCATGATTTATATTTTTTTGTAAAAAAAACTGGACAAAATTTGGTACCAAATTCTGGTTAGCTTCCGATGTAAATAGGAAATATATGTATAGCAAAGACGAAAGGATAGAATTTTCAGTATCCACTGTTTTAGAAGAATCTAACAACGCGAATCAAATTAGTTAAACTTTAGACGCGTGCAGTTCCGAAGCTACTGGTGTTTTCTCCAAAATTGACCCACCGTTGGAAGCGGCAAACCTTCCTCTTTAAAATGGCTTTTGGTTTTTGGCGATCCGACTTTTTGTTTTCGAGATATCGTAATTTATGTAAAAGGTAATTTTTCGCACGTTGACTCACTGACCGAGTGACCGAGTGACGTAGTGTTTACTATTTACTTCGAGCACGTGCGGTCAACGACCTTAACAATGCCGTATTGAGAAAGTAAACAAACGCTTCCGACCCTTATATCTCCGAAACTAGCCACCGTATCGACTTGAAACTAAAATCGCCATATCTCCGGAACTAATAACGCTATCACCTTGCACAAACGCTCATTTTAAAGGGCATTTCATCCTCTATCAAATGACTATACCAACTATTATATTTTATGCTGTCTTCTATATTTTTTTTCACATTTACTTTGACTCTGCACACCCAAAGAAGTTTCAGCAATTCCTACTGATCATACGACTAGTGTACCATAAAACTGGACCTTTAAACTGTTTATTTAACCCCTTAGCTTACAATGACGTCTCAGAGACGTAATAAGTCTACCGGGCCAAACCTTGGTATCGCTTTTGGCACGCATAGTTGGAAATTAAATCGTAAGGCAAGGGGTTAATTAAAAATGAATTTAAATACAGGATGTTTGCGTAGTTACTAGCCAGCACTTTTTCTTAAACAGTTGTTTTCACTAGAATTAACTACGGCATCAATTTGAAACAAAATTCGTTTTTAAGGGCGTTTTAACTTCTGTCCGATGAAAATTCAAAAATTTTTTAACATAAATGGATAGAAATTCTTGTTTTGTTTATGGTATTATCAATCTACGAAAGAATAGAATTTTTGTTCATTTACAGTGAATCACCCATTATAGTGTACGAATACTAGTTAAGGATAACTGTATACATTTAGTATAAATCAAACTGTCGTATTGATTCGAGAAGTGTCGCTCTTCGCCTCTGCCAGCCACGAATGGAAACTATTTCGATCAAATATAGCAAGTTTTAAACGAGTTAGAGGAATCAACGTTCCGTGCACATAATTCGATACATAATATAATCTCCGGAGCCACTACAGAAAGCACTCATTCTGACAACTATTATCGAACTTCGTCGATATCCATCTCTTTTTTAATTTTACGTTAACGGTATTATCAGTCGACAAATAGTAACTTTTTTACATTTTTACGCAGAATTTAATCTGAAATTATTAGAAAGTAAGTCGAAAATAATTCTGCCGTTTGGAACAAAACTTTCAGGAAAAATAAATGACACTAATTCATCGTAGTCGAGAGTTACGCAAAAAAATAGGTTTAACTTGCAACTGTGAAAGTTTTCAACTTTTGCTCGTTTAAATTTCCCCGGGCACGAGGAGATGAAAACATGTACTCGCGAACAGTCCAATCCAGTTGACGTTAAACATTTAATTTTACACGATGACGACAGTTTTCTGTGACGGAAATTAGATATTGCGTACGCGGATCATTTCGGTACCGCGGAATACGATCCTGGACATTGCGAATTCAGTTATGAGTTACACGGTATTTACAATCAAGCGAAATTACACACAGGTTGCTTGTCCGTACACGCGCCGGGTCCACGAGCACGTGTAATAATAAAATTTCAAACAATCAACAGGACTGCTCAAACTCTCGTAATTGACAAATTTAATTATAACATGGCGATGCGTTGAAACGCGAATTATTCGCGTACGAATGATTCTCGGTTTAAATAAATTTCGTACGAGAGAAACGACGGAAAATAATTCGCAACTTCTTTATGCGTCGACCCGTTGACCCCTGTTGCTTTATACTTTCATTTTCGTTTCGAATAAAATTATCGGTACCAGTATAAATTAATTAGAATTAAGAACGACGATCGATAAATATTTTTCAAACGCTCTCGATTATTTTAGACCCTTCTGCGAAACGAGGAGCGACATTTATCGCGTAGATGTTGCATCGTACAACATTCTGGAAAGAATTTATAGCTGAAACGGTACAATATTTTGTCCGTAAATCGGCGTACACCATTCCAAACCGAAATACATCAAACGTTATCTTTAGTCTTGTCAGAAAATAATATACTGTTATAATGGAATATTTGTAACGAGCGTAGATCGGGAATGTCGATCGCGAATACCGGCTACTTTGCATACGAGCACGTTGGTTAACGAATAAAACGGGACACTGATTTCGTGAAGAATAACGATCAAAAAAATTTGGACGATTTACGTTCCAGGAATTGTGGCTCTTCGATGTTTCGAGGACAGCGGGATAAATCGCGGGGAATAAATTTAAGCAAATCCGACGAGTTCTTTTTAGCAACGACGTATAGGTTTCCTCGCGGCGCGTTTTTCAAGTGCAATGGTCTGCTACGTCGAGTACGCCAAATGTTTAATCTGTCAAAGTTAACATCCAGAGGAAACCGTAGTTTAATAAAAAATATCAAACTGGTTTTCTCTTTCGTAGCACGGTCACGGAACAGTGAATAAATTCTCAGTTCGCGTCGCTGTATTTTTGCTACCCCCTGTTACTGATCGTCCTACCTGTTTAGTTGAAAAGAATTCGTTTCTCTCCCGTTCGCGAACGATAAACTCGCTGAAACGCGTAGCAGTTTTTCTGCAACGTCGCCAAACTCTTGCAACATAAATAGCAGAGCATAATACCGATCCATAATCGGAATCAAAGTTAAAACTATTTATGTGATTCACGTGTCGCTATAAACAATTATTTAAATTTCGGTAAAAATGAGATACTATCACTTCAGACTCTTTTCCCGTTACTCTATCATTCCAAACATAAAACTGTCGTACATTTGCATCGAAGATCGTGAATATTGAGATTGTAGCAATACATATTTCTCGCATAATGGCGCGCCAGAGACTGTTAGTATTGGAAACGGAAGTAACTGCTGTAAATCGATGCCACATGCATAAACTTTATCCAAACACTGCATTTGCTGTATCCTCCTTTCATAAAATTACATTCTTCTGCAGATTTTCGTCTTTAAGTCTGTTTGGTCGGTGAGTCGTTTTTGTCAAGGCCAGCATGGGCAAAGTTCGAATTTCGATCGCCATTTTCTGCGTCCAGTTTTATTTTACATTTATCGTGTTTACAGTAACACAATTTTATCGTCGTTTTAAACCGCGAAAATAGTTGTTATTTATTCAATAAACTCGTAATAAATACGTATCGCCACTTTTTGGGCGCGATAAAAAATGATATTTTTCAACGTTGAAACAACAAATTGAGATCGAATTCGTGCCTTGAAAATTATTGACAAGGTGGACGTGACGATGGACGCTCGCGTGGCCAGTGCGAGAACGATCTTTTCACCGTTTACATCGGTTGACGATCGATACGAGCTGCATGAAAAATTGCAGCTACCGCCGAGTCCCCCTTGGAAATTTTATAAAGTTGTACCATGCATTATACTGAAAACCAGCACGCGATGGAATCGTTCTTCAAAAGAAAATTGCGCGATAGTTGACGCGTCGACCGCCGTTCTTGATTACGTGGACCGATCAAGATGAACTCTTATCGAATTAATGGGGGGCCACGAACAGCGAATAAAGGAACCGACACCTCGTAATTTATGCGAGAAATGCGATTTTATAATTCTAGGTGGCGAGCGCGGTAATTTAAACAGAATGAATTATGAACTAGAAATGAAATACGTATTTCGTCTTGAAGAAATGCTACTAACGCGGTGATTCATTATCGTGCGTTGTTTACATTTCACGCGTTCATTTATAACCATTAAATTGCCTTCTTAATTTATTCAAAATTCAACATTTATTTTCAAAAATAAAATTCTTTACCTTCGACTCTGCAAGGCCTCGTCCACGCTTAACTGGTTGAAATAAAATGATTAAAATTGGTTCGATTAGAAAATACCAAGGTGTTCTAATAATCGGAATTTTAAATTCATATTTTTATTAATAGCATCGATGGAATGGGAGTTTCTTCATATTTTCTTCAGAATTAAAATTTCTCATAAATGTATGAACATCCGCAATACGTATATTACAAATATTTACAAAATAATTGCAAGATATTTGCATCGAACATTAGGGGAAGTTACATCGTATCCGAACCTGTATTCTGCGCCGGTAAAAATCGAATGGTCGTCGAAAGTATTAACCCGCCCTGCACTTTTTATCACTTCTAAAGAGTTTGCAACGACTCTCGTGCAACCCCCTTTCGCGAACGTCTGAATGACTCAGCCGTCGAGAGGATACACCGACACGTAACCGCAAGTTATGCTAACATTTCAATCGACTTTGAGCGCGAGGGAAAACTGCCGCGTCGCCCGGAGAGGAACTTCGATAAGCCTTTAATTAGATAAAAGTTCTTGAACCGCTCCTAATTATCCAGCAATTCTCGTACGTAATTCACTTAAGTTTTCTCCCGCGGAGTGAACCTTCGAGGACCTAATTGGTCGTCGCCGCCGTCGCCAGTCTTGGCCCGCGTAAACAATTTAAGAGTGATTAACAGTTTAACAAACGGCGACTTTAATGAAACGACCGTGCTCAAGTCCCACGGCCAAAGGTGGGGGGGGAGGGGAAGGGTGCAAAATATTTTTGACTTCCGCCGTCGACGCTACGCCGCGTAATTTCCGCTCGCTCGTCGCCGTTCGACGGAAACTTTCTTACGAAATCGTCGGAGGAATTATGGGAACTTCCGGGTCTTCTCTCGTTACGACTTTCGTTCGCGTTTCACGCACGGTGTTTCGTCGAAAGATGATTAATCCACGCGAACGGGAGCTCAAAAATGGCGAGAATCAGCCATCGCGAGCGCTTAACCGTGTTATCGTGATTTCGAAAGCCGATATGGAGGCACAGTTCTGCGCGATTTATACTTAATATGCGTTCCAGAACTATGAATTCTTGGCCTGGAAAACTGAAAACGCGCGAGAACGATCACTTTTTTCGACTTTTAAAGGTACGATAATGATTCTGGAAATGAACATGACGCGATTCGTAAATAGAACGTTTCCAACCCTCCCGAGTGGCGGAGAATCCCCTTCGATGTTATTAGAGCGATGTTCATTTTAAGTAATCGTATTTCAGGGCGAAAATAATTTTCACACGTTTCTATTATCGTCGGACGAATTGTTGAGAGGAATTGAAAACGTTCGAAAGTTGGATAGATTCAAATAGACCGTAATCAGATCGAGAGTCACGAAGAATTATTACTTTTAAATATGGATGAATAGATCGGCAGACGGAGGGGAATCGTTGGATGGATATACGTTTATATAAATATAGATGAACAGGGAAAACGCAGCTGGGGGGGAAAATTGAGGCTTTCAAGAGTCTGTTAATCGGATCCTCGTAACATGTCCGAACTATTCTTCGACACTGATTCTTTTTGGAGCAAAAAATGTTCAAAAATAGAGAATTTACGAGAGACCTTCAATTTTTACAGAAATAGGAACAGAAAACGTCTCCTCTGTAACGACATTAGCTTAATATTCCACTTATCGTGGATGTTGCGCTCTATAAATATTTGCAATTTAATTTCGCGGATGCAAAGTGTATTAGCTAAAATAAAAGAGGTGCCAGATACGAACGCGGAGAATATTCGGAAAATTCTCGAAAGAAACGCGTGCATGTAAAATTCAGCTGTTTCCAGTGCGGCCGTCACCTGCGAACCAAACTGCTTCTGTCTTATGCATTATTTGAGACGGAGTGAAATGGGAAACTTACTTAACATGATAATCTCGAGTAGACTGTTCTGCATCTTTAAACGACTAGTTCCCGCGTTACGGAAAAATGTCAAATTTTCCACGCTAAACGAGACAACGAGCTCCCTCGTTACAAACACGAATAACCAAGGCAGCAACGATTAGACAATTATAAAACATGGAAAATCTATTCTAAAAATTGTTCTATATAAATTTAATTCGATCAAGTAAATTCCTGGATGTTACAATAAATGAATTTTGTAATAATGTTATGTATATTAATATAATAATATCCTAATATAGTGTGTTAGAAACATTACAAAATAACAAGTACCCTATTGAATGTTCCTACTTGTTACGCTAGACTTTGAAAAAATATCGAGAATATCCCTGAGCAGAGGAAACTAGTATTGCAGTCAACGTATTAATATTAAAAATGGCTAACGATCGCAGAGTGCTTGAAATTTCTCCACAGTTCCGTTCGTTCTGCTGAAATGATTTCGCTAGTGTTACTGGCTCGCAAGATGTCACTCCGTCTCCGCGCCGACAGAATAGCTTCGCCCAGTACACGCGTACTCGAATCACCGAAAGTAGATACCTGTTTAACAGAAATATATGAATCTAAATAAAAAGACTTGTCAATCGTATTATAATATTATTTATAATTGTTACTGATTTACTTTTCTCTGCTGTATTATATACTCTAACATTGCAATTAATAGAGAGATAAAGACGTCGTGAATGTGACACTTTGCATCCATATGTCTACGAATCTTACAACATGCCATCCTAATTTCTAGTAAACATTCTGAGAAGCTGCTTAGCCCCGGTACAGTTGCAAAAGGTTCGAGTCTCGGATGCATATTCAAGACGCTGAAGAACTAATGAGGCATATAGAGTTTCGAGGGCCCCCAGGCCGCTTAAATGCAACAGTGTGTCGAATATTAAAGCCAAAGGGTCTACGGTAATCTTTATAAACTGGGAAATGCGTTGTAAAAAGAGAGAGTCCAGGGGCAGAGTAAAGGCAATTTCCAGGTCACGAACTTCATTTTGCGTATCCAGCTCGGGGATGTTAATAAAGTACGAGCATTTAATTACGTTTTCCTATCGACAAAAGCGAGTGACATCTGGAAACGTCGAACAATCGTATATTACTTTTATCTCGAGTTTAATCGCGCATCTAAATGCGAACGCAGCGCGTTGACGCGTTAATAGTGCCCTTATATATTAAATTGTGGACTCGAGCGCGTTACAATGCGCATCGAAAACAAAATCGACCATGTTTTTAGCCACGATGAAGTTTTACGGCGCTATCGAAATTTCCGTCGGTTCATTATTTCTCGTCGCAGTTGCGCGGCGCGTGTGCATTTGTATTCATTCGTCGAACGTCAGGCGCGATTCGACGTAATAAATGCGAGCGTTTAAAGGAAAATTGAGAAGTCCTGTACCGCTCTTTATCCCGCGAGAATGCTCGAATCGGTCGCGTTTCACCCTTTTTTTTTTTTATTTCGACGTCTGCATCGTAGAAGGGTTTCTTGCGTCTACAGATTACGGTTATCGTTGCCGTGGAGAAGAAAGATAAATTTATTTCCCGCGCCCCGTGTATCGAATCAAACGCTCGCCCTTATTGGGGTAGAAAAACTTCCCGAAATCCTCGCGCGAGAGGAAAGAACACAAAATCCGTTAATCTCGAATCCGAATGTTTTCCCGTCCCGCGAGCGAAAATATAACGTCAGGATGAATTCGACGAGCGTAGGGAACGATCGATCGACATGAGCGAGCGTAATTTTAGAGAACACTGCACCTGCACGGCCCCGAAAAAGCTCGTTCTTCCGATAACTGCAGCGAACGTCGGCGAGAAGAAGGGGGGGGCTCGGGGGATGGAAAAAGGGAGTAAATAAAAAAGAGAAAATCATGTTAGCTCAGGGTTAGTTGCACCGATGTTAACGAAGCATCGGAATTTTCCTGTGCGTTCGAACGCATCGCGCAAAGCAAATTGAAATGTAAACTGAGAGTCGGGGTCACAGGGAAACTCTTTGCGTTCGACGCTCGAAAAATTGGGAATCGTGGCCCCGGTCTACGAATTGTTTTGCCCCGGCCGCGAAAGCTCTTCGTAACTATTTTTTTTAAGCATTCTCTTTTTATCTTCCTGCGACTTATCGGTCGATAAAACAGTTTTTTTTTTTTGTTATTCGTGGCACGATTAAATATTAAAAATGTTTGACAGAAGGCTTCTTTTTCGAAATGTATTCATTTATTCGTGGAAATGACCCCTTCGAAAACAAAATAAAAATTATACAAGAGGAAATGTTATCGGTTGTTATATCGTGAGTGGAGATCGATGGAAAGCCACTCGATGCCAAATACAGTTGTACTGCAGCAACAACTTTCGTAGATAAAAATATAATTTCCGGCAGTCCGAAGGAGCAGACGTAAATATTTCGATAAATCGAAGGAAACACCCGAGGTTCGGTTTCTTGAGGCAAGTTTTGAACGCCCCCACGTTTTTTAATCGAAGCAACCACACCTGAAGAAGGTTGGCTTTCGCAGAGACTGAAAAAGATTAGACGAGAACAATGATAAAAAGGAAAAAGAAATAAATTCTGCTTTAACCAATCTTCGTTGCGGATAATAGTATGCATCTTCTAAGTGTAAAAATTAGGTGGAACATCCTGTGCACACAGGGTGCCATTCTAATCAACGAACGCGAATATTATGCAAATATTTACCCCAGCCTTAGCACGATTTTAATCAATTTAAATATCACGCAAATATTTGTTTCCGCGGCAAAGAAATATTCTTTGAAACTTTGATACGTCGTCCGTAACAATAGACACGTTTAAATTAGACGAAGGATACTTCAGACGCAGATTACGGCGGTACTTGGCGATTAAACATTCCCGTTTCAGAAAGACGGAAATAACGTTGGGTTCGCGTCGGTTTACAAAGAAAGTTATTCCGATATCGCGAGCGTATTCGTGACAGCTGCCTATAACGGAGTTATTGAAACAGCCCCGCGCACGCTTTGAGTATTTCAATTTTATAAACTGACAAGGGATTTACCAAGCACACTTCCGAGTTTGATAAAACATCAATGACACTCGGAAGTCCTCTTATCAGCGAATAAAAGTTTCACGGGTGTGGCGGGAGGAGGGGATGGGGGGAAGGGAGATGGATGGAAGAACCGAAGGGTGAAACAGCCCCTCTAATGTTTCACCGCGTTTTCGCGCGATAACGAGCAACTTTCTACCCGGTAAAGAATACGGAATTGGAGGACGGAGGAAGACCGCATTAAATAAAAATTACAGCCCGTAAGAGATTTTCCGGTAGCACGTCAGACTTCCCCTATTGTACGTCGACGCTTCTATTATTTCCGTCCCCTCGAGGAATACTGCCGTTCGCGAACTTCCACGTGCTTTTCCCCTTACGAATCCGTACCCCGTATATTTTTTTTCTTTCTTTTTTTTTTCTATTCCCTTCTTTAACGCGTAACAAAGTTGAGGCGAATCTTAATAGCCGTGTACACGTTGTTTCGTCCTGCAGTTTGGAAGCGCGATGTCAGATAAAGGGCTGAAAGTTGCGAATGTGATAAGTAGCTCTTCCGGGTACGGCGCAGGTTCATAAAAAGATCCGACGCGAAGTTTGTTTTATCGCGAATTTCTTTGCGGCCGGGTGAAATTAGTGGACTTCTTTCCGGGTTGGGTCACCGATAAAAACAATTCTGTGTTTTAATTTTTAATGCTCGAACTACGTGACCACCGCTGAGATTTAAACACGATCGTGTAATATCGCGGGTGTGTGGAAACGGGTAAAAATATTGTGGAATTTTGCTTCGATGATTATTGATTTACGAAACCCAGGCCAACCTAACGCGTTTTCGAGAGCTGTGCGAACGTTTTGTAAACGATGAAAGTAACATCGTTGGAAACGCGATAGTGAACAATACGTAGATATATATTAATAAATGTTAAATAGAAAATTAATTGCAATTACTGGATTTGCTCTCAAAATATGTACGTTAACCGTTGCTCAGCCGCAGCCTCCATTATCGACTTCCGGCTTATTATATTCGTCGGTATACCAAAACTGTTCCTTTTGTATCCATCAATTACTTAATATCAGTCATTCGTCGCTTCGATGCTTTGTTTTATGCTATCCGTATTTTCATTATCGCCAGAATAATTTACAGCTAAGCCGTGATAAACTACACCCGAAGTGGGTTCGATCAGAATATGCTCGCGCTTAATAAAATGGAGGATAAGCTCGAGAATTTAATAGGGAAATAAAATTTTAACAAATATGTTCTCCGTAATCTGGACCGAATATACAAATTCCATTAATCTCTTCGCAATCTATTATTTATTTGTTGAACGGGAAAGCCATTAGTGTACCAGAGAAAGTATAATATTCTCGAGGCGAAGAACATAATAAAAATAAAATTGATGCCGAGACTCGTAACTTAATTGCAAATTGCAAACCTGATTTTCATACGTGAAACTTTTACTGGTAAAATATTCAAGTCTATTCTAAATAATAAAAAACCTCTAATTTTAGTTAAATATTGTGGTTCAGAATATTTAATTTTTAACGAATCTTCTATTGTAAATGAATTTAAAATGAGTTTTTTCTCAACGCGTAGGGTTTAATATGAATTAAATATCCATTTCATTAACACAGATAAATTACTATTAAAAGAATTTATTTTTATTTAAATATGGTGGTTGAAAATAATTTCGAGTAAATTTTCTACTGTACATGAATTTAAGGGGGCAGTCTCGTGTGAAACTTAAAAAAAATCGATTTTATTTTTTACTTCATTTTCTGAAAGTATATTTAAGAATGTAAATGGTTAAGGTTTACATTGCATGAAACTGACCCCTTGAAACGTGCCAAAATCCTGTTGATCGATTTATATATTCCACAAAGGACCCCCAATTGTGAGTCAACAGCGTCCTTCGTATTCATAGCGTTAAATGTAACGTTTACGTTTAAAAAATTAATCAAAATGGTTAAGTTTTGCATCGTCTGCATGAAAATGACCCCTTGAAACGTGCCAAAATCCTGTTGATCGATTTATATATTCCGCAAGGGACCCCCAATTGTGAGTCAACAGCGTCCTTCGTAGCCATAGCGTTAAATGTAATGTTTACTTTTAAAAAATTAATCAAAATAATTAAGTTTTGCATTGTCTGCATGAGGCTGATCTCTTATAACGTGCATAAATCGTTGATCGATTTATATATTCCACAAAGGACCCCCAATTGTGAATCGACAGTGTCCTTCGTATTCATAGAGTTAAATGTAACGTTTACGTTTAAAAAATTAATCAAAATGGTTAAGTTTTATATCGTTTGCATGAAACTGACCCCTTGAAACGTGCCAAAATCCTGTTGATCGATTTATATAATCCGCAAAGGACCACCAAGTGTGAGTCAACAGCGTCCTTCGTATTCATAGTATTAAATGTAACGTTTACTTTTA
Organism: Colletes gigas; assembly: GCF_013123115.1. Classification (NCBI taxonomy): domain Eukaryota; kingdom Metazoa; phylum Arthropoda; class Insecta; order Hymenoptera; family Colletidae; genus Colletes; species Colletes gigas. Next base: position 10,929,965 of record NW_025106632.1, on the reverse strand, counting down.
CAAAATTAATAAAAATGGTTAAGTTTTACATCGTTTGCTTGAAACTGACCCCTTGAAACGTGCCAAAATCCTGTTGATCGATTTATATATTCCACAAAGGACCCCCAATTGTGAATCGACAGCGTCCTTCGTATTCATAGCGTTAAATGTAACGTTGTCTTTTAAAAAATTAATCAAAATGGTTGAGTTTTGCATCGTCTGCATGAAAATGACCCCTTGAAACGTGCCAAAATCCTGTTGATCGATTTATATATTCCACAAGGGACCCCCAATTGTGAGTCAACAGCGTCCTTCGTATTGATTCCGAAATCCTGACCAAAAAATTGAGTGGAAAGGACTTTGAAAAATCGTAAATCGGATATAACACTTGGAACTCGATAAAACGGCTGATTATCGCGTCGATTTTTGCCCGTGTCGGCCGCGCTCGATCCACAATCGTCGATGATTTGTCGATGATGCCATTTCCTCCCGCGCGCGATGGCGGCCGTTGGGGGCAAGGCCGACAGTTGTTGCGGTCTATAATGTGACTGATGAAGTAATACATCACATTTAACAAGAACCGCGGTAGTATCGGGGCCGAAATCAAATTTCCTGCCACTTAATAAGATGTGACAAGCAGTCACGTGACTTTAATGAGAGCGCCGCGCGTGTGACTATGGGGGTCATTTGTAGGTGCACGGCCGGGTAATACGGCTGTGTTGCACACACGTCCGCGATCCCATCGCGTGAATCGCGTCATTAAACCGGCGGCTCTGCCTTGCGAGTCCTGTACGCGGCATAAAAGAGCTACCATTACCGTCACCGGGGTCCTTGTGTGTCTCGTAAAAAGTCACCTCCGCGCATCGAACCATCCATCAGAATGCCTTATCGGGCGACCCTCGAAGCTCGACCGTGCGAAAGAGAAAAAGAAAACGGCCAAGGAATGGCGAGGAAAAAAAAAATGGGGCCTCGCGAAGGACCACGATGTTAAAGACGATACGCCCTTATCGGTGTATCGGGAGACGGTTGAAAACGAGTAAATAAAACGGGGAAACTTCTCCCCACCCCGGTCTCGCGCCCGGGGTTTGTTCCTTTAAAGCGGTTGCCAAGAGGGATTCGACTTTCGAACTGCATAATACAGGACGAGTCACGCGACTCGATCGGATCGCATTTCTGTCACGGTCCGGACGAGCAGGAGAGGCGCTCGAGTAAAAATGTTTTACAGTTTAATAACGTGCCAGGCGCTGAGATCGAGTTATTCGCGATCGCGAGACCAACGATACTCGGAATTATTAGAATAATACATTTTAACGGGCAACGCCCTTTTTAGAAATTTATACAGCTAAACAGAATGGAAAATACTAATACAAAATTTAGAAATATAGTACAGAGATGTAAATCTAGGGCAAATTGGGGCTAGAAGTTCCGGGGGGGTGAGTTGTTCCGACGATTATATCTTTAAGATGAAAAATGATAGCGTTGTGCTTTCAATTATTTTTAAAACGTAAACTGATCACGCTGTCGAACATTTTAATAGCGTCCGTGGCAGCGAATTGTGTAGTTTTAGACAAGAGTAATGAAATATTACAATAATTGTTCCGTTTCACGCGAATGAAAATGGAGTGGGGGGAAAAAAATATTGAAAATAGAAGTTGGTGCAAATTTTAGTAATATTTATTCATTTCACGAAACAAAAAAATAATTACAACATTTTTGAAAATACATATCATCTCTGTCGTTTGAAATATTTGGAAGTTCGACGAATTTTTTGGATGAATTTTTCCCAACATTTCCTTTTACTAAGTTTCCGTTAAATTATGTTGAAATTTGAAGGCTCGTTGAACGTTTGGATCGACGTCTGTAATGGCGTTTTCCAAGTTTTTGCCTGATTAAAAACATTTTCTGGCTGCGTGAATTCAGATCGTGTTTAAAAAATACTTCCTTATAGTACAGTTCACTACGTACAAAGCAGAATGTATTTTCTATTAATTTCAATTTTTTTGCGAAATTTTAACAATATTCTAAGAAGCATTCGATTAAAATATGCTTTTAACTTGAAAAAAATTCCCATTTGATAATAAAAATGAATGAATTATTTTGTAATGTATTACTGTACTCTTCGGGGGAAATTAAAATCGGGAATGAAGGATAAAGCTTGCTGAAAATGTTCATTTCGAAAGTAGCTTCGCTGGCCGCGGTAAAAAAGATATTTTACTCGCGCGTCGGTCTATGGTTGATATTTCTATCGATGATGTGGCTGAATGTAATCCACCGAAATATCCTCGTAAAATATGAGGAAAAGTAAAATAAAACTGAAGGAGACATCGAACCCGACCGAGCCAATAATAAAACCGAATCGTCAAAAGTCGTCCATGCTTTTATGATTTTTCACGCGCGATTATTGATCGCTATCGTAACAATTTGGCCAACATTTCTTAAAAAACCAGAGACCAAAAATAATATTCGAGAAATCTGTCTTAAACGAATCGCTGAAAATAGCATTAATGAAGGATCGAGAAGAAAAGTAGGAGTCGATATGTATAGAACATCAGTCATAAATGGGTTTCGTTTGATTTTAATCCTGCAGAGATCTTTTCGATTCGACAGTTACATGCAAAACCTTTTCGTGAATATTTTAAAGCAGACGGATCCTAGAAGTTGCAGAGAAAGCAAATAAATCTCAGTATCAGTACCCTGACGCTTCTTCTTGCCAATTCCATAAAGAACAGCTTTCCTGTCGAGTGAAACTACTCCATTCGACAATAGATTCATTCTGTCAACGAACAGTGTTAAAACGACATTGGTTTCTAGGTAAAATAATCTGCACAATTATTCAATAAACGGGAAGCCCCATTAGTGCACAAAGTAGTAGAATAATCACAATAAGGTTAAGTGATTAGGTAAACGATGCGCAATATTAAAAAGAAAAATTGTCAAAAGAATATAAATGTTAAATGTTCCGATAAAATGGGCCACTTTTTACGGAATAATTCCATATTTAGAGAATGGACGCTGCGGCAGAGATTCGAAAGGACTGCAGCGTCGAATCAGTCTTAAATTACAGGGGATATCGGATTGGAAATCCGTGTAAAGAATTTGCCTGCTGGGAGCTGTCGAAACTTCAAACAGATCCCAGTAATACCGCCTATCTGGCGTCCGTCAAATCACGAACTAACATGAATTCGCAAAATTGCACCTAATAGCCGAACGATCGCGTTCGATCGGAACAGTTCCGGCCTCGCGTTACGCGGTATTTCGAACAAAGCATCGCTGAATTGGTGGAACGGTAATCCCGCGGGTTAAAATGGGATGGCAGAGGCTTACGAAAGTTCGAGAGCCGGCCGGAAGTTTTCGGGCTTATTTTTAATTCACCGAGACTTGTGTCCCCGGCTGGGAGGCGAAGATGCTCGGAAACGTTTCGTATCGGGGATCGCCAGGCGCCTATATTCGTCGCGTTCGAAAGCTATTTATCCGACACGAGCGACGTCGACGGCGAAAAAACGCGATATCGGTCGCTTTGAATTTACAATAGAAAATTTTCGAATATATATCGAACGTTGGCGGCTATTCGGAAAGCTGTTTCCAGGCTCGTTCGAGACTATCGGTATCCGAGTTTCCAGGCAGGACAAGTGTTTCTCTCGATTTTCGAATTGTTCGGGCCCGTGCTACGCCCGATTGACGAATCCCAATGTTCGTCGAAACAATCTAGTTTTATTGAAATTTTTTTTTTTTCGGTAACGCAGACAACGCGTTGCGATAAATTCCAAACGTTATTAGAATGATTCCCCTATACCGTTTCAATTTTTTCTTTTTTATTTTTCAATAATATCCTTTTAGTTTTTCATCGATAAAGTAGGGGGAGTGTTAAGATTAAGAAAAAAATTTCGAAAATTTTTCTTTAGATCGTTACAAGAGGATTTTTTTCAGAAACCATGGTAAAGCTCGAATGCTATGAGAACAATTTTTTGTCATCCGAATAATGGGTTCTTTTACGGAGTAAAAATTATTCGTTATCAGACCGAATACTTGATCGTCAGAGTGGTTAGACAGAGCCCGGAACTTTTAATTCGAAAATTCATCAAAAAGAGATTACAGTCACAGAATGGTAGATATCAGTGAAATTTTTCCACCGTGTACGCTACAGTATTCCGAATCCTGTTGAAGCTATCGCGGCACGCAAATTATTCCACGAGAAACTTCATCAAATAAAGCTTGCATTGGTCAATAAAAATGCCGCTATACGTACAGCTGTATAACAACGCACGATCACACGTATCGCGCATCACCGTACAGAAACTAATCCATCCGGGTTATGAAATTTCACTTCGTCCACCAATACTGTCTAAACTAGTCGACGAATTCTCATTTTTTCTACGCTCGAAAAATTTCCTCGGTTATTCCAACACCTTGTATATTATGAACGCTGTTAGATGACATGTTTCGTTCGAAAAATTTCAATGTGGAACGTGCCTCGCCACCAGAGGGCCACCAACTTGACTTTCTTGCAAGCGCTCGAGCGACAATCTGTTCGTATATACAGGGTGAACATTTTAATGGGAGATTCTAGAAGCCAAAATAAGACGAAAATCAAGGATACTAATTTGTCGATTCAGGCTTCGTTAAAAAGTTATAGAAACATTTCCGGCCATACGGTACATTTTCGATTAGGAATTTTTTTTCTCGGAAATGGTTAGGATTTCGAGGGCATGTGTATTCACTAAAAATGATTATAATTGACCTCCGCAGCCAACAATAATTTTTTTAGAACGACTTGAAATTTTTTAATTTCGCCGAAAAATTTCAGTAGAATAGGTGTACGTCTGGTCTGACATTATATTTTCAGTAATGAATTTTTTCCTCGACACTGGGCAGGATTTCGGGGGTATGCCTATTATCCAAAAATGATTGTAATGTACCCTTGCAACTAAAAATAATTTTTTTAGATCAATTTGAAATTTTTTAATTTTGTCGGAAAATTTCAGGGGAATAGATGTACGTCTGGTCTGACATATTTTCAGTAATGAATTTTTTTCTCAAAAGTGGATAGGATTTTGGGGGTATGTCTAATGACCAAAAATGATTGTAATTGACCCCTGCAACTGGAAATAATTTTTTTAGAACGATTTGAAATTTTCTAATTTTGTCGAAAAATTTCAGCACCTACTCGAATTTTTTTCTCGAAAATGCGTAGAATTTCGGGGGTATGTCTATTCATAAAAAATTATTGCAATTGACCCCCGTAATAGAAAATAATTTTTCCGTGAATGATTTGAAATTTTTTAAATGCTTTTTAACAAAGCCTCAATCAACAAATTGATGTTCTTGATTTGGCCTCTAGAATCTCTCATTAAAATTTTTCCCAAGGGGTGGCGAACATCCTGTACACACTTGACTTACCATTGAAATCACGATAATTAGGATAATAAGAAACACATACGTCGTAGGCTATAGTCGAATAAAATTATAATTTGTACAATCTGTCTATACAATTTATTTAATTACATAACTACTACAATAAAGAATACTTATCAATTTATAAAAGTTGGAACTAAGGGGTCCAGGCTAGCAGGCCCAAAGTTACAAATACTTTCGACGCCAAACTATTATTATCGTGAGGCTGCCATTTCGGTTTTCCGTAGATGTCTATACTTACGGTTGGCGTGTGCGTTGTCACTATCCCGGTGATGTAAGTCCAGGATTCGTTGAGTAGCCCCCGGAAAACAGGGAAGAGCGACATAAAAATTTCATATGGAGCTGCTCGTATCACGGGACACGGAACGACGTTCGCGATGCTCGACGAGGCTCTGCGTTAAGGTTCCCAACGAGTGTCCGTATACTCCTTACAAATACGTATCGCGATGCTACCAGCCCCGGGAAAACAAGTTCCCCGGGAACATCCGGCCAATTTTTCCGAGACGCTTTATTTCACGCGGGGTCGGTTAAAAATCTTTCGCCCGGTAGTTTCGCGGCTGTGCGAGTAACGTTCGCGGATGAGTTGAAAAATGGGAAAGGTAACCATTCTTTCCCGGTGTACGTCGAGGGGGAAAAGAAATCTGACCGTATCGCTGGGGGAATAATTTATTAATTTCGTACGTTTCGCCATCGTCTGTGAGATCGAGGAAAATACATAGAATAATTTGCGGTGATAAACTTTACTTTGGAAATTTTTAGTGCCTGTAATAATAGATAGTTGGATCGAAGAAGAGCTGATATTATTACGTGTTTGACTTACGGATTATACGAAAGGAAAATATTTTAAACGCATGCCTTTATCTCGAGTCATTGATTGAAAAGAAGAACCGAGGATACATTGTTTGCGAATGTTTATCGACACAGTAAATTAAGTCCAGCCACGCAGAGACGCAGAAAATGTAATATGATTAACGATTAACGAGTAACGACGTCGGTGATTAATGGTCACTGTTACTGAGAAATCAATATTTATGATTAATGAATAAGAGAAACGATCGGACACGATTAATTATTCGTCATTGATCGCGAAATGATTACACTTCTAATTAGAGTTGTTTCGACACCGTTAATTGCACGTTAATAGACATATTGAATACCTATTTTGAAAACGTGTAGTTATACATTTATTAATCGAATAGATATATTATTTAAAAATAACTGATTTATTTTATTTTAGTTACTGACCAGTAATTACAGAGTAATTACTTGACTGTTATTGCAAAGCATTTACTGTGTAATAAATGATGAAAATGTCTAACTTGGATGTACTTACTTGTAAAACAAAATTTTGATATTTGAATCTTCCTCGACGAGGAATCGATACTATATCTAGAGTTCCCTCACCTGTAACATAAATAAGTATGCGTGTAATAATCTAAAAGTTAGTTAACAATATCTAAGTATTTCTTCAAAATTCGAGAATATAAAAGTTTGGTAAGCCTAAGTTACTTAAAAAAAATTTCACGAATGATTAAACAAAACATAAAAATGTTAAACGTTGCAGAAAGATGTTACCCGCAGATTGACCCGTTGTAATTAATCATAATATTCCGTATCGTCTCGTCGCGTCTATTAATTTAATTCCTCGCCGGTCGATTAATTAATCTTACAATTAAAATTCGTCGCTCGAAGCGAGAAGAAAAGTCAGGGATGAAAGAGAACGGAGCTATCGATAAGGAACAACATGGCAAATAATGACTCCATCGTTCATTTTACTGACGCCGCTTCATCGTAAATTCATAAGTTGCGACACGCTAAGTTTCCTGGTTCAACAACTGTGCGTGCTGACCCAAGATGCGAGAAGAGTTGCGGGCGTATTGATCCATTTCCAATGGCTCGGTCACGTTACGTCTAATAATTCTCGTTTTACCCTCTAAACTATCGAAACATTCCTCTCAGATCACGTGCATTGTATTCATTTCACGATGCAGGTTCTTATTTCTTCCCTCGTCGCGTATTCCTTAAACGTACTCGAATATGGAATAAATATATCAGAGTTTGTTACGATTCTAATATCAAACTCGAGTTAGAAAAGTGTTTCGTACTCGACGACCGCGTCTATATTCTGTATCAGTCGGAATTAGTGTAACAACGTAGATTTCATGTTTCATAATGCTTCTAAAATTCCGCCTCTCGCGTATTCCAAGTCACGATCCTTCGCGATCGTTCGAAATAAATTTCTAAATTGAATAGAAGTCGAATTCGAAGAAGTTAGGCAATTGAACTCTTGAGAACGGGAGTGGAATAAAGTTAAGGGAATTGAAATATCGAATTACCTCCGTATTCCAATTCTTTAGACCGTGATATAATAGAAACGAAATTGGACGAGAGTGACATATGACAAGAAAACGAAAGATATTTTATTTGTAATTTATGACGGCTCTTAGTCGCGTTAACGATCAGGCTATTCTTCCTCCAATCCTCCATAATTAGTTCAAAACTATAATTAGTAACAGTAAAGGTTAATTTCTGGTTGTCGGAGTTCACAGTATTATTACTATCCATAATTACAGTTAATGTATTACTTTTGGTTATAAACTGTTAAATAATTGATTTTTAGTTGTAGAATTGTTGATTTGGAAGAATAAACTGACACCTTTGTGAGAAAATTAATTTCAAATATTTGTGGAGTACTCGTCATTTCCACTGGTTTTTAAAGATTGATCGTGATTTATCAAGTTAATGATTGATTAACACGTATCAGATTTATTCGTGGTATAATTTGTTTTTCGTTAATTATCAGACTGGTTAGAACTAACGCATCAACGCAAGTAGAAATAACGAGTAATGGTCGGAAACGCTAACGAATATCCAACGTCAGCTACCTCGGAAACAATTTCTAAGAGAATTTTTCTAAATTGAACCTTTTGAATTTTACTTTACTTCAAAGAATTAACGCAAGCAATTTAATTTCGGGATTCTTTTAAATCCGTCGCCCGATTTCCGAAGGCTATTTCGCGATTCCTTTATCGGTCGCGATTTAATTCTGATAAACGGGGGTAACGGCGCCTATTTCACAAACTGTAAAACCTCGGACGCGATAAAATTTACACGAATATAAACCGTAACTTGTACAGTTCCAGAGCCGAACGTTGGATTTCTATTTCTGCGCGGCATCGGTGGCTATTTTCGCGATGGGGGGGGGGGAAAAAAAAAATATCCCCGATTCGGGCAGACACGCCACCGGGTTCTTGCACGACTCATTTGAATATCCAATATTTAAATGCACGGTTGACCTGTTCGAATTGGAATTATTCGCATACGACTCTATTCCGCCCAACGTAAGTTGGATACGACACGCCACCCCAGGGAGCGAATGTGTCAAGTCTATTTGTCCGCGTTCGGCTTAATCGCAATTCGTTGGCTACCGACTGTGCAATTCGGAATATATTACAAGACATTTTCGTACCCGTTAACGCAGCCATCTGCTAACGAATTTATTTGCATTTTCTTGCCGCTGAACCGCCGATTATGTTCGACGTTTTCGAGGTACTAGTGGAATCCGAAATGGTCAGTTAATCTTACACAAACTATTCTCAACATGTTCTGGTCAATGCCTTTCATACTGTTATAGAGAATAGAAAAACTTTGCTACCATTTAAATTTCTTAGAATTATTTGGAGCGAATGTGTCAAGTCTATTTGTCCGCGTTCGGCTTAATCGCAATTCGTTGGCTACCGACTGTGCAATTCGGAATATATTACAAGACATTTTCGTACCTGTTAACGCAGCCATCTGCTAACGCATTTATTTGCATTTTCTTGCCGCTGAACCGCCGATTATGTTCGATGTTTTCGAGGTACTCGTGGAATCCGAAATGGTCAGTTAATCTTACACAAACTATTCTCAACATGTTCTGGTCAATGCCTTTCATTCTGTTATAGAGAATAGAAAAACTTTGCTACCATTGGAATTTCTTAGAATTATTTGGATATAAGACTATTCGTAATAAATAGTACTTGTCACTTTATAAAAGTTTAGGTTGTTGTTTGTGAAACTGGTAGAAGTGTACGGTGTTCGATACATTGAGATATTTAAGCGTTTAAATTAGAAGAGTCCTTGTACAATGTAACTAGTATACCTAACAAATGCAATTTTTAAAAACAGATTGTTTTAATACACTTTTCCTGTGAGCAAAGATACTCCTTGAATAGAAAGTATATATGTTTAGACACCATACTGTGATAACTTTAAGGGGGGGCCTCTATGTAGAAATCCGAAATTAAGCCGATTTTCAAGAATTATTTCGATGGATAAAGAATTAATAAATATTTGTAAGGTTTTGAGGACTATTTAGAATATACTTCAATTTCATTTTGCAATTTTTTTTGTTCAAACAAAATGCAAAATGGCGGAGATACAGCATGATTTGCTAGAAGCGTCGCATTAGAAAAATGGCAGACCTCGGAGCAAAAAGCTTAATATTTCAAAGAAGACTTGTATTCGTTCTTTCGTGCAGCGCGAGCAAAATGACTATTTTGAGGAAGCAGAAGGATTATTATACGGTGCTGGAATGGCAGACTAGCCAGAAAGCCACAAAATCATACATATTTCTCTTGCCGAAACTTTAAACGCGATTTACTCGAAACTTCTTTTTTCGCCAAGTTCAAAATCGGTGTACACGATTACTCAAAAACTACTCAACTTATCCGGCTGAAATTTAATACACATTTTAATGGTAGTAATGTCTCGTGGATGAACTTAAAAGAAAGTTAAAATCACGGAAATAAACATCATTTTTAATGCAGAAACGAATACAAGTCTTCTTTGAAATATTAAGCGTTTTGCTCCGAGGTCTGCCATTTTTCCAATTTTTAATTTTCTTTCAATATCCTCGGTTCATCCATTTACTATTGTTATATACTAATCATATTTCGTTGCTCAGCAGATTCGGATAATAAAAACCTTTTGTGACGCTTCTAGCAAATCATGCTGTATCTCCGCCATTTTCCATTTTATTTCAACAAAAAAAATTGCAAAATGAAATCGAAGTATATTCTAAATAGTCCTCAAAACCTTACAAATATTTATTAATTCTTTATCCTTCGAAATAATTCTTGAAAATCGGCTTAATTTCGGATTTCTACATAGAGGTCCCCCCTTAAGAGAAAAATAGAGAGGGACTTTCAAACATCAGATATGCCAAAAGACTGTATAAAGTTGATTTAGGTTAAGTCTATACACGTACAAATGTAAATATATTGTTAATAAATCGTTGTTGAAAAAAAAGGTCCTCACACGGTCATCGAAGTGCAGCATCACGTTTCTCTACTGTTTATATTATTAAATACTTCTCTATCGGTTCCGTAATCGGGCATTACCAGTCTAACAAAAATAAAAACCACCTGCTACGTAAACAGAATAACGTTTGGTCCAAAATAGATTCACAGTGAATCGCCATATTACATCGTACAAATATGAGTTTGGGTAGTAACTGTATATAGACTTTCACTAAATAAACCCCGGACAGATTGACCCTTGGTGGTCCTATGTCTATACCGTCTGGGTATATAGCGTTTCGAGACAGTCTAGACAATGAAATTCGTGGCAAAATAGCGAAGGGTAAAAGATCCGCGATATTAAAAATCCCCCGATCGGCGAAGAAAATCGCACGCCTAATTGAATCCCCCGGGCGTTTCCTTCGAGCATTTCGTCAAACATTCGAGCGAACCGGAAGTAGAGAAAAATTCGACGAGGCTGGGGGGAATTCGAGAACGGGAGAATTCCGGGCGCAACGCGAGAGGAAAACGATTAAGTCGAACAAACGATAATCGACAGAACGTTTCACAAATTGATTAATTCGAGGGGAATCGCAATCCCCGCGGCTCGCGTTATCATCTCGTTCCCGACAAACGAAAGAACACGAGAACCGCGGGGCGGGTATGAAGCAGGAAGGGCTTCCGCGCAAATGTTTTAATTAGTTTCACGGAGTTCGATTCCGCGGTTTCCTTTCGTCAACTCTTTAAACTTCTATGTATTTCACTGCGAAGAAGACCCGGGCTTACCCCTCACCCCGGTAATTTGCGCTGTAAAAATCGATTTTCGACGCCAACGACTGGGAACCGTGATAGAGCACTCGTCGTCGGAACTCGATAACGAGATACGAGTACGGCTCGATACCGAATTTGTGTTAATGGTCTCGTGATCTTTCCGTTTCGAGCGAATTCAATGGCCGGGCAACTAAATACGCTAAATTGGCCTACTAGATTAACTTGCGCGTCAAATGCAATCGCGCTTACGCAAACGGATCTGATTAATAAGCTCATTACTGGGGGATACCCAACGATCGAGTTCCTTTGGACGTTACGTAGTCGCATAATACAATGCGCGTTTCCCAATCGATCAGCGGCCTTATTAGCGACGCCATCGTCGAATCAACGGCGGACGAGTCTCGTCCAGCCAACGAAGTGCGAAATAAGAAATAAATAAATGAGCTCGCGAGATTCGAGCCAGTTATTAAAATAAATATCGTTAACGTGTACCGGGGACGCAATAAGTTCTAAAAAGCAAATTTTTTAGCGATCGTAGAGCACTATTCTTCTATCTTTTTTTTTCGCGGCCGATAAAATTCGTCGATTCGTCAAGTTCATTTGGTTTTAAATATTGGCGGGCGTACATTTTCGGCAGAAACAGCGAGTTTGTAGGAATTATAATTATACAGGTTTTCGGAAAAATAATTGGATTCTGTACCTTTGTCGGGGTAAAATTACTCTCTAGAATAGAGTTGCGGGGCCATCGTTAATGAAGGATTATAAATTCCACGGTTATAATTCCACAAATTTTGCAAACGGGGCATATCAGAAACATCTTCGTATTGTACCTCCGTACCGGCAGAAACCGCAATATCCAGAATTTCGACCGCAATCCTCAGTGCAGCTCGCGTAAATACATGCAACGCGTATTACATCCAGCAAATTCTCTGTACTGGAGTAACAGATAATAAATTAACCGGAATAAATAGCAGACGTACAATACGCATTGTTAAATACTTGTGGAAACTTGATAGCCTCGTTACTGTACCGAAGAAATACCATCTTAGAAATTTAGCGAAACAAAATTATTTAAAGCAGGGACCCTAACTGTTACGACCAATATGAAAATAATTTTAAGCCAACAAAATTTGTCTGTCGGTGGTATTATTTTTTTGAAAAATTTCCTTTAAACTTTACAATCGTGTTGGATGACTACAGTTTATTCGTCCCTGATTTATCCATATTCCTCGCATAATTCTATCAGAAAACAATAAACATAAATTTTGCATAGCGTGGCGAGCAGAAAATTGAATTAAAATCGTTTATTTTCGTTCAACTTAAATTGTTTCGTAAACATCGAAATCTTTTGGCTCGGCAAACGCTCGATTAATAAGCTGATTATCGTATTTACAGGAAATGATTCGCATCGAAAGCGTAGCTGCTGCGAAATGCACGTATTCACGTTCATTATAACAATATTTATCGTTATTGTTCGACACATTATCTGCAGATGCGTCGAAATGTTTGTAATGCGCAATTTGTTAAAATTTACACGACGGCTTGAAATTCCATTCCGGATATGAACCGAAATTATCTTCGGGGCAGGTTTATATTTTATTAAAATTCGACGGGACCGAAGTTGTTAAGCTCGAAAATAATGTCTGCAAAAATTGCATTAGCTTGATGGAATATTTAGATATTCTAGGAATCTCATCTGTCTGGTATTATTATATAATTTTGCATTCGCTGTTATAATCGTCGAAAGATTAAAAATTATCGAATTAAAAGTTCTAACGTTTCGATTTACACAGGTTTCTGATAATAACATTTGAATAGCAGCATTGTGCGTAATTGGACATTCGTATTTCATTAATTTCCAACACTATGCGCCCATTCAACAGCGTCACATACCGTATTTGGATTTACGACTGGATAGATTCGTCTTGGAGTTGCAATGTTACGGTTGCTGATACCTGAATCAGCATTTCCAATGGGACGTAATTTATTGACAATTGACGATGAATCTGCACTCCGTTCGAAAGTAACAGCTTCTGGTAACCGTACAGAGCGTTTCTCGAACGATTCACCGTGAAAATTACTGACAAATATTTTCTAAATCGATTCTCAGTAAAAAAACAAATCTAAACAATGAGCCTTGCAAGATTTTAAATGCAACTAAATAAATTTCAATCGCGTTATGGAAAGTCGGTGTATATAAAAATTTATAAAAGGAGTTATAAAATAGATTTCTGATTCTGTTGAAATATTTCTCTCCTCGTCCCGATGGCTTCCACGAAACACGGTTTGATAACCACTGGCCTGGAATATGCTATTGATTTCAAGTGACCCCGCAGAAAAAAAAAAAAGAAGATGGGGAGGATTTAAACCAGGTGATCGAAGCTGCCATGCAATCAGTTCGCTACGACCTACGTCGGCAATTCTTATCTAATACAGAACGTACTTTTCCATATCGAGGTGCGACCATGCCGAAGCTTGACGTTACCCGGGTCCGAGCGCGTCCTATTTTTTTCTCGAGACTCGCCGTTTTATTTTATCTCGAGCGAAAAGAAAATGGTTACATGGCGTCGTAAGGTAACTCGAATCGCGCGTTTAGCAGACTTCGAAGATCCCCGGCGCTTCGCGGAGGCAGTTTCTCCGCGCGCGTAGATGCCGTAAGATATTTGGTGCCGTAAAAACGGGGACGTATGCGACCAAATGGTACCTGGTACTGCGAGAACTCGACGAGAGAACTGCGTATTCGACTCGACAGGGCATCTATTCCCTCGGTTAACGCGTAAAAGTTGCGGAAACTTTCCGCGGACGAAGATTCATGACTTGTAACCGACTCTTACGATAATTAAATAGCCTTTTAGAAACGTTCGACGAGCCACACTAAAAAGAAATGTCCAAAAATATATTTCGTAAGCGTCCAGATAATAATTGACTTATTCGCGCGTGAAATCTCGCGACGGAAAAATGTCCAAAGGATCCTTTCCCTTTGGTTTCATTTCTCTTTTTTCTTTCCGTTCGCGGCGACAACAAGATTCAAGATTTTACTCCGGGGCGGACGCATTAACTATTCTTTCGGGCTCGACGTTGCTTTATTTCTTACGGCGTGCACGACATCGCGAGTTCTCAGATTCCAACCGTGAGCCGTGCAAATTTGAATGGCTTCATTCAGATTTATTCTCTCGTTACTTATTCCAAAGCGCCCGGAATATATCCTTTAAGCCATTACGACGTTGCGGTGCACGCAGCTTTTAAAACGGCCACACGCGACCGTTCCACGGTACACGCATTAATCATTCGCCGAATTAAATAAATCGGAAACGTTCCCCGCTGTCTCGACGAAGCGTATCAACGGAGGAAAACGTCAGGTCGAAGCACGTCCAACGGCGTTGTTCCGTATTTGCTTTAATTGGCAATTATGATTCCGTGGAGCGTGTTCCAATAATTACGGGAGGGCGAGAGACGATTCTACGTGGAAACGCGAATGGGAAAACGCACAATGCCTCGTTCTCCGGGAAATCGATTTTAAAAACTTATCGGGAACGCGTGTAGGAAGGTGCAACTTGGACATCAGCATAAGTAGAAGTAGCGAGTAATGGACAGACGCCACAGGGAAAATCGTATTCAATCGCGAGCGCGTATTCGACCGGATTTTCAGACTCGATTACCTCGAAAACGAACTATTATACGAGAACATGTTATCCTGCGCTTGCAACAACAAATACAAATGCAATTATAGTCTATCGACTGCCAATTGCCGCCATGGCGCGGTAGTAAACTAACAGACTCCCATCCGGTTGGTCCAAGTTCGATTTCCGATAACTACCAAAAGTTTTTTTTCTCTTGATATAGACAAATTTTAATAATGAAATTCACACGTAAGAATGTTTAATCAACATTTAAATAAAGAGTCTTTGTATTTATTAAAGTGTACAAGGTACATAAAAATATAAAAATTTGATGTTGATTGAAAACAAAGGAAGCACTTAAGGACCATATTTACCTTGCAAATGAAGAAAAAAAAATTGGGAAATTTACAATTACTGTTCCGTACAACAATGATACTTGTCATAAAAACGATATAAACAAAAACTCAGACCAAAAAGACTTACTTTGACGCAATACAATAAATCTTAAATTTTTACACGTAATAATAAGTGTTACTTTTAAACAGTCGGTGAACGTGTTTGTCCGCGAATAATTCCCGGGCAAAAAAGGTGGAAAAATCGGCAACAAGGGATGGCGAGGGAAAGAAATGGAAACCATAAACCCTGAAAAGTTTTCCATCCAGCGCAACGCAGTTAGCCCTCCCGCAATTACTCGAATTACCCCCACCGCGCGGCGAAAGAAAGTCAGTTTCTCCAATTTCGTTTCCCTCGCGCTTTACGCGCGCGTAACGACGCGTGAATCGTTTTCACCCCTCCGTGGATATCGCGGTGGAAATTTAATTTCTTGTCTTTTACCACCTACCGGCCAGTAAATCGCGAGCCCCGTCGACTTAAATATTTTTACGCGACGGAGTTTCCACCGTGGCCACCCGTTACACTCCACCCCCCTCCCGAAGTGAAATTACGGTATTCGTTATGCGAGCCACGGCTCACGACGACGAGGTAACATTCTTACGGGTCGCTCGATCCGCTTTAGTGCACACGCGTGACTTCGCCGGAACGACGGATCGAAGAAAGAAATAAGAGCTTATGGTTGCCGGCGGTGGAACCTACGCGAAAACTGGCTCTTTCGAACCCACCAATCGCATAATATGAAAATGCGTCGGAATTTCTCGAGGGCGAAACAAATCAGAATCGAAGGACGTATTTAAAGAAATCAAATAAATTGTAAAATAATTGGTAACCAGGCTTGTGATTAGTTTAATATATACGCGAATAATATTCTTGTAAAATGTAACTTCGAAGATATAACGTTCAGGAATTATTCGATCAAAGTCGTTCTCCTTCATTGTAGATCTTGATAGAAACTTCACGCAACGTTGCCGTGAGCTTAATTCTGATTGAAAAGTTGACATTATTCGTCTACTGGCATTTAAGTGCTTCTCAACCATCGCGATAAACAAGATATAGAAGCTTATTGTATCACGAGTGCCCTTTCTCTTGACCGAACCATTAATTCTAAATTAAACAGAGATTTTTTAATTGTTTCGGTGGGATCTGCAACTTCAAAACAGAAACGAAAGCCTTCAGATTTGCATAAAATTGTTAAAAAGTTACCAGGTTTGCGTGAATATATTCTGTGGCCGTTGAAAATGGTTTCTGAATTTCAATTGTTTGCGACCTTTTCGTAATTTCGAACTGTTACGGGGACGGAATCGAAGAAAGAAACGCGGCCAGGTTTGCGGGGAACGAGGTACAGTGGGAACGTCGGCGAAAACGACGAGAAACGGAACAAGAACGGCTTCGTCGGCTAATTTAAACCTTCTAGCAGAAGTTCGACTTAGGAGATAAGTGTCGAGCTGCCGGCAAATTGAATTCTCCGCTGGCCGGGCGCCTCGGTGATAAATAATTTACGCGGACCCGTTAATGATGCACGAATAAATTGAGATTGTCTTCTCCGGGAAATCGGGCTTCGTTTCGTCTGCCACTCGAAACGAGACGAAGCGTGAACACGCGCGCGGGGCAAGTTGCGCTCGCAAGAAGATACTCGAGCGAGGGTGTTGTGAGACGGCGAGGGGCAACAGCGTTTGATTCTCTTTGAGAATTACTTTTGATCTTGGTAGCTTGCACCGTTCAGCCGGGAATTAGCGGAATGAGAAACGCTTGAGGAGATATCCGCGTAGGGTGACTGAAAAATTTCTTGAAAAATTCAAACTGTGCTGATTTTTAATTTCGAATTTTATTTAAAAAAAGAAACAAAGTTGAACTTCACGCGTGTCGAACAACTCGTATCGAACGATGCGCCTCTCGAAACTTTTTTAACGCAGTTGTAGTAATTGAAACACTAACGACCAACGACAATTAGGTTAGTGAATCGTTGAAGAGGATCCTGGAAATAGGTTGACAATGTTTCGAGTTATTAAAGTCAATGAAACTGACGGCTCTGCCCGAAGAATATGATTATTAAATATTCAAGAGGTTAAAATTGTTCGTGTATTCGACGGTGGCGATGCTTCCGCGCACCCGTGGCGCGCAGCCATCGAGCGCCACCACGGCGAGTCCGCGAAGCGTGCTAAAATGGAGGACGCTGAACTTAAAATGATACGCTTGCTCTTACGATGAAACGAATCCGTGTCACCTAGTGCACAAAGTTCAGAACATCGTATGTGAAATCATATACGGTCTTGGCGAACTTCCAAATTAATTTCTCGACAATAGCTTCCCGGAAGAGAATTTCATTATACATTTTCCGTTTAGTTTTTCACGAACCGATACTTACTTGCTGGCGCAGCATTCTGCTCGACACCGTCGAGAATTACAGCCTCGTTATTTCGTTAATAACGTATTGGTACAATTGAATTCCAGCTTACCGTTCCAAGCAATCTTGTCTTGTAATATTTTTAACCTTGTAAAATTGATTTTAAATTAACGTTTGATCTTCGGGTAACTAGGAATATCGATATGCTAATTTCAAGAAGATCTGCAGTATTGTTTGTAATAATAGGAAGTTTTGTTTTCTTATCAAAAATACACGAATTTGGTGAACAAAGAATAACGTTGGTTCTGAAACACACCACTGTGCATGCTACCCCGAAATGATCATAGGTGCGTTTAGTTTAGTTGGCCGTACCTTTGGCTGGCGTGATCGAAATGGGCAAATAATTGAGCGAATTATTGCGTATGCAAAGCGTTCCAGATAGGAAGCCATCCCAGGCTAATATTAATGCGACTCATGCAACCATTACTGGACCACGTTTTCGTCAGCACTATCATCGCTACTATTGTCATTGTTTAATGACTTGCTTTCACGCGTCGACAACTACGGGCGAAAAATGAATTCCACGAAAGGAACACATTCGGTGTCAATTATTTTTTGCGAACGCCATTGCATATCGATTAAAAGTTTGTATAAATTCTAACGAACATGACAATAGTTTTTTTTTTTTAAATCGAAACGGTATAAATTCTGTCCAACTTTTCTCTGGACCAGTAGAATATCGATAAATATAGATTTGAAGTATGTATGTAGTTCAAGGATATATGAATAGGATACAGATCCTATATTGATGGAGATAGAGTCTCGAGATGGGAAACAGGTCAACGTTTTATCGATATCAGTGAAGGATGATATAAAATGTTTTTCGTTGATGGCAGAAGAGGAAAAGCATATCTACTCCAACTTCGTAAGTTAAATTTCTCGTTCCGAACTTGTAAAACATATTTTTACGATAATGCATGCTAAAAGTATCAACCAAGAAAATAATTAGAATTATTTCGACGGGGTATACGATAAAATAAGAACGTTGCAGTCGAAACCGTTAAGAATTTATTTGCCCCAACAGTATCCCGAGTAATTACTTTATTTCTATTTCTAAATTCTTTCTTTACGGTTTGTAATAAAGTTTATTTGTGACGGTTGCGTTACTGTCTCCGATGTAAACTGCGCCGCGGCTTACGCGACTATATTCGTCCTCGAAATTTTAGGTCAAAACGTGGCCAACACGTCGGTGTGCACGGAAACGGAGGACGAAATTTACGACCCGGCCATCGAAGAATTATTTTTGTCTCTTTGTGCTCCGGACTTACGTGGTACTACATATTCCATGGAATGCACTGAAAGCACGGATTCTCAAACTGTGGCCTGTGCAACTCTCGGCTCAATGAGTCACGAGTAACTGGGAATCGAGGACTCGTAACTCGTGAGCCTCTACTCGGCGAAAGTACTCCTAAGGGAAGCAGGACAGGAAGAGGATTACCCCTCGAGACACACTTTTCAATGATATTGATTTTTTCAAAATTGTGGCCAGGTTTTTATGCCGGCACAAAACCACTCCGGAAACTAACAACGTTTGTTTCGTCATCTTTTCGCGACTGATATTTCCAGTTTCGAGAACTCCCGTCGGTACTCTAATTTACAAGCTAATTTCTGCGGTATCAGGAAAACAAATAATCAAGAAATCCAACAAATTGTCTAAAAGTCACGATTTTTTTCGAAAATTGAGAAATATTTGGAACGATCTTAAAATTATAAAAATTTTTATTTCTAGAAAGCAATGAAGAGTGCATCGATCGGTGTATAGAAAAATACATAAAAAAATAAATTATGATTAATTACATATTTTCATTATTTTTGACATCGAATCATTCGAGACTAAATATTTTTCAGACGAGCTTAGATTCTTGTACTGCTTCTATATTAAGGGCCCCGGAATTAATAAGTTTAATCACGGAAGCCCGCCGGAATTCGAAAGTTATAAAAGCAGTCAGGGAAACCGCAAAGCTTGAGAAGCACTGCCTCGAAGAATGTGGTTCTTGTACTCCCGCTGGGAGGTGTCGTGAAAGATTTGGAGCACCTTTTGTTATAACGAAAGACGATCGATACAGACTATTTGCAAAAGATAATAAAACGGATTTAGAAAACTGAAGCATCGCGTGTATGCAACGACGCGATTTACAAGAGTCGATTGGATCTTCAGTTTACAAGAAAATTAAATAACTAGTTAAAATATTAACGCAACAATTCCTACAAATATTCTGCGTACAGTTTCCACCAGTTTTTTTACGATTCGTAATAGTCCCCTGTCATATCAAATAATGGAGGTCTGAATACACAATGGAACTTGATACCCTTGGTAGTACTCGAGCATCAAAGCACTTGGAATATTATTGGACGTTCCTAAGGCTTTCTGTTATGTAACATTTCCGATTGAAAGAAACATCTCTGCATTGCTATTATCCTTATTGTCAACGATAAAATCGTGATAGCATAAGGAAAGTTCAGAAACGAATCAACAAGTTTGCTCAAATTATGCTTCCAACGATATCAAGACCTAATAATATTTTTCAAATTAAAACCATTTTCTGTTTCTAATTTCCTTACATAAGTTCTTTTTTTGTTCGCGCAATCGTTTTACCATCGACGTGGAATATGAACGAATTCTCTCTGGCTGTGCATGCGTCGACGCGAACCTTCTCGTCGGACTTTTACGTCGTCTCCAGTCCCTCTTCTGAGAACGTACAACCCCGTGGCATTCTCCGGTTGCCAAAGTGCAGATCCACTTATCCAAAACTCTTCCAGCAACTTTCGACGTATGCTGTGCACGTTTTCATTTGTAATTCGTCACGGACTCGTTTCGAAGCTTCGTCCGTTCCCCGTGAAATATGGTTACAGGGCGCGTCGCTTATTAAACGCGTTGTATCATTCAAGTTTGCGCAAACTTTCTAACACGGCGTAGAACGACGTTGGTCCCGGTACGAATCGACGGAACAACCGTTCTTCCGCGTGTCACCGACGATCTTTCATCGTTTTATTCCAAACAGTCGTACGATTAATCCAAAAAAATTCAAAAATAAAGCTTTTTTATACTCGACGTGCCTCAGTGAAAAATAGTATCTTCCACGACCGATGACGAAGAAAATTTCGTATTTGACGATCGTTGGTAACCGATAAATCATCGTAACGATACGACTGTCGTTGGTTCGGGTTTGCGTTCGTTGGGGAACGAATTTTCAAGAGCCGTTCTTTAAGTGAAATATGGACCAATGACGTCTTCGACGAGAACGTCCAAAACAGTTAATGACGATTGACGTTGAAACGCCACTGATCCTTGTTAAGACGGATTTTCCGCCGACGAATTGTATCGATTCGGTCGGTCTGTGTTTGCGGAGGTAGGCTTGGCCAGGAATCGGGACGCGGAAGAGAAATGGATCGCGAGGCATGGTTCTCTGAACTGCTGACATACGTTCCGGTGATCGAAATCAACTTCTTTGCGGAACCTTCTTACAAATTCAACGTAGCTCCGATATTTTTCTGCGTATTGTTTAACGTTTTCTCTGCACGGTGTTCGAACGTTTCTTGCCCGGTATCACGGACTATATTTCACTCGCTGTTCGAATTCAACTTTTCTCCGTCGTAAGACGCAAGAAACTAACGTTTCGCGTGTGACACACAAGAAGAAGCAGAAATTGGAAAAGCAATCTTCGTAACGGCGTTCTAAAGCCACTTATGTATTTCTTTTTCCCAGCCCTTCAATTACATTACGCGAATTGCATCCGCTACCTATTAGTAGATTGCCTACAAATTGACCTGCCTCGTTGTTTTGCACGGAATCGTTGGAAGTCGCAGAATACACGGACCACGGCGAAACATAGTTACGCGTCGCTGTAAAAATTGCCGATCGAGATTAATGTTCGCTAAAAAAGAAGAAGTATTACGAAATTTCTGGTCCCGTCACCGATCGAAAGAATATTCTGCCAAGAATATTTAGACAAATTTACCGCCTTGGCAAGGAATTCCAAGACTCCGGGAAGCATTTCATTGTTACGAACTTGACATGTTCCGTCGACCAAGTATATTTCGAGAGTCTTAGTGCTTTGTCCTCGTTAGCGATTGACGCATCATAAGGACCATGGCACACGAGCATTTAGGTTGCCGTGACTGAGCGTTTCAGGGTCGCCTTTAAAGACCACTAACGGGTCTGAGCAGACAAGGGTCCTGAACTCTGGGCCTCAAACGGTGAATCTCGATGGCTGGCTGAAAAACGAAGGAAACGAACGAGCCATCGATATCCCCCGTTTGAGTTACGCGAGCTTTGAAGGCACTATCGAAACGCCGAGTGTGACCTGGCTCTAAATCCCAGGGATTGGAGCTCGCACTACGTGGCCATGTCACCCTCCAGGCCCAATTTCCCCATTGTTTAGCTCCGTCGTACACGACAAAGTGGGCGTCAGCACATTTGCGAACACTGTCGATCGTTAACGTCTTCTTAATATGAATTTTTATAAAGGATGTAGGAAATAATTAAATAAATTCAGGTATATGGTTTTTTAATAGCTAATCTTAACCGTAAGTACAGTAAGGGACAAATAAAAATAGATAGTTCTATTCACTCGCAACAAACAAACAAAAATTTAAATCAAGTCCTGTCGACATAACATGGTCCCAATTATTTCATTAATTATTTAATTAGAACCATTTTTTCGACCCATTTTTCTGGGGCTCTAAACCCCCATTACCATTTTGCGTGTCACACGCAACAATAACAACAGGTTAGAGAAACGAACATAAGACGAAGTGAGACAGAACGTGAAATTACAGAAACATTTCTGGCTACATATTTTATTTTCGATTAGGAATTTTTTTTCGGAAATGTGTAGGATTTTGGGGGTATGTCTATTAACAAAAAATGATTGTCATTGACCCTTGCAACCAAATATAATTTTTTTGGAACGATTTGAAATTTTTTTTCGCCCAAAAGTTTCAGGGGAATATGTGTATGTTTGGTCAGACATTATATTTTCAGTAATGAATTTTTTTCCCAAAAGTGGATAGGATTTTAGGGGTATGCCTATTGACCAAAAATGATTGTAATTTACCCCTGCAACTGGAAATAATTTTTTTAGAACGATTTGAAATTTTTTAATTTCGCCGAAAAATTTCAGGAGAATAGATGTACGTCTGGTCTGAGATATTTTCAGTAATGAATTTTTTTCTCAAAAGTGAGTAGGATTTTGGTGGTATGTCTAATGACCAAAAATGATTATAATTGCCCCCTGCAACTGGAAATAATTTTTTTAGAACGATTTGACATTTTCTAATTTTATCGAAAAATTTCAGCACCTACTCGAATTTTTCTCTCGAAAGTGAGTAGGATTTTGGGGGTATGTCTAATGACCAAAAATGATTATAATTGACCCCTGCAACTGAGAATAATTTTTCCAGAACGATTTGACATTTTTCAATTTAACTACTGTGGCCGATACTTCAAGCACTCATCGCCAGAGGGTTACGGCTCTTGCCTCTCTCGCAAGTGCTCGACCAAGAGTCTGTTTGTACATATACATTCCTCAACCGATCATTCAATGCTCTCTATTGCCACACTAGCTTCCCTTAAAATCCCTCTGATGTTCCACAGGATCGAGACTTGGTATTTATCGAATTATGAGAAGAGACATTGTTTCCAAACTTCCCAAAACTTTGGAACCCGATACAATTCGTTTACGCGTTAATAGAACATACTTAAAATCTGTGGACTATCAGGTTGAGGTCCTTCGAACGGCTTAATTATATTCGACCCGATTGTGGACCCTACCTTCAGGTATCTTGCAACATACACGTCGTCGATACACGGCCGGGGGGTGTGCATAATTTGAAGCGCGGAAGTGCAGCTCGTTCGCTCCGAATCCGATTCTGTGGTCAGCTTATTCAAGCTTTGGCTGCGCAATCGGAGACGGATCGGACGTGCCAGCTGCTGACAAGGAACTCTGATAACAGAGGCCGGCTTCAGAGGAACTGGAATGTACCAGCACAGTGTGTCTGTTCAGAGGGAAATTCGGTATTGACGTAATTAGGCTACATGCTACGAGACGTTCCACATGCCGTGACACCGGCCGCCCGAGGTACACCGCCGTTGGGATTTAATACCAGTTACTCATATCTCGAGGGCAGCCGGCTTGTCCGCAATTTCATCCTTTGAAAATTAAATTAATCATCGATCCACGGCTGACCATTATTCGCGGCCCCTACACGTTGCGGATTATCCCGGCGAATTTAAGACGCACTGTCGTCTATGCGATGCCACGTCACGGACCGAAACTCCGTTGTGCTTGCTTAATGAAATTATCATCATTCATTCGCGGAGGAAAACCATTCGGTACGAAAATAAGTAATATATTAATTCCTTCGAACGTTATTGCTCCATTTAACAGAGACTTTACTTGCGATTCTATTTTACCATCGATGGGAAATTTCAACGATTCTTACTAAATCTTTGCATGCTGAGTAACTTTTAAATTTGTAAACTGCACCGTGGAAACTTAGTGGTTGGTGAACTCGATACTGTCTAGGGCAGAACGCGTGGAAATCATTTCGTAAAAATATACGTGGAAGGGAATCGACTATATAAGGTAAAGTCAGACGTCACATCTAGCGGATGAGTTTGAACATCGAGGTCAGATCCTTATATGCAGGGTCCAATTTACATATGTCTGTTTGTAAGCTTATACGAGAGATTCAGGGACCTTTACCGTGTGTTTTTCATGCGAGATCCCATATTCCTCCACGTAACGATTCGTATGTGCTTGTTAATATCGAACGATTTGTAATTTAGATTCCTCGCTCCTTTGTTCCGCAATAAATGTGCAAGGGCCGAAGCAGCGAAACGTAAATAACGAGATAACTTATGCACTCGATTGAATCAGAGCAGAGCTCTCTCGTAACCATAATTGATCGCGATTCGAAACTGACGCGCGACTTGGCGGGTCCAGATTGAAAGTTCTGGAGGTACCCCGAAACGAGAACTGTTATTGGCAGCAGCTTTTAGAACGATGGTGTCATTGGTTTCGATCGCTGTCCGTAGCAATTTTTATAATTTTCATTCTGCTCTACCAGACTCGATCACGCGGTTCTTCTTGTCAGGTTTTTAGCGAGGTTAATTATCAAACACAAAACGGATGAAAACACGTGCACGTACAGCGCGGCCATGTTGAACTCAGCGAGAAGCACTGCTCATGCGCACAGACCGTCAGAACCGGATTACGAAACGTTAGTGATACAAATGTTACAATAAGTAATGTTTGGTGCGTTTCGTGAGATCCCTCGTCGTGACGAAACGTAAGACTTCGATATTGGATTCCGATCGAATATCAGATTTAAATCGTTCCCTTGTTCTCCCGATCGCGGGGGTGTCCAATTATTTTAAAACGAAGAACGCAAGTTCCAATCCAGGAAATCGTTCAAATTACGACCGTTCCTCCCATTTACGTAACTAAGCTATTCCTCTTGTCACGTGACGCTATTACACGGTCACGTGAATTGCGAATTTCAGGAATGCAGGCGAATGCAAAAGAGCGCTATTAGACGAAGTAGTGTTACATAAGTGCCGCATACCGGTACACGGTATTCATCCGCGTAATTGATACAAGTATTCTACGAGCCCAGAATTATCGAAGCGATTGCTTGGCACTCCGCTGAAAACTGAAACGTTCGACGGTCTCTTTGACGCGACTTTCACAGCGAGGCGTCGCACTGGTACATATATCCGATTAACTTTTCGAAATTCTACCGAAAAGTTTCGATAAAATACATTCTGAATTTCATTTTATCGAGTATGATTAGGATGCAACTAAAAGTTCTGTCGTTAAATATTGATTAACATTGATCTAAACAACTTTCACAACGGCTCTAAACGGTGGAACGAAGTATCTCGCGGCGATTAATCCGTAGTTCCGCGTGAGATTTTCATTACAGTCGCGGAAGCCCCATTACACGTTTCCAAAACGATTTTCCATTATACCGTAATTCCACGGCATTACTCCGAGACGTCGAGCGCCACATTCTGTTTCACTTTCCGTAGATTTTTACGAGGAACAAGCAAACCGTCAAAACCAAATGCGCCGCGTAATGCCTGGCGCAGCATCCGAAGACTTCGTAGCAGCCCTCGCTTTCTCATTTACTTCCGGCATCAAGAAAAATCATTTCGCCCGAGGCTACGCGAATCCCCCCTCCCCCTGCAATTACCCGGAAAATTGAGCGATTTTTAAAACAGACCGTGGCATTTCCTATAAACGAAATATTCCTGCTTCGAAGAGCGCAACACTGCTCAGCGCCAAGTCAAAATTAGAAGAAACTGTCCACGCCTCGGAGATCCTAAGTAAATAAAAGCATTACGTTGTTAGAGCGCCGAAGTAAGACTGTAACTCGTTAAACAAACCAATATATCCTTCTCGCGAGTTTCGAAACTGTTTAAAACCAACTTATGAACCCTTTAACCGAAGTAAAACTCAAGGACGGATCTGCCGTGAAGCTAATGAAAGCAGCGTCGGGCCCTCGAGCGCTTCTTATAATATTTCTTAATTAAACTGGTACCCGGTAAGGTAAATTTCTTTGGGGCTTGAAAAGGGAGCGGCACGTGTAAATAATTTTCGAATTTTCTTTTAATTTCATTGGATGGTGTGTATATGTAGAATGTGGAGAATATATTTGTCTAACAGTAAGATGTTTAGAAACCTCTCGAGTTAATTAGTTTCAGGTTTCAGTGAGCGTATGTCGGCCATTGGGTAAACTGTGCAACGTT
The DNA here is from genome assembly GCF_013123115.1 of Colletes gigas. Classification (NCBI taxonomy): domain Eukaryota; kingdom Metazoa; phylum Arthropoda; class Insecta; order Hymenoptera; family Colletidae; genus Colletes; species Colletes gigas. The sequence continues at coordinate 10,903,352 of NW_025106632.1, read as the reverse complement.
AAAAGTGATATTGGACGATCAAACGAAGAAACAAATATTGGCGTGACCCATTGGGGATACGCTGTTATTCCAAACAGAACCGTGTGTGTGGTAAATTGTTACTACAAAATTGACGGCCCAAGTGTCAACAGGAACAAGGTCGCGAGCTATATTGCGAACCGAGAACGGGAGAATATTTCTGACATAAAGAGAAGAATAGAGAAACGAGTGAAAGGGGGAAGAAAGAGGAAGCTGGAGGTTAGGTTGAAAGAATAAAGCTGGAAATGTAACGCCGGACTTTTATCATTTTTATCCGTTTTACTGCCCTTAAGCTTCTCTAACTTATCCACTGTATATTCATAGTTACGACTAATAAAAAAGTTCTCGTTTTGCACGTTGATACCCAACACGGGCTGTCTTTAACGCGAATAGATTCAGAAACTGAGTAGCAATAATTTCACCGAAGTCAAAATAAAAGCTAGTGGCTACAATTCGAATTTAAAAGTGTTACACGTATCACGTTAAATTTACGAGACCGTGAAATTTAGTCTGGTGTCTTCTACACGGATGTCTGACCAAACTCGATATTTCTACTTGCGTAACATTCAAAGTCGATTTTCTCGAAAACGAAGCCTCAAATGAAAAAACATTATTTCCTATCTTCGATTTCTTCTTTTACGTAGAATCCACTTTCATGAAAACGAAAATCAAATCAAATATTTCTTTTTTATGAGCAGTTCTGAATGATTTTATTTTATTATCCACGACCAAGAATGTCGATGGTTTATATTCCAAATAAAAATTTACGGATTCACGAGAACGTGAAATCAAGGTTTACGTAAAAAAATGAAAAATCTCAGCATATTTTACAGTTCCTCCGCAACGTTGGAGTCGGTAACGTTCGTTTATTACGCCGTAAATCATTCCGGGGGAAACGTCTGCTACGGGTCTTCCCTTTGTGGACGTTCAATCAGTTCTTTGTTTCGTTCGATTTCACTTTTTACCCCGACGACGTTGTATCGTCTTCGTAACGCCCCTAAGAGGATCCCAAGTATCGTCTGCTCCTTTCTTTAGTTCTTTCGTCCCATCGGATTTTCCGCGCCTCTGTGCCGGCACAGGATGCGTGCGCGAGTTTTATTTCATGAACTCGAAACGGAACGTGTCCGACATACCCGAGTCCGTAACCGTATGTAATTCTCACATCCAACTTTTCCCCTCCATTCTAAGCTCAAACTTGCCTTTCCATCGTGTCTGCTATCCGGGAAATTCCTCACTGTTTGCAACCTCGCAGAAATCTCGATATCTCAGTCTGCGATTAATATCATTCTAAATTCAAATCACTGTTGCTATTGTTTAGAATTACAGAGAAAGGTTCATGCAAACATTTATAAAGTCGTTCCATACTTGACGAATATGGAGAATATGGGCTGTTTATTATCGCTGGTTCAACAAAAGAAAACTCATACTATGGATGTACAAGAGTCAAAGCAAGTGGTGTTCAAGTTAAAGAGGCACCATTGATTATTTCATGCATGGTCCACTTCGCAACGAGATACTTTCGCGACAAATCAAGTCTCTTTTCGAGCCTTTGTCGTTCGATGATGCAATGTAATTGTGCCTGGGAAGCAACCCGTGAAACACTAACGAGAATCTCAATCCCTTCTTTCGGACATTTCTTTCCATATATGCACATTTATCGTGCTTTAAAAATCCTACCATTTTAAAACTTCAATAGAAGTTCATTTCATTGACATTATAATTTCTACAGAGTTTCGAATGGTAGTACTCTCTGTTAAATATACAATTCATATAAAATATATTAAATGATACTTGAAAATAATAAAGTAGCTTTATCTATTATATATCGGACAGTAAATTTTTACAAAACGCTCGCCCGCGAATTATTCGATGGCACTGATCCGACGGGACGCATAAATTCTCGCGTAAATGATAATTAAAGGTTATAAATTAAAGGGAGGAATAAATTTTCGGGCAGCTGTTGCTCGCCTCGGCCGTTGCTCAAACTAAATGCACTGCGCGTAATAGTCTGAGAAAATATCGTGTTTGTTTAATGAATCATTCTGACTAACTGACGTTGTAAATTCCCCTGTCGCTGGGTATGTTTTACAACAGATTTAATTTCTACTGTTCCCCCGGGGGCAGAAGAGGATGTACTGGAAAGGTCCTCTTAATGGCGCGCGGCGATAAATATCGCGAACGCAGCATCTTGGCGAACCCGTTAAATTCACTCCTGGTTGCTGCCATCATTAAAACGTAAACGAATTTCCCGTTGCAACAGACAAATAAAAGGAAATTTAACAATTTCACGGGGGAATAATGAGCGACCGCAATCAATATTCAAACGCCTCGAGCGTCGAGGCGATTAAAACATTGAGACGATAGCGTGCGTCGAAGTTTATCGAAATGCTCGGATCCCTGTTCCGTTTTTAGTCTCGTTAGCTCGACTGTTTCGACGTTGCATTCTGTAATTCTTACGTCGGTTGCGGGTAGAAGTGATTGTGCATCGTGGAATAACGGGATCACGAAGCACCGCTAATTAAGATCCTTCGTCTGTGGTCCTCGACTAAAATGTAACTTCTTGCGTTCGCGTTTGACGCCATCTTCGTCTTCGTCTTTGCGTTTAATTGATTCTCAGCGATCCGGGCGCTTCGATTCTTCCCCATAACCACCATAAATTTACTTAACGTTTCCTGACGGTGCTTGAAAGAGACTCGAACTCCGAAGTATCATTAAATTGCAGGAATCGTTTTCGAAACGGTGCCGGCGCAAGCAACTTGTGGTTTTCCGACACGCTGACGATCGTTGTTCGAATTACGTTTTAAACCGTTCGTCAGCCATTGGGCGAGGCGTTGGAAACGATCTCGAAACAGTTCTTCGCCTAACTCTGTCATTGTTAAATCACGTTTTTCGAATTATACAATGATCGAATCGAACGAGGATTTTTTGTAGACACAACGACGAAATTATTATCAAACGGTTACATTTTTTGCGAGGAAATTGCTAAATAAGGAAAGAAATTTATTTCTGATTAAACGTCGCGGTTGAAAATATTTCATTTCGAATAAATTCTCGCGCGGAGGTTCGAAGACGCGAGGAACGAGCCATAATGGCGTCGTAATTGGATTCAGCGATATAAACTCGCGTTACTTAGGTCGGAATCACTTGCCGTTCGACGATCGACAGTGTTGATGATATGATGCGTTCATTAAGCTGCCGTTAAGTAATTTTGCCCCGATCGATATCGTGCAACGGGGAGACAAGTAGACGCCAAAAGCGCAGAAACGATCGCGAAGGTTGTAACGCGCCGTTCGACGTCGAATCGATTTTAAAACACGCGGGGATTTTATTAAAATAAAAATCTAGACGCGTCTATAATTTTATTTTTGTAATACCAAAAATGGTATTAAATGGCAAAATGTAGTTTCGACGGACGTGAAAATTCCACGAATATTCCACCGTTTCAACCAAATTCAACTGTATAAATCACATTATAGTCGATGGTTTCACAATCCAGCGTGTACGAAGATTGAATTACATAAACGAAAAGACGTAAGCGAGTCGAGCGTTTAGGAAATCCCGTTTCCCCGTTATTTTAATGGTCCAAATGGAGCTGAAAGCAAGCTCCAATCATGGGAATATATTCAACGGAAAGCATTTTCAACGTGTGTTATTTTGCTTTGCGGTTGCACCGCGGCATAAAGGGTGGCGTAAGTCTTTCTGCGTTGGTTCGTCTTGCGACATACAGCGATTCTCGACCTCGACCGGACACCCTTTAATTTGTTTTCGTGTAATTGGCCTTTGTTATTTATTCGACGTCGCATATCCGATTTCTCGTCTCTCCTCTCTACTCTCCATTCTTAATCTGCAACTGGAACACGCACGCTTCTTTGCAAGAACACGGTAACACGAACCACGATTTTTGGAATTTTTATTGGATTTTATTGGATTTTATTATCGATAAATTCGTCAAGTTTCGACACTGTTCGGTTGCACAGAGCAAACACAAAAGACGCCGGTTGACAGAACGACAGACTCATTGAAATGGGTTTGTTAGTATTCAGAATAGTTAAATCGTCTTCCCCAAGGAGCCCGTTCGATTTTCCTCTGTCTAGAATCTATTCTGATGCGAATTAAATTCTTCGAATATGATAAATGGCCTCCCTGGGTAGCTGGATAGTAAGATTCTGTAGTTTACTCGGATTCATCTATTGACTACTCGACAGGTGTACATTGCATATGCAAATTCGTTTAAATAAAATCCCTCAGAATTGCTTCAAGGTTCGAGCTAACATTCTCAGCATATAGTATATCAACTATGATTTCCATCTGCTCTATTTTTCTGGACAAGTTTTTAATTATCATATAGTGGTCGTGTTAAAAAATTCTCTTGAAAACATACAAAGCAACTCACTATAAATGAAAGTAATTGTCTTATGAATTCTTTTTATTTATTATTATTGCATTGTGTTATTTCTAGTTTTCATTTGTTTAATATTTACGTAGCCAAGCAATTTCGAATTATAAAATCGATGGAAAAATAAAACGATAACCCATCCTGTACTTCGAGTTTATGACACCAAACTATTCCACTAAAATTATTCGATTCTTTGTTCGAAAGAAACCGATTAAAACTTCTGAAATTATCACTTTCATTGCACGCTACGTGTCCCTTTGTTGCCTACTTCTACTTCGAATTTGCAATTTCAGAAACTGATTTATGTTCCGTTCTATTAGGCATATAAAATTGCCGTTGATAAAGCAAGCTGAAACGTAATTAGAAGTCGGTTCAATTTCATTAATCTTTCTGCCCTCGTGTTTACTGGCAATTAATAAACCTTTACGGTGAAATTCGTTTACAGATCGAGCGCAACCGCTAATAACATTTTCAATCAAGGAAATTAATCGTAGCTACCGAAAACGGAAAAAAATACCAATATCGCGAAATTTTTTTTCAAAATTTTTCTGAACTGGTTGTTCGAGCGATGGCCGGTTCAACAGTTTCGGGAGCCTTGATTAAATCGTTGTTAGCTTTAAAAAATGAAGTTACTCTTCGGTAATGAAGCATACTCGAATATGCACTTCGGCGGGAAATTTATGACCGGTAATGAGTACACCTCGTGGCAGCGAACTGATAAGGTTAATTTAATTATGGTTCTAAATGAGTTAAAGTGGAAATACTCGTATCCTCGTAAATCGATTCGTCTAAGGTACGACGAAATTAATTTGTGTTCGGAATGGACTAAACGTTGCTAAAAAACCGACGAGCTAGGAACGTTTAGGAATTACAAATGACAATTCCGTAGTTCGATTAATACAATATTTCCAAAATTAATGTACGGCTGTAATATTAATGCGCAATATGAATAATTAAACTGTTTACCATAACGACGAGTGACTTATTACCATAAGTGGATAACGATCCAATTATTGTGTAGCAAACGACTCGCGAAACGGTTTATTTAAAAATTCCGCCGTGTTATATTTTTCCGTTGCGACAGATCAGAATAGATTTATTATCATAATTGAGTAGGGTAAATAGAGCGAAACTCGACGGATGAATAATGGAAGACGGACACGTAAATAGGATGGGAATATTCCATCTGCGTTTCTGCGTCCAATTATAAACAGCGAACTTTATACTTCGATAATGTTCGATGCTAATTAATATTTGATCCTCTCAGAAGTCAAATTAATCAACTTTGCGGAACAAAAACCTGAAGAAATTAGCAATGTTGAATTTATATTGGAATTAAAAATAATTTAAATATCACGAATAATGCGAACATCGACAGTGCATTTATACAAATGTTTGTTTTTCTTGATGCATCTACATTTCACCAAATAATTATTTTATTCTGTTTTAAATAATTAATAATTATTTATAATTATTAATCCATCTGTAAAAATATCTCTCCGCCTCTTTCAACGATCGAACTGCGGAGGACGGGTCAATTTTGTCCCTGAATCTAAATTTCGTTATTTCACGATCCAGTATAACATTTCCAATTAAATGTTTGCGTTATCGTATTTGCAGATTCCGTATTTATTAAAAATTCGGATTTTAGGACCGTGAAATGGACGCGTGGAGTGGGTCGAAGTCGACCCAGACTCCTCTGAGCGTGAAACAGAGGGTAAAGAGTGTTCCCAGGCATGCAAATTCATCCGGAAATCGCTTATGCAACGGCGCTTCCTCGCGAACAACGCCAAGTTCGGTCGAGTTGTTGAAACTCGACTCTCGATAATCAGTAAACCCGAGTGAGTAGACAGCAAGGAGCACAGAGGCAATAGATTCCGTTTCCTGCTTTGCTTAAGAACCGAATCCGAGTCTACCGGATGATTTAGATACGCGAAACACCCGACAGCCGTTACAGCGTTTCCATTATCATGACTGCTTCGCAGCGAATGGACCCAACTGTGTTCCGTTCGATCATGCGATTTGGTAACATTGTACTGATCGAGGAGAGGAGAAATGTCAACGAGCTGTATTCAACCGTGTTCATCGATCCCTCCGTTTACTGTACGAGATGGATCGTTTCGTCGTTCGATTCGATTAGATTGCCTGGAACCAATTACGTTCGCCAATAAACTATAAGCTTTCTTGAACGGTGATTTATAAGCTTTTCCCTTAGCATCGATTCCCAACTTTTCATTTTCTTCTTTCCCCCCATTCTCCAAACGTGACTCTCGAATATTTCTTGGCACGGAAAACTATACAAAAATTATTCTTTCTTCGATCATTCGATTCCTTGACGAGACGTTAAGAATTTCAAGAACCAGGAAGGTAAATGTAGTCGAGTCGATAGCATCAAAGTGGGCCTCATTGTCTCTATCATTATCAAACACTCTGTTCCGTGTCGTCCTGGCCTTTCAAAGTTGAAACACGTGCTGAAGTACAAATTCTTAATCCTTTGCCTTATCACCCTCCTCATTACTGAAAAAATCCTTAAAAACTTGAAGCACACTCGTCGATGGAGAACTCGAGTTTTCGACGTCGAAACCCTTATTTCGCCACTTCCGTGTCACGAGCGAAGATCTGTTCTGTTTACAACTCATCTGTGACTGCTAACATTATTATTACGGAACGAGAAGGAACGAAAGGAGCGTCTTGAAATTTTTACCAGACAGATTTTATAAAAATTTAATATACTCCATCGAAACGAAATTTAGAAACTTTCGAAATTAAAGATGAGCAACTAGATGGAACGCGATACTCTTACCTGTAAACTGTGTACGATTATGCCGACGCTAGTTTCAAAGTCGTTCGAAAGTCTGCTTAGGTGTGTACGTGTTTGCATGTAAATCTATGTGCATATATGCATACACGAAGGTCTTTCAGAGAAAAAGTTTGAAGGCGCTGGAAAGAAAGTGTTTTCAGCCTGCCGCGTATAGAGCGATTTAAATAAAGAATGTTGTTACCTGGTTATGATTTCCGTTCGCTTTGGTGATACTACGTCCAGCGAGCGTCTAGCAAACGCGTAGGAAAAGTTATCTCGATTACCTGAAACATACGCGAAACGCAACCATGAGCACTGCGAAATACATGGACAAAATTCAGCTCGATAATAATTTTCCGGCGGCACTTTATTCGCAATTTTCGTCCGGACGAAGCCGCCAGTCACGAAATAATCTAAGAATCCAAACAACTGCGCGTGATTGATGCAACCGTATAATAACTTCATTAACAATGCGGTCTAGTCTCGTAACTCTAATTACGAAAGAAAGTTTCGCGTATCGTGCGGAACGAGGATCCGCCATTATTCCTTTGTTCCGCGATATTCTCGAAATTGTTGTATCCCGTTCGCTGGTGTAATTTTTGGAAAAAGTTCTTACATACAAATTTTAAACTTTTTATAATGGAATTTAAAAAACTAAAGGACAGATACCAAGAATTTTATTTTAATGGAAACTTTTATCTCATATATATTTCTTCTTTTTAAAATTGTTTATTTATTAGAGATATGAAAATAAAGAATGAAAATTTGTACTTTCGCAATCCCTGATAAGCAATGATTCCGGTCGTTGAACTTTTCAGGAGGAAATTGCAAAATATTAGCGTAGAAAATAGGAACGCGAATTTCGTGCTTTATTGACCAATCAACGGTTTACTGTTTCCTGAATGAGGATTGATTGTGCTTTTCATGAATTCGCATTAAAAATACACGCGTGCGACGTTGAATAGCCTTCGACGTGCTCGATTTTGGGACAGTCGGCTCGTAAAATGTTTATGGGGGCGAAATGTCCACCGTTTGGCCGGTGGAAAGTTGCGGCGCGAATTGTCCACTCGCTGATAGGTTTAATGCAGTGGAAAATCAATTCAAATTATACTCTAAATAGCATTAGACACTGTCGAATTATTTTGAAAAAAAGATGACGTAAACAGAGTCGAAATATTCTATATTATCGATAACACTGGGTCGTTTATTCCAGAGAGTCTTACCAAATTTTTTGGATTCGTAGATCCTCCATATTATTGATACCAGCTCACTGAATATTGTAGCTTCTCATCAATTGTTTAAAAATTGTATTTAAGTACTTTTGGATTTTAGGATGAGACAAACAGAAAGTTGAACGAAAGATGTGTACGTTCGGTGATAAAGAGAAAATAATGATAAAAATTAGGGCGTTTCATTAGGGCGAGGTTATACTCGGAGATCCTGGCATAGATGCGCTTCCTACCTGGAAACCATCTACTATAAAAGGAGCCTTATCTCTTTCTCGCCACAGAGTTTGATCCAAGGCTCCTTTTATAAGAGACAATTTTCGACTGGGAGGGACATCTAAAGCAAGATCTGCTGGTAGGAGTCTCATCTACGAACAGATCTAGGATGGATAATTTTTATTATCGTTCGCTATCTACCTTATTCTATTTTTCGAAAACTAAACTTAAATCGTTCTCGTTAGAAGCAAGTTTCTCGAATTAAATGAATTTTAAAAACAATAAAGCACTTTTTATAGATGCCAATTTCGAAGAGTGTAGTTCAATTTTGAATACGGTTGTTTTAAGTGACGAAGGTCGTGCAGGGATCCGGTACGATTCTAATTAGGCTCGCTAAGAGCGACGCTCTTTGGTGGAAAGTTCGAGGGGAAAGTATGAATAATTCCTCCGTCGTTCGCCACTATCTTTGAGATGGATCTCAATTAAAATTCTCGCGATTCTATTCAGGAGCCCGTCGAGATTACCAAAACGTTCCAAACTATCGCGGGTTACGAGTCGCAGGATGTTTTGACGTTCCGTGCTCGGCGAAAGCACTCGGTGGTGGTATTCCTAGAGCCGTCGGTTCGCGATTGCAACTTTCAGACATTCGAACTATGACTATTAGCAGCGACCGTCTCAGGGACTTTGACTTTCACTCCCCCTCCGCGCCACGGATTTATGTCAACGTCCATGAGAAATCGATGCTTCTCCAGGGAGATTCCGGAGATCTTCGGAGCTTTCTTTCCTTCCCTTTGGTAAACAATCGCATCGATTCTCGCGCCATAAACAGCGAAACGAATCGACGTTTCGAAATGGTCTCGAATCATCCAACTAATAACGACACAGAACGATTTTGATGTGAAAATCTGATATATTTAATAAGCGTGAGATAGTAATTTATCGCTCATCGTGTATAATTCCTATGCGATTTAACGCTGGCAATTACTATTATAGATAGACAGGGCTCTTGACAACGTAATAAACAGTAACCCATATTGTGCGCGGATTGACAGCATACCATATGAAATTGTACATTATAGTGCCAACAATAGGCGCGCTACAATCGGTATTGTTGCGTACAATACACCGTCGATGATTGCAGGAAAACTGAAATGCAAAGATCGACGTTTGCGTAATGATCGAGCAAACATCTCTAATGAGTGATTTCCGTTTCCACGGTAAATTTCCATTATCTACGGTTCTTGACAGAAATAGGCAAATTTCATATTAAACGAGAACTACGGATCCCAAATATATTTTTAATCGAAAGAAACGCTTGTTTTCTTGTGAATATTCTTCTTTCTAATTTATTTTTACCAAATATTTTCACTCGAATTTAACGGAATAATTTTTCTTCGTCTTTTGTTCTTTTTCGTAATATAAACAATTATATATTATTTCCAATTTAAACCCTGACATACCTCAATGTATCAGTAAAATTTGTCCTCTTTTTCACTAACAGTAAATCACCATTATAATGTACGGATACAAGTAGAAGCGACTGTATATTTGAACGTAAATTTTTATTACGAGCTATGAAAAAGCTATGCCCTATCGAGGTCGAAGTGTATTTCAACGACGATTATATTTGAAAAAAAAAAATGAAGTAGACAATAATTTCCATTCGCTTTCGAAACGCCTCTCGAGCACGGAATATTTCCCGTGTTATTGGTACACGCGATGTATTTCTACTTCAAAGCTTCGAAGAGTTTCCACGAAGATTTTTCAAGACGTCCAAGCCATGTCAAGAATTTCAAGCACACGTAACTTCGAACGGGTTTCAAGGCGCTTCGAAGCAGAACAAGTGCCGAGGAGTGATTGAAATCTTTTAAAAGAATAGATGTATGCCTACCGTCAGCCACCGAGGCTTGGGAACTTTTAAACGCGGCCACCATTTTCCGTCGAGATTGTTTGCAACAAGATACGGCCTCGTTTCTTTAAAGGGTCGACGATACGACTTGGTTTCTATTCTACTTCTTTGAACGAAAAAAACTTGCAATTAGCTTACAATAATGTTGGGTTAAACAGAAGTTTATGTTTCAAACGGGAACTAAATATGTAGAAATGCTCCATTTTAATTTGGACGCGTATGCAGCGCCATCTCCAGAGACCCAAACCGAAGTGACAACATGGCGGCGGATTTGAAAACGAAGAATCGTGATTTCAATAAATAATCTACGTAGCTAAACGCCGCAAAATGAAAGTTTAATGGGCCGTGGGTTTCTAAGATGCGTAGAGTAAACTTGGAGGTTATTAAAGCTGCAAACGAAGAACGTGCAGAACGAGAGGAAGTGGCGAATAATTAGTCGATGGAGGGTAAGTAACGATGCACATACGAAGCACGAACTACGTTAAATAACTAAGCAGAGAACGTCTCGATACTGCTGGCAACATTCTTTGCCAAACAACTAACGCGCATGGTAAACTAGTTGAAAAAAGTTACGAAAACCGAAATTAAGTTTACTTTTAGTTTTCGCTTTAATTCCGAGGCAGCGGTAACAAACTGTGGAAATCGTTTGGCGAGAGAGTTCTTTTCCCACCACCGCGAAACCCTAATTAAGAAGAATGCGCGCGAAAAACGTCCTCGGGTCTGCGAAAGATTTTACGGCTCGTTGGTTCTCGCCTGGTTTTCGTCGCTGTAAAACTACAGGACACTGGCCCGACACAAACTCTGTCAGACATACTCGAATAATAAGAATTATGGTATTATGACCGAAGTGACCAAAATCAAAGTCTCGAAATTACTCGAAAAACATGGAGTTTCCGGATAACAAGAGTACCCTCGCGAAGCCAAACAGAGAACTAGCAGTCGGTATTATTTCTAGCAGTGCGCCATAATTTCCATAATCTGTTACATTCGGATTAAAGTCGAAAGCTGGGTAATACGATGGAAAAATAAATTTAATTTCTGACGAAGCTTCCGTGGCTGTTATATAAATTCAACAAATTATTATCGCGCGCGTTAAATTCTTGAAGAACGAATACGAATACGGAGTATCAAAATTCATCGAAATTAAGTGAGAAATTTCTCTTTTATGAACGGAAACACCGAATGAAAGAGGAGTGGCAAGTAATCCTGTTCATCATAATAGAATAGAAGAGGCGGAGGAAATGCATATTTTACAGGAAGCATCGGACCAAAGTCCATCAGACATTAACTTTTCTGCAAGAGCACCATGGGGGCGGGGGAAAGTAATTTACGCATTTTATCGCCATTTTAATTATAATTTTTAATATCTGCCGGCGTCGCGTCTCATTTCGAAGCTACTTTAACTCCCGATGCGTCTTTCGCGTTCGGTTCCCCTTTAACCCCCGCGGGGGCGCAGCGCAGCAAGAAGTTTTTATTACTTTATGAACTCGAGTGAGCGTAAAGTGGCGCTGAAAACTCATTTCTTATAAATACAAATTCGCGGAACGCTTTCCGTATCGTTGATGCGGCAGAAACTTGAGAGACCCGCGCCGCGATGCGGCGGAACAAAGCGCGATTGTCGCATGAAATACAACAACGTTGCGCAGCTACGAAACGCGTTGTTATTAGAGAAGGCGAGAATATGCTAAAACCTTGCGTATGATATTGAATTAAGCCCCCCCTAACTCCCGGGGTAACTTTTCAACGCGCAAAATGAAATTTCTGGTACGCGCGCACGGGAAACTTGTTACTTATTTGCTTAAACCTTGGCGATACACGCGACCGTGGATTTCACGGGACGCACGCGTGCGCGTTAAGTGTGCCCCGAAATCTACTTTAGTTTGTCTCGTGGCACAACCACCGTGCGATGAGCATTAATTACCACGCGTTTCGAACCCGTTCCATTCATTATAATTCTGTATTTCCAATCTCACCCCCCACGAAACCTTCACATATTTTTAAACCACGCTCGAAAAACCGCAAATAGATTTTTGTCAAGTTTTAGAAGAATATTTGATTGTATTCAAATTTTAAAATAAGAAGAAAAACTTGTAGAAAAGAGGGGTGAAAAATATCTATAATTAACTGCATGAAGCTTGAAAGAGAAGGTCGATACAACGATGGAGGCCCCCGTAAATCGACATCAATTTTTCCACATAAACAGTTTGGCGCACCGGGAAGAAGAATGGCGGGGCCGATCGCGGGCGTAGCTGCTATGGTAAAAGGTAAATAAATACGGAAAACAATGTTGGTCATTAATCGTTAAGCGTTTTCTCCTATTTTCCAGCGCGCTGCCATTCGAGCCCTCTCCTTCTCGTCGTAACGGACCACCCTTCCGGCCTCGCCAACCCCTTGTTGCTGCCAGTTAACCGTCCATTGCTCGGTACCGCTCTACGATTTAAAGGATAACGTGATTTCCCAGCGATTTCTAACTACATTTAAGCGCAGACTAATGCTCGCCAACGCGGGGTTACGTGAATAATGCGTTCGAGTCGCGAGCGATTTTTCCTGACCTAACCTCTCCCGGTCTCTCGAAGATACATGTGTAGGAAACGTCGGTGTGTCAGTTTCCGGTGATCCGATCGGACGTCTTCTCGACTTCGATTTATCGCTCAAGGTCCCGGTAATTAGCGCGACCGTTTTTACTCGTTTTTCCCGGGATTCAGCAGATAGTCGAGGGCTGGTTTCTTGTTGACACGCGTTAAAACACGAGAAATCGCGTTTCTATGCGTGGTTTGGTCCCTGCAGACGCTGCGTTTCTGTCCTCTTATGGCAGAACTGTGAATATTTGTCAATCTTATGTGATATTTGAATAAATATGGCTAAAGACAGCAGACGCTGGAACATTGAATGGTCGATCGAGGAGTGTGTATATGGGAATAGGTGCTGGCTCAAGCACTTGTGAGAAAGACAAGAGCGTAGCCCTCTGGTGACGGGCAAGGAAACTGTCACCACAACGGAATTCTGCTGGACCTAACAACTTCCTAGAATTCGAATCGAATAAATTTCTTAGCAGTAATTGGTGTTTAACACCTTGATGTCTAACACTTCCTACTTTATAGCATTTTCAACAGTAGCATCATTTAATATATTACAAAAATTGGTTTCTTTAGTGTGATCAATTTTGAAACACATTGAAGGTTTAAAGTACCGGTAAAAACTAGTTTTGAATTAAAAGTCTCGATACTTTTAGTAAGTTATTAAGTAAACGGTAGGCAAGAGCATCCTAGTCTCTGGAATTTCGCACTCTGGTCAAGCGACGGGGGGAAAAACCGAAACCACTACAAATGTCAGCTCACAAGCGAACTTCTCGACAGCAGAGTGCGTCCGCCACAGCAAGTACTGGGCTTACGAAGTAACTCCTTGAGAAGTGACTCGAACCTCTCGCGAACACAAGCTTAGGGTTATTTCGGACCATGTATCGAGCTTATAAAGCATCTCCTTGGTAAACCCCGTCGAGTATTGAGCTTACGAAGCAGTTCCCCGGTAAAATCTTCTAAGCATTGAGTCTTCAACCCCCTGGAAAGACACTTCTAAGGATCTTTCAGCTCCCTCGTCATGTATCCGGACCAAGTATTATCTTCAACAATTTATAAACTCGTCTAACAGTAACCAGCGATTCCACTTGTTATTAGACTGAATAATCTGCGTCGAGAGCTTCAGTTTGCACGAAAATGATCAGAGGAGCGTCTTTCTTCACGGACTTCGAATCTCCATCTTTGCAACTTCGACTGCTGAATCGACCCCGTTTACGAATTCCGGCGTCACTACTTCGCAAATACGTTTAGAAGATCACAGAGATTCCAGGCGATTTCCATGATTTACATGCCGGGATTATTAAAACGCTGCAAAAACCTGGTCGGTACGTGTCACGGTGAACCACACACTCACACACCCACACATACACGTACAGAACGGAGGTACTCGCGTACAGCAGATAATCATATTTGTTCTGGACCAGCGGTTTAATCAGAAAGTTTTGTCGCGGTTGCAACCCCCATTCTGGTGGCTAACACTGACACGTAGCCGCTTGTTTTCTGGAAACTGTCTTGATTGCTCTTTCTGCCTGATTTACGCGTGCCAGGTATGACGAATCATATTATATAATTCGCTGGTAACGAAAGGAGAGCGTTACAGTGACTCCATTATGGCTTAAACACGAATTTTTAATTTTACCGCATAAAGCGGACAGAATTATTATTTATTTTTATTCCGATAATAGAAAATTATATTCAGCGCTGTCCACGGTTTATTTGTTCGCTGAAAATGTCCAACGAGCGCTACCAAGCTTTTCAGGAGCGCTTTCATCGATCGTCGAAATGTTTACCGAATCCATTAGTACATACGACGTTCCCATCGAAGACGATCGAGAGAAGAAAACGTTTATCGGGGTTGACCGTAATGTTTTATGGAACGGGACGTCAATTAAGAAAGCCCAGCATTTGTTGATCGACGCCTGAATGCAAACTCTTGGAAAGTCTCAAAACAACGGGGGGCGAAACTTTAATTAACATCGGCGTCGGTTAATAATGAGCCAATTACGGTTTAGTTAATATTGTATCGGCGGAAGACGGAGCGAGATTGATGACGAGGTTAACGAACCGTCGCGTCGCATCGAAAATATTTCGCGGCGAGTTGTCGCGAGGGCCGGGAAAACATGGGGCTATTAACTTTCGAGTGGTTGTAACGATGAATGGAACATTTTGAATTTTGATTGTTAACGAGTCCCGTAGCTTTTCAGATTGAAGATGCATAACTCTCGTCCGTCGTCGGCGAATCGAAATTCGCCGCGCCGCCTTTCCCGCTGCTCGTTTTTGTTTAGCGTTTAACGAGGCTTTTAAAGTTCCCGGATCCCCGGACCGGTTGTTCCAGAAACGGGCTCTGGTCGATTTCGAAGTTGGCAAACACTGATTAATCAGCAATTCGAAACAGAGACTCATCGATAACCGTCCAATTTAATTACACTGTCCAACGGGTTGCAATAGTTTAAGCGCTTACGTAAAGTTAACGCTTTAAGCGGATTCCCCAGTAAACCGTAACAATATTTAATTAAAAGTAATGTCAGTTCGTTCCGGGATACCTAAACGATCGCGACAAAACATAGTCGAACACGCATTACGACTAATAAACTCCGACGAGATCCAACTATTCGTATTTTACCTTCGTTGGGACTGCTTTGAATCCGAATACTAATTAAAATCGTACATTTCCAATTCGATTTATGTATGGCACCTGAAAAAGGCATGTAATACAATTATTCTTTTCGATTATAACTGAAAAAGATATGTAGTAGCTATCACAGGTGTTCGTACACTATAGCGATGATTCACTATAAATGGAAAAAAAAATTTCACTCATACATCGAGATATTTAAGGATTCAAATTAAGAATAAAACTTGTCGGTAGTTGTGACTCGTCGGAAATGCCGATCTTCGTCCAGTCACTAAAGTGCAGCATCATTGGTTCGCGTGCAGTACAACCAGGGATGGGTGACCGCTCGAAAAAAAAAACACGTGTATATATTGTTGGAATTATTATTGTACATTGTTTATATTAGTCTGTTAATATCACAAGAAAAAAAAACAAAATAATAATCTACTTTGCAAATAAAAAACAACATTTGGTAAAGTTAAAAAAGTTCCATTTGTGTAGCGAATCGCCCCATTATAGTGTACGGGAATATAACTGTATATTTATTAATATTATCGACGAGTGCGTCCCGTTTATTGTTTCGCGTTTGTTATTTGCGATTCCCAGCGACAAAAGTTTTCTCAACGGGGTGAGGGTAGCTCTCCCGTGTGCATCGCTTTCGCCGGAGCGCTGATTTCCGATGTCGACGATGAAAAACGACAGGCATGCACGCGTACGAATCGGGAAAAATAACGAAATCAGCGCCGGGGCCCGAGACAAATAATGTGCTCGACGGTGTCGAAAACGAGCTGTGAAAACCATGGGATATTCAATTATGAAATGCGTCGGTAGCAAAGGACGTCGAACGGGTGTCGAAACAAAGGATATTTATTCTCGGGGAAATAGATTGGCAATGGGGCGAGCTCTCTCGCTGCTCCGGATAGTGTTGTTATTCGATTCCGTGAAAATCGTTTTCAAAGTGTTTTGTGTCACGGTTACGTCACCAAGTAGCTGCAATTATAAAGTTCGTTCGATGCGCCTGTCGCGTTCCTAGAAATAGTCGCGTTCGGTGAATTTCGTTCCGCGCTGGTTGCCTGGCGTTTTACGGACCCGACGAGAGCGAACAAATTGTCGACAAAACGAAATTCTCGCCGTGAACTATGGACTTGAGACTCCGGAAAATTAATTTCTTGCCGTTGCTCGTCCATATTCGATTTAATTTAATAAACACTTTTGGCATCGAAATTTTATTCCATGTTGCTTTCAATTCATTATCGATACGTTATTCGAGCAAAGGGTAGGAAGAAATCTGAAATTAAAGTGTCTTTATACCACTACTGCAAACGGGACTTCAAAGCGATAGAACCTGCGAGAAATTGGGGGACAAAAAAAAATTTGGTTTTTGGCAGGCAATCACAAGGTCTGAATATAAATTTCAGTAGTCGATCAACTATTTTTAAAAAAGCAATTTGATTGGATACAGTGGCTCCACCTATGACTTGGTAAATGTTGTATCAAGATCTTGCGATTGCTCGTTTAGAACTAAACCTTCGAATTTTTAGAGCATTTTTATAGATTTCCTTCTATCTTCATTAACTTTAATTAGACGTTTCATCCATAATTTTGACGGTAGTTTTCACCCCTTGAACACGAATATCAATAGTTGAAAAAGGAAGTGTTATTCGTGGATAAAGTTTCATCAAAATCGAGGAATGTCAAGTGAATAACGATCATAATTAGTAAATTCAGTAGTACGGCTCGTCGATAAATCAGACGCACAAGGAAACAGTAATTCTCTTTGTTTCGATTGCAATACAAATTCATCCCATTATCGTCGTTCAGCAGTTGGAAAAGGCAGTGTTATTTATGAACAAAGTATCGCGAAACCCAAAGTATGTCAAGCGAATAACCATCCTTATTAGTAAATTCAGTAGTACAACTCGTCGATAAATCAGACATACAAAGAAACGGTAATTCCCCTTAATTCGATTGAAATATAAACTTATCAGATTATCGTCGTTCATTTTTCTCGCTTCACGCGTAAACTTTAAGCCGATTAGAAATAATTAGAAGCAACAATATTGACGCACGACGTCGAGAGCGATGGATCTCCGTCCTGAAAATAGATTCGTTCGATTTTCGTTTCTAGTATTTGCCACCTAACCAAACATCGACGTTACACGATGCCACTGTGCGCAAGTCTACGCAATACCAATAAGAATCGGTGTAGCGTACACATACATAACACAATACCGCTTTGAACCGTTTAATCGGAACGTTTATCTACCGTGTAAAATTGCCAATATGCTTTTAAAGAAAACATTGACGAAATCCGAGTAAACTGTATCGTTTAAATACCATTTTCCGCCATCGTTAAATTATTTATCACCAAAACCAAAAACGGATAGCCGTCGTGATTCCGTAAGAGCTTTAAAAATTTGTTCCCGTCGCAAATAAGAAAAGAATTTGTCGCCAACGGGGCTCGTCGCGACAATGTCACGCGTCGATGAATTATTTAAAACTTTTTCGTTTAACTAACGACCACGGCCTTTTGCTCTGAAATGCATCGAAGTACGTCGAACGTGACCACTCATTTCCCAAGTTGATCGCGGCGCAATCCGGATTCACGACGTGCGATCGAACGAAACAGAGAAACGCGCAACGAAATTTAATGATCGACGGAGTCGTTTTCTGGGTTATCAGGGAACGGACCGCGGTGATTTTAACAAAACTGCTCGTTGATTAATTAGTGACTTCAATGGCGCGATTCGATTGCTAATTGAAGGGGCCGAAGGCGAACGGGGACGAATCTATTTTTGTTGAATTTCCACCGCTTGGCTGTGAAATATGAAAATTTATCATCGAGCCTCCATACTCAAAGGATTTAGCGCGCCGTGATTTATTATATCCCGATATTTATTTGAATTATCGACGATTCGTTATAAAACTTTTTCCACGCGTACAATAATCGATACCTGATTATCATTTCGATTTTATATCAGTCGTTGATTAAACGGAGATTCTTGGCGCTGCTGATACAGTATTTCTCAAAATTATTTTTCAAAAAGTTGATCGGTTAAAGAATCGATATTTCGAACAACGCGTACGGAAATATATATATATTTTTTTAATTATCTCCGCACAGTGCACGTTCACGAAGCTCAATATACTATAAACGGAAATTGAAATTTAAAATTTCATTGTGAAAACTCTTTTGACGATTAAACATTATTTAGGTTTCGCGTGCTGGAACAATGTATTCGATACTAAATAAACAATTATATAATTAAGAAAATTATGTGCATTATTCTTGTAGGAAAATGATTCTGTTAAACGCAGTAGAAACATTCTCGGTAGAAAATTAACCGGAGGAAAGAGCGGAGGAAACATATTAAATTAATGTAATGTGCGAAATAAATGTCACGGAAAATATTTACCCGAGAGGACTGCGAGCGCGGAATGAAACGAATAATTAATTACAACTGCTGATCCTTTCACGTTACTCTTACAATTCAACGTATCCACGTGGATTTGTGCACTTAGCGCGGACGACCAACAACAATGACAACGCGTACGCGAGAAACAATGCTACGAATACTTGACAGCCACGTCCGCGGTACAACTGTGCAATAATAGATGTTGGCAGCGATAAATACAAGGACATTTGCGCAATCAACGAGCTACATATCCGCGAAATAAAAATGAAATCTGTAAAACGAAGATGAAAGATTGTTTCGTTATTGGATTTTCATTAGGATGAAATTCTCCAAAAATAAGTCTCTTGTAACAAGTTTTCCCTGTATCTAGAATGTAATGCATTTTCAAATTAGAAACTGTGTATAAATACAATATTTTTAACTATTGGTTTACTCATTTCACAAAATATATGGTACACTTATTAAATATTTGTTTTCGCTTCGTGAGTAATAAATAATGTGTTTTAAAATAAAATTTGTATTTTTCGAACGCGAGTTATTTCGTGCAAATTTCACCCTCAATTTTTAAAGCATCGACGAATTTGTAGAATCGATTCGAAACCGAGGGAGAGAAAGAGGGTTGGAAAATCACGGTTGTCGTGCACTCACGACCCCGGTGGATACGTAAGACGTTCGATTTCAACAATGGAATCTGTCACGGGTATTAACCAAGATATATCAGTATCAGGGAGCTGTCAAGCGTCGCTAATGAATTTTCGATGTCGGACAGCCTTACTTGGAGCTATTAGCGAACAATGCGATCGCACCCCTTGAGCTACACGTGCAGTGTTGCTTGTGTAGCTGAATGACTGATCGTGTCAGCTGACAACCATTCACCGCCGTCTCCCTGTAACTTTCCAATCGAGTCACTCGACGAGTCTTATCCACGGAATTGTCCGTCGAATCGCGAATCCTCGTATTCCCGGATACGACTGCACGATCTATCGAATTCACGCCGGTTAATTCTATTATCGTTCGTGTCTATTGCGGTCGTAATTATTGCAGAACGGAAGTACCGAATCGGCTAACGAGCAACATCCGCGAATTATCCCCCGATTCTGACTCAACTTCGCAAGACCAACAATTAGCAACGCACACTTTCGAGAAAAATATTCATAGCAAAGAGTATACGTACGGACAGTAGACTTTTTTCTAGTAGAATTTAATTTATCGTTATTTTAACAAGTTCCAATTCGACAATTCTGCGCGCTTCCCGCGTTCTGCCGCCAGAGGGCCACCGCCTTGACTTTCTCGCAAGCGCTCGAGCGTCAGTCTCTTTGCGTATAAACGCTGAGACAGACACAGGACGAAACTATTCCGCTTACTTCTTGCTGCCATAAATAGATGACTCGATGACTAGATTGATTTGATTGGCCCATAGTCCGTAATGGGGATTGTCCATTATTGAGTCGATCACAACTGCAATTCCATCCCCGTGACGAAGGACGCGAACGAGAAACGTATCGAGACACCAGAGTAGGATAGAACCATATTGAACGACATTGGCGTAGCCTCCATAAACTCAGAATATTAACCATTGAATATCTCTTGCGGATATTGTGGATCCTACAACTATGTAGCGCCCTGACTACTAAAGAAGGTAAAAGATTGGGATCTTTCCTTACTCCCATCAGTTTGTAGGTATCTTAGCCATCGAGTCCCATCTCTCTATACTACAATAGCAAGTCACGGTAACTCCGAATTCCCCTGGCGAAATTTTCACGCCAATTTTAACGAAAACGTGTTGCACATCCGGCGAACCAAATTCATCGCGATAACTCCGAACGAAATGACGAGGCTATCGAACTTCGATTACTCCTCCAGAGACACGTGTGCAGTTGTGTGTTTACATATCCCAACTGGACTTGACTGCGTTCCGTCGCGTTCCCAGTAACCATCGGTACAGAACGATCATCATCGAAGCTCCGCGTGAACTTTATTGCGAGATCATCGTTCCGCGAAAATGACTGCCCCCCTTCCCCCCACCCCCTCTTCTGGGTTACGACATATCAGATTCAACTCGCGTGGAATCGCATCTCGTTCCCTTAAGTGACCCGGATATGCATCGATCGATCGTCCCTGACTCGTTCCCCCCCCGTCTATACATCGATCATATTAGCCAACGACACGATCGTAAGCATCCCCGTGAATCCATGCATAAGCAAAGAACGAGCGCGACCCGGAATTTTTACGCCCGCGTCATTGGCAATCCCTCGCGACCGTTCGACGTTCGTTTCGCACGCATGCAGATATTCCCCGTCGTCGTGATGCTTCTTTTTATCGCTAGTCGCGGATCGTAGACTCGCGATCCCCGGAATGACACGTTGTTACGGGTGTCGCGATTCTCTAATTTATCGTCCATCTAGCCGATTTTATTCCGCGATGGGAATTCGTTTCACTTCCGCGTCGATTCCGGAATACCCACTAATATACTCGCGAACCTATACGCGTCTGAAACGCAAAGGAATGCAAAATTACGTCGTAGGGAAAAATTAAACCTGCGCAAAATGAATTTTACCGCGTCTTGTTCACATGGAACTCGATCATTTCGACCACGCTGCTCGATGTACTTTTTTAACAAAAAAGTATTAAGGTATTTGTGTTCTGAACTTAACGGTTTTGGAGTTATAATAAATTGAAGTTTGTTAACTGTGATTTTGGAAAAATTTTAGATTAGAAGTATTGATAAATTTTTTTTTTGGATAGGGGAGGAAATGACGATTTTAATTTCATGGAATGGTGTTACAAAATTACATCCAAGCGACTAGTTTGTCTAAATTTACAGATAATATGGTTATCTTTTGCATCGTGAATATTCAGTGAACCTTTAAATTCCATCCAAGCATGCAAGATTAGTTCGACACGCGTAGAATATTGCATTACGTAAACAAATGATAGTCAGTCCACGCGTGATGGGTGGATTCTAATGAACACACGAATGGCTTGGAATATGGCGCACGCTGTAGATCGAGAGTCACAACTATTTGAATAATTTGGTTTCGAATATTCTACTGGTAGTCTAGTGCTTCGAATAAACATCAAATATTATTTATTCAATATAATAATATGGGTTTATTGCTACGAGCAGATGGAAGATATTATTCACACGTTTCTGGTCTGTTTGAATAATGTGTAGCATTGATTAGAGTCTAGCGTGTGTCTGCAATGCGATGGGCGAGATTAAATCTAACCCTGGTTAAATGTAGCCCCGATTGGATATCATTATTCAAATATTATTAGCAGGAAGAGAAATTCGAGACTCGATCAAGCGTCTATTACACAAAAAACAAGAGCAGAATGTAATGAATTTACTCAAATATATCATGTAATAAGATCGAACAATAAATGAAACTTTTGTATGAAATTTTCTATCCAACGATCCAGCTTGAATATTGTAATAACATATTCATAATTCACCTTGCAAAATTTGAAAAAGTCGACGACAGACCAAGCTTAATTTATCAAGATTTCTACCCAGAAACTTTTTACATATTTCCAGTATCTCACCCTACAGGAATTCGCCATATCCATGACAATATCATAAATATTGTATTTGGCGATTCGAGAAAAATCCACGACACGTCGAAAGCATATTTATTCTCGAAGAAGCAGAGCTTTAAAGTCACGTGATTATAATTATCGAGAATACGAGAAATCAGCGCCGATTCGTTTGACCAAAAATATAACTCGTGCTTTCTGTTCAAAATCAAATACAATCGTGTCGACATTACGTTTCAGTGATTAATATTTTCCTTCCAATATTCGTGTCTACTTCTCTCGTGATTGCGGTCTCGTAGAAAATTAGACTCGAACATGAGGGATTGGCATACGTTGGAATTTTTGACGAGCCTCGAAGCCGCGCAGAAATTAATTGACAGGCATCGAACAATTAATTTCGTGCTTCGGTACGATGTAATGAATCGTAGATTAGTTGGCGGCGATCGATGAACCCTTGGGACACTGTTTCGCCGTCAAAATCTGGACACGGCGATCGTGCAATGGATTCGAGCCAAGGACGAACGTCGAAAGCATAATCTCGCGAGTTCCATATGGATGATCGTCGTGCTACGGGTCCCTCGAACCATTGTTCGCCGCTCGATGGAACGACTTGAAATTCTTCGAGGCTCCTTAAAACTCTCCGATGGCTTATAAAAGATAATCCCGTTGTTTTTATTTTCTCCCTAAACACGTACCGGCTTTCTTGCAACACGAAACTTCTTTCTCGTTAAACGATCCTCCATTCTTTAAATCACCAATACGATCTTGTTGGAACATATAATATTTCTATGCTTGTAATTGTTCCACTGGCACGAGTCGAACCATCTTTTAATAGGATACAATTTTTATAAAAAGTGCTGACTAATTTTAACAGTATATTTATTATAAGAGCCTTTATTTATACTCTCATTTTTAAATAAATTCTTTCTGATTAATAATGGTACAAATAAAAATTACGTCAACAAAAATAAATAAATATAAAATTTGGAACAGAATTCATGGTATCAAGCAGGAATAACTTTACGACAGAATTTACGCTCGATTTTTTTAAAATGAATTGAGCGTATGAAGATTGTTAAAATCGCGTTTATAAATTCCACATCTTGCTGTAGTTAATAAAATATTTTATTATCGCGTAACCTCGTCATGATTTGCAATATTATTATTTTCGCAAGACTCGATTTCCCATCGTTCGTTTTTCCAGCAGGAAATTTTGAATATAACGGAGAATTCTTTCCACGGCAATCAAATTTTCTCGTCGATGTTCCCTTTGAGAAGTCTTGCACTATTTCCATTTCAATGGCCACGCTACAATCGAGCAGGTCGTTCCTTTCTTTCGAAATTATTATCGAACGGAACGGAACGGTAAATCAAAATGGTACAGAAATTAATATACATTCAGATATATTCCGAACAATTTAATTACAGTTACCCCAAATTTCCGCATCGATTATTTAACAGAAATAAGCGTTCCCTGTTACGGAGTATCGACTTCGAGTGTTCCGGCGCAGCCATCTAAAATAAATAAACGTCCTATTGATTTGTGTGTGTCTCGATGTTTTTGGGTAGCAGGTCACGCAAACAACTTTTCATAAAGAATAAGATGAGGGAAGATACAGCTTAACTTCCACCCACTAAAAATGTCAGTGAACTCGTAGAAAGAGGATTTACGACGGAGTACGGTTGTGCTCTTAAAGAATGGCGAGTTCGCTGTAAAAAAAAAAAAAGGAACAAACACTTTCGCGGCGATGTTTTAGTTCGAAACACGAAGAAGAAACGGGGTTAAATGGATCCGCGAATAGAATGGCTCGAATGCTTCCACAACTGATTCTGTACGTCTTGAAACGAGAACGACCAGTATCAGAATTTCAATTGCACGGAAGAACATTACTAAACTAACCCAACGCTGCTTTTTGTTCTCGAAACAACGCAAACCTATGTACAAACCCCTGTACAAACTATACGGACGAATTAAAATTGGTGGAATTAACGAAAATACTTAAACTGTTCGTAAAATCAATTTGTCACGATGTTTTATGGTTTATTCGTGTTAGTCAGCTTCCGCGATATCAGCCAGTTCTATGAACGTTAATTCGGATCGACGAGTCTTTTTCTAAGACTGAATTATGAGCGAACTCGAGCGCAGTTTACGAAAAGATATGTGCAATTCTGTTTGCGCATTATAAACTCTGTTGGATTCAATGCCCTGAATAACCGGGCATAGAAAAACGAGCTTATTTGCTTTCAAACACAGGTGTAATAGCGTGCAAGTTCCTTTTATGCTGCTCCCAACAGTGCCTAACAAATCTCACCGTAGGATGGTCTCATTCGTGCGCGCAGTTTCATTAAAATCGACCCTTTTTATGGGACTCGAGTATGTTCAGAGGCAGAATGGCGCGACAATATAATCTGGAGACGGAAACGATACGGATCAGGACCTCGATCTATGTTTAAATTTTATATAAAATTGATAGTAAATCTTCGAATCCTTTCTATCAAAGGCAGTCAATTAGCTACCAACGGCGCCGAGAAATTCTATATAAAATAAAGAAAATTTTCATTTTCGACGCAAGGGACCCCAGATCGGAGTAAAACTTTATTTATGCAATCGATAATCGTATCAGTTCCATTTCTAATATAAACGAATTCATCGAATCCCAAACACCGAGCGTCCTATTGGACTCCAAATCGAGAAAACTAATTTCCATTACCAACAATAATATTGCTTAAGATAATTTTAAATGGGGAACCTCGATAAAATGAAAGTCATTCCAAGTGATATTTATTAAATCGCCACCATCTTGATTCGTTTGTATCGGGGAACAGGAATCCATTTGATAAATGTACTATTATTTATCGGATATATTAACATTTATTCAGTTTTAATTTTAACCATTGGTCATATAGATGTTCCATTAATATTTATAATATTCTTTCATTTCCTAGTTTTGAATATATGTTCAACTTCTTTACCATGAGTGTCTTGTAACATAAGATGGACTGCCTAAAAGTGGACCAAAATGTTTAAAAGATCAAATTGTAAGAGGATCCTCGTGAGGAAGCTTTAATCTTCGACTTCGAGATGATATTAATGGGTCATTGGTTATTCGATGGTCAAGAATGGTTAGTTTGTGATCATCGATGATCAATAATGAGGTTGACATCAAGGTCAATGACCTAGTAAAGATCCAGGAATGGCCAAGAGGTAAAATTATAGTGTCTAAAGTTTTGTGAGATCTAAGAGTACCATCGTCAATTATCATTTGACAAACGCTACGTTAAAGAACACGATACTATTCTAAAGATATAATACTATTCTAGGACATATGGAAGCCCATTTTCGACTAGACCTCCATGACAGGATCCACTAAAATAGTTATTGTTGCCCTCAGAACCAAGAAACGTATTATGTCAGTAACAATACTATCCTAGGACTTGTGGAAGTCCATTTTCAACTAGACGTCCAAAACAGGATACGCTAGAATAGCCTTACTAACGAGTTCCCTCATTTGGGATGAAACGCCATAATTATTGTTGCTCTCGAAACCACGAAACCTGTGTCCTTTATAATATACATACCAATTAAATTTCCTTAAATATTCCCACGTGAAGATCCTCATCCAAAAAATTACAAAAAAGATGTAACTTTCTAACACAAGATTGAAATCCACCCAAAATACAGTTCAGTCCCTGCAAGCTTTCCAAGACAGTATACACAGTTCACAAATTAAAATATGGCCAAATCTCTTCGACCGAAATTGCAAGATCGATACAGATCGCAGTTTGATAGACCCCGGGATTTATATTTTCGTTTCTTCGGGATAAAACGATTAGTCCCCGGGGGGCTTAAGCGATACAGCATATTTCTGGCCAGGTCTAATCCCCTGGCGGTCCGTTACAATGCTCGGTCCGGTATTCCGCTCTCGTTCTGGCTCGCCATTTTGGCTGAGTTTTACGAACGCTTTGCGAATACGGGGGCTCTCGATCGGTCGCGCGAATTTTCCAGTTCGCGACAACCGCGTCGAATCTCCGGCCGACGTAGCTTCAGCGCGATCCCGAAACTTTCTAAATTGCCGACGTCGACGGAATCCCGCGACACGTTTTCAATATTCCGCGCGTCCGCCGGAAGTTGCTCGGTTTGCGGGCCGTATCGGGAGAGGGGGGGACTCCCGGTGTCGATCATCGGACTGGAAAGAGACCGCGGTCGAGATAATATTCTCGTACCAGCAACATCCAAGGGAAGAGCGACTTCTCTACGCGGAGAAACTTCCTTCTTCCCTTGGAAATGTGTGCATTCGGCCAGGTGTGTCTCGTACAACGTAAACTTTACGACACCGGTAACCATTGGAAAGTACAGCCTCCGGGAGTATCAATTTATTCCACGGTTGTTGCAGAAATCATGAATGGCTCCGTAGAATTTTTATACGGAATATTTCGCAATAATTTTTTACTCTCGTACGGGGGATATCGTTCTTGGTCACGGCAATCTGTAGTCGTGAAACAGAAGATCGGATAGATAAGGAAAATATGTTTGGATTTGGACTGCGGATGTTTGTGCATTTATGGGAGATTTGAATTTTTAAAAAACTACTATATACACTTAGTACGAATTATTATATTTAGGGGTTGAGACTGCCCTCTACAGAGCTTCCATTTCGTTAATTCTGTTCATAAAAATATGAATTTGTAACGAATAATAGTGTATAAATAAGAAACCTTGGATCGACAACTTTCAGGTACAGTGGCGAGTCTCTGATTTAAATTATCAATAAAACTATAAAATCCACTTAATGTGCTTAAGAAATACTTACAGCAAGTAAAGATCTATTCATAATTTTTTTCTATTTACACGATTCTAATTTCTTAATGTTTTATCATTAGTACTTTGGTACAAAGGAACCACCGTTAACGATAATAGAATATTTATGCAAGTTACCTGTCTCGCAGACATTTTTCCGTTCGATCCTGTGGCAAGTTTTAATTAATATTCTCCGTAGCGACGAAGACACAGAGCCCTCACCGAAACTCTCAAATATTCCGTTTGCTCGACAGACCCTGGGGTAGATTTCGTTCGAGCAGTGACTAACAGCCACCCTTAACTCGCTATTGTGTTTCACATTAGGAGGCAAAGAGAAAGAGTAATTGCGTAAGTTCCCTCAGTAATTTGTCTACCGTTGTTCATTTATCAACCATTCCAATAATAAATAATGTCGAACATCCTCGTGCCTCGTGCCAATTATTTTACAATTTTAGAATTCTAACTTTATCTCAAAGTGGTCTGTACCAAGATTCCTCCCCCCCCCCCCTCTCTTAATACATGAAATTTCATGATAAAGTGCCTGAAAAATCTGACCAGACTCGTGCTGCACGAGGGAACAATGTTTCCCCTTTGCAACAAACGCGGTGATTTTCAGGTAACGCGGCAAGTATTGCGCGCGTTAACGACTCCGACATGCTCCTAATGGTTCAAAAGAAAACTCTCTAATGGTTCGGTAGAGTTCATCAGGTTGCTCGCTAACGACGATGTAATTTTTCAAACTTTCAACGCAGACTTTGCGCTCGGGAGTTCTTCGACAGGCGGCAAACAGGCTCCAAATAGGAAAATCAAGTTTCACCAATACGTATTAAAACCCACGGAGAACTCCCCGTTTCTCGTCGACGATGAAAGTGAACCTGACGGTAACTTCCGGGTGTTCAGGGTTCTTCAACCTTCCTCCTATTTTCAAAATTCGAGATAAGCAAATTTTTCAGAAACTCATGCAACTTTGGGATCCTTTTTCTTATATTTTATTATAATGCATTGCTCGAGAATATAGAATAAATGGCAAAATAAAATGAAGATACTATTCTTTACTGGATATATTATTACGTTTCTCTAGTCGTAAGAAATAAAATATCAATGCACAAATCACCATTAAATAATACCATTATATACTATAGAATAAATGGCAAAATGAACAGAAAATAAATATATAAAATGGAGGTGCTATTTTAAACTGGATATATTATTATGTTTTTCTATCCGTAAGAAATAAAATATCAATGCACAAATTACCATAAAATAAATATATAAAATGGAGGTGCTATTTTAAACTGGATATATTATTATGTTTTTCTATTCGTAAAAAATAAAATATCAATGTATAAATTATCAGAGAATAATACCTATTATATACTACACAATAACTGGCAAAATGAAAAATATATATATATAAAATGGAAATGCTATTTTAAACTGGATATATTATTATGTTTTTCTATTCGTAAAAAATAAAATATGAATGTACAAATTACCACAGAATAATACCTATTATATACTACACAATAAATGAAAATATATATATATAAAATGGTAATGCTATATTAAACTGGATATATTATTATATTTTTCTATAAGAAATAAAATATGAATGAGCAAATGACATAGTTGCAGGGAGAATCGAGCTCCAAATGGATAAAACGGCGCAGGAGAAATTAGTGTAGCTGTATATGGAGTCGCGAGGTTGAAAATCTCGAGTTCTGAAATCTTTTGCAGGGAGGCTAGACTGCTGGCGCAGTTTGGCAAGAAAGTCGAACGAAGCAAAGTGCCGACCATACACTGGTAGCGTGGCAAACTACCCACAAACTCTTTCTATTGTTGTTCGGTAAAGCTTTTACAAAACTATCGGTGGCTAGAAACTTCTCTGGTTAGCCTTAATAGATACTTAAACAGACACTGCTCAAACGAACCAGTCGTAAAACAATATCCTTGTTCGCGTGTAATGGATTTGTTACGGTTCTTATCGTACGGTTTACATTTCGAGGAAACAACAGCGTTTAACGCGACTTGAGTAAAATTTTTCGTTGGGAAAATTTTATTCGAAACTTTTCGTTTCGATGCAATAATAACAGGAATTAATGAGAGATAAACCACGCTTTCCCGAGGAATTACCATTATACTTATCGTTAGACGATACCAATAAACGAACGAGGATAACAATGAAACCGTGACGTGACGGTTGGTAAAAGGGAGGATAGGGAATTTCCAGGGAATTCAAAAATACGGGAGAAGCGTTACTCCCGGGGAAGAAAATGAATTACAAGGAGGAGACAAAAAGTGGAAAAGAAACGTTATACAACGCGTGACACGGGTTAAAAGCCAGACATGCGGTCATCCAAGCTTAATTACGTATGCAAGCAACGCGAGAGCATCGTATGCGACGGCTAGTCTGACGCGAAAGGGTCGCAGCCAACGGTCACGGTCATAAAAGGAAAGATTCTAATTAAATTCGTGCTTTGTGTTGCACTTTAAGTGAAATAAATATTTTCGCGACAGGAAGCACGGGAGTTCATCGTGCCCTCTTCGTTACGACGCCGTTGAAACGTTGTAATTACGGTATATCGAGTTCAAAAGGAGCCTGGTAAATTTAACTATGCGTGTCCGTATAGTTTCTGAGACCGTTTCGCCAATTAATTAACGTCCAACGCGAAATTGCACAGCTTTCGTTCCGAGATCGGTGCGCGAAAATTGACCGGTGAGTTTCGAACCGTAAAATTTCGTTTTTATTTCTGCATATTCTGATCGATGCAAGAAAATTATTCTCCAAAATCAAGATTCGTTCGATTCGGCGATTTGTTTGAACGAAAATCCATCGAATTAAATATGCAAATTCACTTTGGTCAGCGAGATATACGTTTTTTATACTTTGCACGCGTTTGGTTTCTTGTTTCGTGGATCTAACGGTTTAAAGCAGGTGGTTGAGAATTGATAGTTCTCCCTTCTCGTCGGTATTGTTTCAAGCGACAGTTTCTTACCTGGAATTGAAATAATAGAATCATGCCCGGCGCTGTTTATGTTTATTCAGAGCCAGCGGACCATCGACTCGTGCGGCTGACAGCTGTGCAAATTAAAGCTGCTTGGATCGCCAAGAGGAATCGCGTAACGATCAAAATTAAAGCCATTGCGTATTATCATTACATCCTCGTTACAATTATTATCGACGTATCGATCCCGGCGTTAATCTGATTACATTTAGTTACGAGTTAGTTTGCCAATGATGCAAATACACTTACGAAAACATTTGGGCGAGCTTCATCGTCGTAATGAATCGCATTATTATAGTATGCTCGTATAGCAAGTCCACACTGAAAAGTTCACTCGAAAATTATGTAGGAAAATGACGGGTCACAACACGTATGTACGTACGATGGGGAGCATTGCATGTTTACAAGCTTGCTTTTAATTTGATGGAACAAACAAATATCGTGTGGCACAAGGTATCCAAATACCGTTTGAGTGACAGTTGTAGAACGTCGAGTTCTACTAAAATTGCTCATTCTATTTTTATACAAAATTACGTAACAGAGTTACAGTCCACAACACGGACGATGACGAATATTGCGTGTTTACAAGCTTTTAATATAATGGAACAAACAAATATCGTGCCTGGGTATCTAAAAATGAAAAAGGCTTGGGCATATTTTGAACACCGTTTCTCAATGCAGCACGTAATCGTGTAATTTTCTTTGCCAGAATGTCGAACGACGCAACTTTTAAACGGATAAACTATTCCATTCTTGGCCGGTGTGACGAGTTGTCGGCTTCAAAGGAGATTGCTAGGTTCAAAGGATCAAAGTTTCCGAGCACGTGATCGCAATCAAATTTGCTTAAATAGCTGGCTACTTCACCGACGACTACACCTAATATCGCCCCGCCTTAAAAGAAGCATAATTTGGCAACGACGCTGGAGAGTTTTCGAACAGTCTGGGCACAGAGCCCGGGGGACGTATTCGAGACGCTCGACAATAAGCTGAATCCTTTAATCCACTGTCGAAACTTTTCTCCCCCGATTTTTTACCAACATCCACGGAATCGCTGCATCGATACATTGATTTCATATTTTTCTTCCCAGTCTGGCGAACGATCTTCCGTTCCAGCCGCACAGACGGCCCTTTCGAGCCGGAAAAACGCCCGCTGCGAATTACTTTACACGATCGTAGGACTTATGTATTGGAACAATTTGTCGATTGTATGGTCCAAAATTTGCATGCAAAAAACTATATTTGATTCCATGCAACGTTCTAGCAGGCATTGAGAACGTAAACGTGGCCACCAAAAACCACATACCTTCGAAATTCTACGCATTCTCGAGAAAAAAATTCAGGAAGGTGGACAAATTTTTCGGCGAAAAAAAAAAATTTTAAATCGTTCTAAAAAAATTATTTTTAGTCGCAAGGGTCCATAACAATCATTTTTGGTCAATACGCATACCCGCGAAATCCTGCCCAGTGTCGAGAAAAAAATTCATTACTGAAGATATGTCTGACCAGACGTTCACCTATTCCCCTGAAATTTTTTGGCGAAAAAAAACTTTCAAATCGTCCTGGAAAAATTATTTTCCGTTGCAGGAGTCAATTACAATCATTTTTGGTGATTAGACATTCCGCCGAAATCCTACGCATTCTCGAGAAAAAAATTCAGGAAGGTGAACAAATTTTTCGACAAAATTAAAAAATTTCAAATCATTCTAAAAAAATTATTTTTAGCCGCAAGGGCTCATAGCAATCATTTTTGGTCGATAGGCATACCCGCGAAATCCTGCCCAGTGTCGATAAAGAAATTCATTACTGAAAATATGTCTGACCAGACGTTCACCTATTCCCCTGAAATTTTTCGGCGAAAAAAAAATTTCAAATCGTTCTGAAAAAATTACTTTTAGTTGCGGGGGTCAATTACAGTCATTTTTAATAAATACACATACCTTCAAAATTTTACACACTTTCGAGAAAAAAATTGTTTACCGAAAATATGTGTGATCAGGAATGTTTCTGTAATTTCATTTTTTGTCTCACTTTCTTTTGTGTTCATTTGTCATGGGAAATAGCTAAGAGATAATTTCACTAAGTTCAATAATAATTGGAACTTGTATATCGAGTTTCGAGTCGTTAATAAAATAAAATCGTGCTCCAAGTTTGAAAATGAGATTTCGCCAAAAATCAGTACCATTAATAAGTAAATCCCGTACGTTTCTTCTCTGAGACGGGCAGGAAAGATTAATGAATCCTCGGGAAGCGGAGGAAGAGACGACAGCGAATGGCAGGGGAGGGATGAATACAAGGGGTGAAACTACGTGCGAATGCAGTTACACGGTTCGAATCGATGAAAGGGGTGCTTTCGACGTGGACAAATTTCAGGGCGAGTCCGAGGGACAATTTGAAACCATATAAACAAGGAAACTAGTAGCGAACCGTGTTGCTGGTCGTAGTCGCGCGTCAAAATAAACGGATGTCCGGGATACGGGAAGTCGAAAAAGGACTTCGAGATAGATGGCGATAATGGGAAGAAGATTCACGAGGTAACGATCGCGTTTTTAGAACAGGAAACGGAAGGTGTTCGCGTACGAATGGAAACAGAAATACCTTATCAACGGTTGCTTAATAAAAAAAAACTCGACGCTCGAGTTTCCTTTTTATTCCATCGTTACGTTGCTATTTTCGTCTCGTATTTCGTGGGATTTTAATGACGCCATATTTATCTCTCGATGGCTTAACGTAATGCAATGTAACGTTATTCGTAAAAGAATGTGTACTGGATTAATCCAGAAGCAGACGAACTATCGAAAGGTAATAGCAAAGCAAATTGACTTCAGACCTAAAAGAATGAATAGCAAGCAGAATAGTGCTGGCATAAATTTCGTACTCGTTAGTCCCGTATAAAAAATATAATACGCCATTAAATAACATTTACATATTACTCTCGTTTATCTACATGCAGAATAATGCTTTAATGATCGCTTCGAGGCATCATTAAATTCCTCGGCTATTCACTGTGTCAGTACCGGAGCAATAGAACCATCCGTATCCACCGATGTACGAATAAAAATATACAGGGTCACTATATCCATTTTGTTCAACAGTTTATCCAACTCGATTTAGTTTTTAACGCAAGCAAAGTTATATTGGTGCCAAGGTATTTATTGGAACGTTCCAACGGTAGATATCTCGCCGCCATTAGGCTTTCGAGGACTTTGTGGCTGACTCGAGGGCTGAATAGAGCCCTGGAATAGACCGTGTATACGTTCACGAGGGGTGCCAAACGAAGGGTAGGGACTTGGAGACGCGTAACTACCAGCGGTCGGATGACAATGTTTAAGGAAGATGAAAGTATGGAACGATGGCAACGGGTCTTTATCCCGATGTCGTATTGTTAAGGAACAGGGACTCTGTTCTTAATGGATCTAACTGGGGAAACGGGAAGTTCGTGTCTCCTGATAAGAGGATTGCGGGAAACCGTCCGGGCACTTACTCCAAATCCTACGGAATCAAAGGTTTCCCCCGCCTGCGCGAAAATTACGACACCTACAAGCAACGAGGCAACCTTCGATGTTTCGTATTAAATTAATACGCAAAAGATAACGCTCGATAGTTTCTGACAGGGATCGTAACAAGCGGCGTTCGGTCGAAACCCGTGAACGCAGACGGTAAATTGCAATCAGTGACGGCGACGAGCAGCGGCGTAACACAATTCTCGAACGTTTCGTAAATATTCAATTCGGAAGTTCCTGTTTTGTAAATACTCGAACGAAAAAGAGATTCAAATCCGATCGACGTTTCACCGGCTCGTGATTTGTAAAGTAAATTAATGCTCGGGGACGAGCGACGTCGCGTTTAAAACGGTATCGATTCGTTACAACCGGGCGGAGAAAACAACCGCGCCGGGAATTAAAACGCGCTCGCGTTCCAAATAATTACGCGACAAATAATATAGGGCAGAAACGTAAAACCGAACCCGGGGAACTGTTTTTATCGTCCCGTCAAACGGCGGGAAAAACAAAACCGTTTCCTCGATTGCTCCGCCTCCGCCTCTCTGGGCCCACTCTTCCCTTTTGATTAAACTCATAGCCGTTTGCCGTGAGCACGGCTACGAGCAAAATAAAGAACTCGTCGATTAGTTTCCGAGACCCCCCCAAAGTCCCCCACCGTTCGCTAAATTGCAATGAGCTTCGAGTACATCCAATTAACGGCGCGAGTTTATCTTATGTTTAGAAAAACCATGCTGCAAATTTCCCTCCGAAGCACCGCGGGGGCCGCGGAGACGGACTTTACCGTCAAGTACTTCCGTTGTCCGGCGGCGTTGTTATTTAAAGCGTCGCGTTAAATCTTCCCGACCAAAAGGATCCGCTCTCGCGAGAGTAATTCGAGACAATCTATCGTTTTAATCTACTAAACCAGAATTGCGAGCATTAGAACCCATCGTACGGGCTTATCCCCCTTGGAACCGAGCTTCCCGCCAACCCGTGAACCTTTCGCCGGGGCCACGGTAACCACTTTTTTACGCGGCCCGTCGAGACTCCCCAATTCTTGTACTTTTCGTTCCCCAA
The DNA here is from genome assembly GCF_013123115.1 of Colletes gigas. Lineage (NCBI taxonomy): Eukaryota > Metazoa > Arthropoda > Insecta > Hymenoptera > Colletidae > Colletes > Colletes gigas. Next base: position 10,868,285 of record NW_025106632.1, on the reverse strand, counting down.
CCGGCCACGTTCCATCTCACCCATAACTGGGCACAATTTCTATGATAATCATAGATTTTATTCTGTTATAGTATCTCTACGATTTTTGGTCACCTTGTGTATGAACGATGTATCCAATGGGGCTTTATAAGTATCAGTGATCTGTAGATTACTTCTTGCTTGTATTCGTTCACTACAGTTGCATTTGTTTTATTTTATTTTGACTAAATATTGCTTATATATTGCCTAGTTACAATCGATAGAAAAGAAATCCAATAATACGTGTGTTTCTCCCCCAAGCGGTAACCCATCTTCTACTGCTAAATTTGTTTTTACTAGTCGACAGGTTTGCGTAGAATTTTTGTGCTATTTTTTGCATTCATGAAGAGTTATGATTCTTTCATACCTGCTTCCATTTAACGTTAGCCTTAAGCATTTATTCTGGAACACGTGTAGTGTAGCACGTGGCTGCGTAGCAGATTATTTGAGTATATGGTAGTATACAATAGCTTTTTATTTGGTATTAACATCGTCGACGATTTTGCAATAGAGTATTCTCGCCAATAAAAATGTACGAAAAAAAGAAACTGGACTATCAGGATTATCTTATATATCATTTAAAAGAAGACTATGAAAGATAAACGAGGACGATCGTTTGCTATTTGACTGGTTTCAACATAACAGTTACAAAATGCGAGGAACGTTCCGGCGGGCTCCGAAAATCCAACGAACTGGCACTTTGACTCCGCGGTGGCCGATCGATGGAGAAATCTCGAAAGTTCGACGGAACTCCTCCAAGTTTTTCCGAGTTCGAGGTTAAGCACGGCCATCGAATGTTCTCGTCGCCATTGCTGGCTGATTGTGAGTGCGCGAAGAATAACTCCGTCTGGAGTGGATCATTAAAGGAGCAAGCGAACGACAGGTAGGAAGTGTCGCGGAGAAAAGCAACGGGGCGAAAACGGAAAGTAGCAGGATAACTGGACGTGCAGCGAACAAGAACGGAGAGAGGACGATGCCGTGCCCCGGAGAAAACCGTACACGGAGGAAAGAAGACAATCGAACCTAACTTTTACGTTCCCATCTAACGATTGATGCGTCTACATCGACGACCCCTATTTCTTTTGTCCCCGAACGAGATTCCCTGCCAAGCAATTTCTTTTTTTAAACGCGCCGTTGATGGAAATAAAAATACGTTTCACCCCCTACCCACGGGGGAAAAATAAAACAACTGGAATCGCAAGAATAAATATCTTTCTCTTTCCCGTTATGATCCTCATGCAAATTCGTATTTTTATTAATAGAATTAACGAAATCGATGATTCACAGAGGGTTGTCTCAACCCCTAAGTATAATAATTCTTTGTATTTTTGCATATTAAGTGCAGTCTGTAGTTTTTTTTTAAATTAATACATCCACTGTCGCAATTGCTTTAAATCATTTTTAACGTTTATTAATTTACCAATTAATCGATTCTGTTATCAACTCGTAAACGATCAGAGCGGGCAGTTAATATTCTCAGAGAAATGTAAAAGTTTGGCCACCTAAACTGCGCGTTATGATGTTACAACGTTCCAAATTACAGTCTCGTAAATACAGAGATTTCGTCGAAACGTTTGACCGAACTCCGCGTGTTTGTGCGCCCCGTCTAATTGAAAATTCTATCTAATCGAGCAGAAATATTTGAAGTTGCACTTTATGGCTCGTCCGCGCTCGTTCCTGCGGCTGTTGTGACTTATGAATATACACTGAATATACACCAATGAATGAACGTTTACGTTATGTGCTAATAGCCCGAGGTAAGTCGGGCATCAAACATTCATTATCAGAGATCGTTAGTGTCCTATTATCGATAAATAAACGCAGCGTTAATAGCAGGGGCTGGACAAACAGCGCGTTTAATTACCGATTTCCCGAATGGTGTAATTTCCGGTTGAAAAATTGTTAAATAACGGTCTTGCTTTTCGTCAAATCGTTAATGAATCTAGGGAAAGACATGTATTTCGACAATGGTAGAATTTTGAAATTGACACTGAAACTACCGGAACTACCGATAAAAGTTGTAATAAAAATTTAGTCGACCGGATTTTTGTGAATTTGTCTGTCTCTGCTGTCTCTGTTGACTGCTGCTGACCACAACTCATACTTTTGACAATGTATAACGATTATTACTGACTGTATCTGGTCTCTGCTGGCCTCTGCTGACCTCTGCCAGCATTATACATATGTAATAAATGTTTGCTCGCACAGCAAATAAACTTTTATAATTGGGGGTAGCTAGTTGGGTTGTTATTTAACCACCAGCCAACTCATTACGTATATATCATGTCAGAAGTATCAGCAGATGCACGCAAAGGCCATCAGAGGCAAGCAGAGGACAGCAGGAGGCAAGTAGATGCTAGCAGTAGCCAGTAGCAATCATTATACGTTGTCAGACATATCAGGAGTCGTCATCAGTGGTCAGCAGAAGCTAGCAGGGGCCCCAATGGGCAGCAAAGGCCAGTGGAGGCAAACTGAGGCTAGCAGAGACCAGCAGGGGCAAGCAGTAGCAAATAGTAATCGTTATGCGTTGTTAAAAGTATCAGGAGTGGTCATCAGTTGTCAGCAGACGCAGGCAGAGACCCACATATGTTGGTAGGGGCCAGCAGAAGCCTACAGAGACGAACATTAGCCAGTAGTAATCGTTATACGTTGTCAGATATATCAGAAGTGGTCAGCAGAGACCAGCTACCACGTTCACTCGCCTACTCGCTTCCTCCGTACAGCAATCTGTCCACAAAGCAAAGGAACTAGAGTGTCGTGTGCACGTTTCCGTGCATAAATGCGAAGATACGATCAGCGGCTCGATATTACACTAATTTCTAAATTAAAAATCACAATGAAAGGGATACGTTTATAAGTTTCTCAATTACTTTTGTTCTGGATGAAGGGCTCGCTTATCGCGGCGATCGCCGGCGAAAAAGGAACGGGGAAAGCGTACCGTGGGGTCGGAAGAGGAAGAGGGGAAGACTAGAACCGCGGTAATTCGGGGGGTCATTTATTCTCGCGTCGGGAAAAAGAGATCTCGGCGCACGCGGAAGCCTGTCGGGAAAATGGCGATAAGAAATGCGACGAGTCACGTTACGAAGGAACACGCGTGACTTTAGAGCGGTACACGGGGTTGTTCCCAGCGAAATCCCTCCCCCCTCCCCCCGCGCCCCCTGTGTTTTTGTTCAAAGGTAACGTTTCTGTGTCCGGTTACGTGACGTTACGGCGACCATTATTGCGCGGTGTATAATTCTGAAAATTCATCTTTCAGTGCTTCCGTACGGGTACGTGCTTTGCGGTTTAATCCGTGGAGGCGACGCGGATCGAGTATACTATGTCACGATGTCATCGGCATCTTCCAAAGGGTGTGCCAGAAATTGCTACACAGAGGCGTACGCGTCGAATTTCGCCATAGTTTTTACCAGAGAATGTGAGAATAATTTATCAACGAAAGGCAGTCAAGCTTTGGTATCGGTTCGGGTATTAAAAATTTAATTTGTTGTTTGGTTTTGTCAGAAACACCCCGAGAAGACCACAGGTTTCCCGTGCTTTGTTCTGGATAAATACCAGAGTGACCACCGTGGAATTTTGCTCATTATAGGACAGTGAACCTCGTGAAGAAAATTTGTTAACGTTTAAGAAATCATTTGCACTACAATGAAAAGTTGCATCGCTTTCTGTTTGAATATTGAAAAGTTTCGTGGATCGTCGACGATACGTGAAATTACGTGTCGTTGGTGGGTTTAAATCGTATCACCGGATCCAATTTAATTTACGATTTTTTTCCTTCTTGGCTCCTCGTCTGGACAAATTAAAGTTATGCGACTCGCATTGTGTAATAACCGTCAACCGATATTAATTAAATTTCCCATTTGGCGCGGCAGTTTTATTTTAATTTAAATTTCCGCATATTTAATTCGGCCATTAACCACGGAAAATTCACGGGTGCACGATTATTGGCAATAATGCGGATGAAATATTTACAAAATTAATAGTTCGCGTCTAAAATCGAAGGATCGAGTTTTGAAACTTAGGAATTGAACTAAGATAAAATACAACGAACGCGAAGCGTAAGAAGAATAAACATTATCGTACCCTCCAGTCTTCTTCTATCGTACTAAATTCGAGGTATAACACGCCCCAATTGCGTGACGCACCCCGCGCGCTATTACCCGGGATTTGTGGAGTGGAAAAAGGAATAAAAACGGACTCGCGAGGGCCTGAAGTCCTGCTGGCATTGCCTGACACATTAATCTATATAAATGTAAGGTTGACAACCGAAGAGCCGCGTATTCTCGCTGATGGAAAACATTTTAGCTCCTACTCACAATTTCAAATCTGTCCGAATGTAAAGAAATGTTACTCGTAAATCAGTTATCAAATTTCAAAGGTGGGCTATTCCAGTTTTAGTCTATTTTTCATTCGAAATACACAGAAAGGAATCTTCTTTACCGACGCAGAATATACTACGCGAAGCTGAAAAGATGACAACCGAAAGGAATGCAGATATAATTGGCGGTAGTGGATTAGTCGCGCTTGGACGCGCCCACATTTTCGGTCGCCGTTTATTATTGGCCGAAGCGGCCACGTGAACTAAATCCCAGGCATACTTCTGTGTCAGAGCGTGCCACGAAAAGCCGAATTGTGGTGGCCAGAGGAGCGTCAAAGGTGGGGATTGGTCGGAGCATGCGGGCGAAAATTAAAGTTGACCCTCTTGCCGCTACACGATCGTTCGATTAATCATCTTTTCAGGTTTCCATAGTACGAGTGCCCTAACTTGTTAGCAAGTAGCTGCATTTCGTACTCGAAAACTAAAAATTCCATTCCCGTAAACGAAATGAAAATTAAAATTAGTATCCAACTGATTATCATAGGTTCGTGTACCACGACAATCTTGTCATATTTATTGCTGATTTTTAACATCGAACGAACGAATAAATTCCGAGCCTCGATGATATTTCTACCGATCTAGCCATTGCAAGTATTACTATTGTCGTTCGAGAGAAGAAATATTTTTAATAAAATGGTGTTGAAATTCGTGAAGGCACTCGTTAGAATATACGTGCTTCCACAACTGCCTGCACACGATTATTATTAACCGAGAGCCTGGTTGCTCCGGAGCACCTTGATTAACCCTTGAACTCTGACTAACTATTGGAAACCTGAGCACTTCCGTGCTCTCTCGCTGACTGATGACTATGAAATCTGATTCCTAACAACCAAGTATTTCCAAGATCGTTCCATTGCAACAGTCCGTTGTGTTGTTGAGAAGGGGTGCAATGATACTTGGTCTACCATTGTCAAGAGTGTCACTTTAACAGCCCTCAAAAGCCTCCATCTTGGTCGACTTCGAAGAAATGTTATTTAATCACGAGCTTCTGATAAATTATATTTTAGATATAAAGCGGAATTTTGGAATTCATTTTTTTTTTCGCGTCTTTAGGATGGTTGAAACTGTTGAGAAATGCATCGAAGGGGGTTGGATTCTGAATGATAGCAATACTTTCCCTCCGTTAATAATAGCAGGGGAAAGTAATAGTAAAGAATCGGTGACCGGTGTTATAAATCCTACCGGCTGGCGCTAACGACCTGAACATTCTGACATTTACCAATTCTGGAATGTGAATTTAAGGGTGGGTGCCTAGCTTGGCGAAAAAATTCAACGATATTCAAGGTTCGTTTTCAAAAACAATTACAAATTTCACAGCGTTTACTGTAACAAATAAAAACGGAGAAAATTTATATCGCGCAGCATCGAGTGTTTATTTATTTTCACCGAAAAATCACTGCGTGCAAAGTTCGCAATATTATTTTTCCAATTTAGGGACGTCTGATTGTTCCGCGTATCATGAAGTTTGGTGCACGGATGGGAAATAGGTTTTGAAATTCAAACAATATTGAACGCAGCCATTCATTTTACTGATTCAACGAAACCTGATATCCGTTCGTCAATACTGGAATCGCGAATCGAAGATATCATTGCGATACTAACGAGTGCCAGTTATATTGGAAATGCTTTATAGCATTTTACTTGAGAAAAACAAATTTTCTGGTAGAAATTAAAAAATCGAATAAATCCAGACGTTCGCCAGGTTAAACGAACCTTTTGTAATTTTGAAATATTTTAAATTAGTGTTTCGAATAGAAAAAAAATACTTCCACCCAACGGGACGATCAATTAATCGTTGAATTAATTTTCTGGTTTTTCCAACGTTACCGAGAATTACACGGTCGATGACAATATTTACGTCAACATCTTGTCAATGAAGGGAACACGTTACGTCGTTAAAAATACTACCATCGAACTGTCGACGCTGCTCGAATAAATCATTAGTTATTTCACTTCGCGCGCGAAAATATTTCCGCACGAATTTATTCCCCTCCTTTGGTCGGCGCGATAGCCAATATCGTGCAGATGGTGTTGGCGTGCGTGACAATGCACGAATGTTTTCGGCGGCGGGAAACGATTATTTTTATCGATATTCACTGAACTCCAACACGTCCACCCCCTCGGTCGAAAATGTGTCAGAAATGACGAAACGACGCAATCGGTAAATTCAATCGCTGACAAAACTAAAAGCTACATTTGATTTGCATTAAACCGTACCCGCGCGTTCGCGTATCCGCACCGTTGCGCGTTCAAACTTCATTGTTCGCAATTGTAATCGAATTATCATTTATTTTTCGACGCCCGTACGCTTTAATATGCAAATTTCGCGCCGTCGATGCGTGCCTGCAACAAATCTCAGGATTTCATCCGGATCTATTTATTAGTCTAATAGATTCGATATAAACGAAGAAAATTTGTCTCTTACGAATCGAGTCGATAAATGGTTCTTTTTGTATATTGAAATATTTAAGGGTTTAAATTGGAAGTAAAACTTGTCAGCGGTTGTCCCTCGTTGGAAAGACTGGCCCTTTACCTGTCACCAACGTGATGCATCATTGGGCCGCGTGCAGTAGAGGATGGGTGACCGCTCGAGAAAAAAAACCCAATTATATACTGTTGTTTAATATTATTATATATCTCTCTATAGGATTGATAATTGGACATTTACTAGCCTGTTAATATTAAAGAAAAAACCACTTCGTAAGTAAAAAAAATAAGTGTCAAAAATTCCCATAAGAAAAACAAGTTTCCCAATTATACTGTACGGAATACGAATGGAACAAGAAGTAATGTAATAATTGATGTAAATAAAATTCAGCTTTCAAAAAACAATAAATATAAACAACACAGTGTAATAAAAACACCATATAGTAGAAAAATAGGAAGAATTCATCGAGAATAGGCGTGTGTAACTTTGTATATATTTACTTGTCTAAAAATACAGACGGACAACAACTCCCTAATTATAAATGGCGTATAATCGATATCAGACTCCGTTTATATATTTAGTTCGCTGCTGGAGGATTCTAAATCCGATTGAAGGGGGTTCAAAAATTAACATCACGTCTCCTGTTTGTAACGGCGGGCACACACGTGTGTCGAAAACTTAAAAGTTTTCCGGAAGTGCGAGCAGAATTCCAAGAATTTCTCGAGACCCCGAGAACGTCTGACAGAGGGATTCGGAGCCCGAAGGAAATTTCGCATCGTTGCCAAAGTTCACGTCCGTCATCTAACATGACACATACACATATCGCGGCACCCACTCTCTTAGAAGTGAGGGGACTAATGGTGAAATGGGAAGGGTAGTCGCCGATGCCTTTGGACAAACCGGCGGAGTAGTTAGAATTTAGTTAGCATTCAGTTGTCACACATTAGTCAGAGAACTCCCCGGGAACAAGGTAGCTTTCAACGGTCAGATATATAGAATTCAGCAGTTATCCGCGGCACAGCGGGGTGCAATCAGTGACTTAATTAGCGATCTGTAAGCAATAAGTACATTAGAAGTAATTGATCACTCGGTTATTCGACGATCATTCGTCAGCTCCGGAACTAAACTCAGACTTCCAACGATTAATCAGTAAAAGCACTCTGGCTCGATTTCAGAGAGTTATTGGGCGAACTGCGAATATTCGCGCCCTAATATATGCGTATACGAATGAAAAATACGTGAAGTTATCGGCGGTATCGACACCTGGAAAATTTTGAAAAATTAAACCGACCGTTTTGGTACGTTCCTTACGACAATAATGCAAAATATGCGTGAACATTCTCTAGTTATTACGTTCCGCCGGACTAGGTTGACGTGCCATTATATTCAACTTAAAAAGTCGTTTGTACCAATTATTCAATTTTTAGCTCGTTACTTGCTGCTCCTTGGCAAAACCGTATCGAACTGTTTTTATTTTAACATTTTTTAGTCTTCGAAGACTAATATTGAAAGTTCCATCCAACTTATCATTCGTTTAAATGGATATGCAACGCGTTAAAATTAAACGGTTGCCGACAATTTCTTATCCATGGCCGGTAATGTTGTTTACGGTTATCATAGTGTCTCGGGGGGACGGAAAGTTGCTCGATAAATTCGCAGTTTTCGCGAAACGCCGGCAAGACGGTTAATCCTTTGTGGCCAGTCTGTCTCGCGCAGAAAACTGCCAGAAAATCGAGCTTATCTCGGTTTAACGTCGTGCGAAGTAAAACACTCTCCAACAAGAAGAAACGACGAGCCACTTTGAGGGCTAAATTAGAATCTACACCCACGCGCGTTAATATAGAAATCAAATCTTTTGTTCGTCAAAATAATGCTTTTATTACAATATCTTCGTTGTAGATTCAAAAGTAAAAAAATAAGTATATTCTGAATCGACGGAACTCTAAATGGAAATAAAAAATGTTTATACGACGGTAGAATAGAAAATGAGACGTTGTTCTCGAACGAGAATCCGTGCCTCGCAAATACGCGACCTCAACCTGTAATTACCTTCGCGAGGAGCATCGCTATATGTGCGTTTCTCGCGGTTCAGTTTCTCACAAAGAATCTATTGAAGAGATTGAGCCACAGACTGCGTAATGAGGAAGACGTACGCAGCCACGCATTATTTCGAAGCATCGATTGGGAGAAAACAGAGAATCGCGAGATGCAATCACTGTTGCGTTCATGGATCGTGAGCATTGATCCATTCACACATACAGTAATTTCCCGCTAGCGTGTCTCCAAATGAGGAGCTCGTTTACATTCGACTAAGGATAGCGCTTGCTACATAGGGACCGACCTTTCTTCCCACGAGCTGACTTATCCCAACGATTCAGTCCAGTTCTAGATCACGTGACCGATTTATTTTGCTTTTTCTTCAAGATTCCAATCTTAAAATATTTAAGATTCACTTTATGGATCGACTCTGGAACATCAGTATGTCGGAGGAAAAAATATTCATCTAAAAAATGAATTTTTGGTCTAACCGGTAAAAAATGGCCGACTGTGGCGTAAGAGAGTCACAAATATTATTACGATATTTATATTTGTGGGTTAACATTACGTTCGTAGATATTTCACGGAACAAGGGACAAGTATTGTCTTGCACTGTGTCGATTTGCGGTGCACGCGTGGTTTTCTGTTTCCACTGGCGTCAGCTTATCGCAAATTCCATTCACCAAAACGGCGAACTTCGTTGGATTACAACGTCGCATTAACAATTCCTTTGTAATAAGGGAGCGTTTACAAACCACCGCTGGAAATCCGAAATGTTTGTTGACTTAGTTCCGCGTCGAGCCAAACAATTAAACATTTGTTTGGTAGATGAGTTGGAAAAATTCAGAAGCCAAAGACAATGATCGAAAACGTCCAAGTTGATTATGAAATATCTTTGTTCATTTTCTCGATATTTTCTTAAATCTTATCCTCGGTTTTTGTTACCGTTCCTTTCCCCTAATTTGCGTAATCAAACGCGTCGACCGACGATACGCTTCGCTGTGAACCCACGCGGCCGAACGTGGCCCGCGTCACTAAAAAGTTACCGAACCGTGATCTATGTCAAAGCCATCATTAGCCAGATACGCCCGTCCACGATCATTAAACTGCACGAACATATTGTCACACGAATTCCCGCGATGAATCGCAATATTTCCACCCGGTTTCCACGCCGGATGCATCGATGCAACAACAAATCTCCGACCAGTCGGATGGGCCACGGGTATTGTTTCACTTTTGCTACGTCCAGTCTTCAATCGAGGCTTCATTTTTCTCCCCATAAACGAAACAATTTCACGCACTCGACGAACAAAATAACCCCTCTCCTGACAAGGTCGTACAAACGAAAACATCGAAATGGAATTACTGGTTCCGTTTTCACGGAAAACAAATATAAGAGAGGCGGAAAAGGGATAGCCCCCGTTTATACTTCGGAGAGGTCCCGGTGATTTCACAGAACTCGCGAGAAAATCGTGTAATGGGAGAGAATGTTAACCGTTCCCGCGTTGCTAAAAGGTACATGAATAAATATTTGCCGGTGTATTTTACGTCGTACGAGATATATTTAACGTTTTAACGTTTTTATATTCATGATATACATGAAAAGTCAAACTTTGATATACAGTTGTTACTCGTATTTATATAATGGCGATTCTCGCTATAAATGGAACGAAACTCTTGGTTTTCACGTGAGTTCTTGTCATTTATTTTTATCAAATATTTTTAACAAATGTTGTTTACCATCGCACTGTATTATTTCTCTAGTTACTTTAGCGATCATTTTAGCGATTCAACTATTAATGGAAAGTAGTGTTCTATGGGATTCTTTTTATTTATTTTTAACAAATGTTCTTTATTATTACATTGTGTTATTTCTAGTATCTTTTTGGTTTCTCGTTTAATATGAACAGTATATCACATTCACTGCCAGGTCAAAACCGTATAATACTCTGCAAAAGTAGAATTTTTATTTTAGACCTTTGTAAGCTACATCACCTAAAATTTGTTTCAGTGCTTATTTCGTAACGTTGTTAAAATTCATAGATTCTATTCAAATTTATTTTTGTCTACGTCTTAACTTGAAAATGCATTTTTCTAGTATCATAATGGTAAATCTTGTCACCCATATATGGGTGACATGGCAGTCAAAGTGATATAATAAAACGGTCACCCATCCTGTTCTTGAGTGACCATAAGAGAATATCGGTGCTTCCAACGTGCCACGACCATCGATTAATTTTCTTTTCAATTTAAACCCTTAAACATCTCAATGAAAAAATGTATACGTACCAATCTCTGTAGTGGGTTTTCGTTCTTGAAAAAATTCTTAAAATTGAAAAATGTATCTCAGAACGAAGAAGATGACTTTTAATATTATCCTGGCCAATGAATAAAGTTATACCAAAATTGAAAGATTAATTATTCCCAGCTTCTTGTTTCAATGATTCGAGGGAAACAGGAGGGCGTAAAGTTTTTTATTTTCCAAGCGTTAACAGACGTTTCCAGGGCGCTGACATGCGAAATAACGTCGCGCGACACACGTAGCGCCGGGTCTCGAAGGGCAGAAATCGTTTGGATATTTGTATTCAACGTGTGCGCGAAACTGCTCCTGATATTTCAGCCTCGCGGATCAATAGGTATCCGTCCGTATTGTAGTCGACGCCGAATCGTGTTACCCTCCTACGGCTTATTTTCCCCAGAAATCCAGCCCGACCTTTCTTCTAAGCCGCGTGTCCATTTTCATTGCATTCTCGTCGACCTCGGGGGCCGCGGCGTCCAGGCTACCGAATGAATTTCTTTGACACGCTTTTAGCGCCGCCGGGAATCTTAAATCGGAACACCTTTATCATGCACACGTCCGATCGTGACAAGAAAGGTGCAACGCCATTTTACTCGCGCATGCACCGCATAGAAAATATTTATCCACGGTTCGAAGGAATAGTTTTTAGGGAACGAACCCCGCCTGACAATATTTTCGATGGCTCTCGGTCACGTAGGCGTCCCGATAAAAGCCACGAGCACACATCTGCTTCGTTACTAATTCAATCTTTCTTTCTATGCTTCGTACTCTTACTTTTCGACGTCTTCTAATATTTTCGAATAAAATTTTACAAATTTTCTTTTCACATTATAGAGTAGTTAACCCTTTTAGTACCGAACGACGATATATCGTTGCGTATGCGATGGTGCCTTATTCTTCGCAATAGGAGAAAGCTCTGTCTCAAAAAAAAATTTGTAAAACATTATAAAGGGTCTAATTTTATTGCAAAAGCATTTAAAAAATTATTTTTGGGCTTAACCCTTTGCCCTAGAAGCCTTTTTCGCTCGGGCGAAACAGCAACTCAACACTACTTTGTGGCGGAAACATATGTATTCTGGAGTCGTCATATTATACAGGGTGTTCGGCCAACCCTGGAAAAAATTTTAATAGGAGATTCTAGAGGCCAAAATAAGACGAAAATGAAGAATATCAGTTTCTTGACTAAGGCCTCGTTAAAAAGTTATTAACAATTGAATTAAAAAATTTCAAACCGTTCTGGAAAAATTATCTTCGATTGCAGGGGTCAATTACAATCATTTTTGGTAAATACACATATCTCCGAAATCCTATCCACTTTCGAAAAAAAAATTCGAGTAGGTACTGAACTTTTTAGATGAAATTAAAATATTTAAAATCACGCTAAAAAAATTATATTTAGTTACAGGGGTCAATTACAATCATTTTTGGTGAATACACATACCCCTGAATTCCTACTCACTTTCTAGAAAAAAATTCGAGGTGTGAAATTTTTCAACGGGAAAAAAAATTTTCAAATTGTTCTGGAAAAATTAGTTTCGGTTGTGGGAGTCGATCACGATCATTTTTGGTGAATAGACATACCCTCGAAATCCTGCGCGTTTTCGAGAAAAAAATTCAGTACAGGCTCCACTTTAAACGTTAATAACTTTTTAACAAAGCCTCGTCATATTTTGAATTGAGTATTTATTAAAAAAATCATTGAAAATCAAATACTTATACTTTATGCTGCGTGACCTACATAAAACTGTGATCAAACAATGATTATTGTTATGTGTAAATATTGTTTGTAGAAGAGAAACTTGTCTCTATGTTTATTATCATATTTTACAATTATGTTATTTATATGATTTGCAATAAATATTGAAATGCAATTGCCATTACTTTATTCTTTCTTTATTTCGTAATATGCTGCTTTTTGAATTTTGTAAATATCATTCTTAGTTTGGTTTTTATGAGCTTTTTCTCTAACCATAACAAACTCGTCAAATTGGCTCGGTATTCTTCGCATAGGCACCCGTTTTTCGCTCGGCATTAAAAGGATTAAAGGACTTAACTGTATTTCTTTTTAGCGCGTCACTTGTGGGTGGTCGGACATTAGAGTTTCTGTAATGAAGAAATGGCAGATATATTAATGTTTGGCTCGGTGTTCGCTTGCAGGAAGATGTACTCCTCGCCCTTCTTTCGGCTGGATTTCCCAGCAGTCTTTATTCCGCTGATTTGTTGCCTCTGAGAATGCGGGTTGTGCTATTCGAAGTCATATTTCCTACGCGGTCACTCCGTTCCTTCTCTTTCTTGCTGAGCGTATCTTGAATTTTTCAGAGATAACTTGGATCTTTTCAGTACCGGAGAATAGTACATAAATGTCACGGACGCGGGAGGAAGGAATTTGGTCCCTCTTTGAATCCGCAGGGAACAGAAACGGGCAAAGCTGAACGGCGAATTATAGTCGTTAAATCTATTCTAATTAGCGCGGAACGAGAACCCACAAAAACGGATGTACACCAGTGTACTTTTATAATTTAATGAGAAACCTAAAAAGTCCGTTTGCAACCCGTTGCTTTCACTCGATTATACGGGAATTGAAACGGAAATTCATTTCTCGAGGTACAGAATTTAAAAATGCAACGAAAAATATTATTAATCAGCGATGGGGATCGTTTGGATACCCGGAATAACGTAATTTTCCAACGCAAAGTACGAAGTATCTCGTAAAGCATTACGTTTTTAACGTAATACTCTTATGTGCTAGACGAGATGTTTCCATTCAGAAAACAAATTTTCCTGGCATCATTATCGAACAAACACGCGTTTTAAAATCGCGCTCCAGATATTTTGAAACGTTCCAATTCGATTCCAGATCAAACTGTTTACGGCGTTTATAGAGGTTTGATCGCAAATTCACTGTCGACGCAGGGAGAGAGATAAGAGATTCGTATCCCAGTAAATATCCCCGAAATATGTGATATTTTTTCATATTTCGACCACCTTCTCGATCTTCGCTTTCAATAACCATAATCCTGTCCTTCCGTATTCCGTCGCCGATGTATTCTACGGTTACAAGTGTTTCCATTGTCTGCTACCTGAGCTCCTTCAGTTACATTTTCGTATTTCTAGGGCTCGGATCCAGAGATATTGAAACGCTGATACTCGTTCAATGATCTTGTTATCCAGCTTTCCTTTCGCTGAATGTAGATCGAGGTCGTTCGAGTGCATCTTTACCTTTTTCTAACAATACCGTATCGTCCGCACAACGCACGATTCTTATTTCATATTTATTCAAACGATATTCCCAACTATTCAATTCCTTAAATTGCCATTATAATCGTAGGTATAATGATTTTCTATTCCAATTTTAATTATACATTTCACGCGTATATTTATAATTTAGATCGATGCAACAAAAGAATATGTATTGATAAAAATTTTACAGGCCACTTTCGAAAAATAATTTTTTGGTACGCGTAATTAAAAAACTGCATGCATATGAAAACCGTAGAAACTACGTGACGATTTAAAAAAAAAAAACTGATAAAGAAAAATAAATGTGTATGAAATTTATATTCACAACTTTTGAGCACTGGCGTCTAGCAGGAGCATAATATTTGATGAATATTTGTTTGTTGCAAGCTCAGAAAAGACATCAGAAAGTATTAAAATTTTAATAGCGCCAAGTACGACATTCCCGGATATAAAGTTCCGAAATATTTAGCGAACGGTATTTTTATGGCTCAGTATTTTCGTAGCGGCGCATAAAAAGGCAGTAAAATGCCAGGAACGCGTCCCGAAAACTTCTAGAAATACAATTCCTTTATTCGTTTCGATAATCCCGCCTCTTATCGCGCGACGCGGAGTTCAAAAATGTTAAAAAGCATCATTTCGAATAGAATTTTTTAAGCGTTTCGCGATGTACGCGGACTGCGTATTAAACGTTCCAAAAACTCACGTTCAATTCTCTTTATTCGGGGGGAAAAATCCTTCGTTCTCGTGCGTCACGTAATTCACGATAAATATTTGAAATGATTCTTTGATAACAAATTTTTTAAATATTTAAAATCCTGTACGTTTTCGAATATTTCTCTTCCACCTAATTTTATTATAGATTTCTAACGATGCGGCTAAAGATAGTCGAAGACGTTTCGAAATTAAATACCGACGAACGTGAATGAATAATTTATACCGTTTGTGAGACTTTTCCATTCTGGGATCGATTTGAAATTGTAATCCAGCCTTATTTTTCGGTTCAAAGTCGGCGTCTCAACGGTGAATTAGGAAGTTTAGCGATCCTATGCCCGACTACATCGCGTGATTATTTATTATTTGCCATTGCACAAAGGAACAGCCGCAGCGCCGTGAATTCTTGGAAGAACGTCGACGTATAAAGGAATTTCATTAAGATAAAATCCTTAGAGAAACGCGGCGGTTCGTAGTACTACCGAGCCGAATGGACACAATCAATAAACCGTTGAGTAAATGAAACCCTCTTCCGTTTTTCCTTTCTAATAGATTTAATAAAAATGAAACGCTTCGATCGTTCCGCGGTCGCGATTCCAATCCGTCTCGAAAATACCTACGCAGCGAACTATTAAAAGTAAACAAACCTAACAGCAAACGTGTCTTAATTCGCCGTTTATAAAAAAAAAAAAACTAACTTTACACGAATTTATAACCGAGCATTGGAAAGATAAAAAGGTCGTTTGTTACGGAAAATGTAAGTGGAGATTTTATCTTGAGCCGAGAAATAAAGGAAGTTTATGGAAGCGCGTACGAAAGAGCACGAAAGGATTAAGCGGTAGCCTCGAAGAGGTTGTAATTAGAAAAAGAGCGTAAATGTGCGAAATATTCTATACAAATCACGGCCGGATTATGCAGAATTTAGATCTCACGCTTCTAAAATTTTTACATGATAGTACGAAATAATAATAGAGAAAAATTTGAACGTGAATGAGAACGATGGAGAGCGTTTTAAAATTTATAAAACGTAATATTTGTATTACCGTTAAAGGAACTTGAAGAGCTTCGACAATACGCGTTTTACCAGCCATTTTCTTTATTCTTTCTTTTCACTCGCCCCCTTTTCAACCCTCTGGTCGAACCTTCGCATTACAAGCGTTTACCAGGCCAGCGACTGTTCAATTACCATGCACGACGCACACCGCCATGGAAGTCAGCATTCATCCCTGCACGGGGCTGAGCGAAGAAGTTTTCAGACTACAAAACAATCGCCGCAGATTGGCGACCCTTCATCACGGTCACTTGACGATTATCGAAACAGTCGATGCCAAAACGACGTTAAAACAATTGTGATTCCGTCCTTGTGCTCTTGACCCTTTCATCTGCATTTCGAAATGACAAACACAATAGTTCAGTTTACGTTTGTCGTCACGCTTCCACAGTCGCCAATCTGACTTTAAACGTCACACGCGAGAGAACGAAAAATAGTTGCTTATATATTTTTTTGTACATATCAAACGACAAACAACTGATTCACCATCGTTTGTCATTTTTATTTAGAAAATAATGTCGGCCATCTTTAATTATAATGGCTTCCAAGTAGATTCGTTCGTTCTTTTTCTGTTCCATGAAGTTACGAAATAAAATCTTGCTGCAGAGTGCTCGAGTCAGATCACGAGTTCAATCATACTTTGAGAACTAATTTGAATATTATTTTCAGTGAGCAGAAAACAAAACAGAAAACAAAATTATTGGATATTATAGAATTGTTTAGATTTGTACAAAGAGAATTCACGCTTTGGTGTTCACGGTCCGATTAGAACGAATTTGGTCGATTTCACGCGTTAAAGATACCGTAATAGGAAGAAACAAGTTCCATTATTTCTGTATGACTTTTTACGGATGGCACGAAATCCTCGCACGGCACGTGTTTCGATGAAAAAATATGCCTGGTTTATTTTTTATGATGTTACGCCACCGTTGGAATTTATTTTTCCAACTCGAAACACCATTTCGTTTCGTTCGGTTCGCGTCACTTTACACTCGCCAACACATTTAAAATATTTAGATTCCGCATTTCGGGAACAGATCGGGAAATTTAATAAAAATTTATCCACGTTGATCGATTAAAACGGTTTGCTTGAAAATAAATCGTAATACGAGGGGTTAATTGCTGTACTCGTTTAATCCGCGTACGAGTGCGCGAAGAATTTTAATCGTCGTGTTCGACGACTATTAATATCCATTAATAAATACGATCAGCTTCTTTCGCGTTTCGGAAGTTTATAGAATTAGAACTAAATTGAAGATTAAAGACTCCTGAAGGCTATAGATGCCTTATTCCTCCCACGGGACCACCATTACTCTTGCTTATCTCGCATCGTTAAATCTTTAAGAATTTGTGGCTGGTTCGCTTATCATCAATAAAACTTTCAGGAAATAGTTTCGCTCCTCGTTCTCTGCGTTTGTCTCGTACGCGTGCGTACGATTATTAATTAAAATTCGACGAACCATAGCGCGAGCTACATAATAAAATTCTATTTTCTTTAAATTGAATTATAGATTATTCCTAACTTCTAAAAATCTATCGAAGGCATGAAGATAGCCAATCGAACGTAACGACGTGTTTTATTTTTTTAACTGTGGTCGAATTTAACAGAGTGGAAGCATTCCTATTGGTAAAAAAATTTGACTTGCCAAATTGTTTTGTTACTGAAAGTTTTCAGTTGGCCCGGAGCGAAAAATGCAAACGGCCGGTTACAAAATTCTGTGTAGAGGGACGCGTGCACGTGTATTTGCTTTTGATTTGTTTCATGTGCCGCGAGTGGTTCATCAGAAAGTCATGAAATTTCACATCGTAACTTTTTTATTCGTATTATTAAATTAAAAAAAAAAATATATATATATACAAATGAAAGGGAGGTATTGGAATTGTTTAATTTGTCGTACTTCTGGAAATGAGAATGAGTTTTAAAAAGGGAATATTACGGGATAGAAATGTTTTGAACTAATGCTGGGGAAAAATTCATTTTCTGCAATAACTTTGCCGAAATTTTATAGAATTTTATCGCCGTTTAGTACAATTTTATCGAGTTTTGTGCATTCAAATTGTCGTGGAAGACTCACAAGTGCCCGAAACTATGCATGTTAAGACAGCTCCAATCATGTACCTCCTCCGAGAGCTTCATAGTTCGTTGGAGAAGGGTATTACTGTACGCAAACTAGGTTCGTGTAATAAGAAACCAAGCACAGAAGGAAGACCCATTGTGGGAAACCGTGTTGTTCCAATCACGATCAACATATTCGCGAGTTTCTGTCAGCCGAATATCTTGCTTGTTTGAGAGAAATTCTCCTTTATACAAATATTCTTTTGACTCCCGATTAGGATGATAATTAGGACCAAATAACAATAGTAATAATAACGGTAAATTCTGTATAATTACGGAATCAGACCAGTCTATATAACCAACGGAGTTACGTTCGTAGTAAAACCACAGACGAGGTTGTCCGCACAGTATATTTTCAGTAAAAAATTTTTTTCTCGAAAGTACGTAGGATTTCGGGGGTATGTGTATCCACCAAAAATGATTGTAATTGACCCTTGCAACCAAAAATAATTTTTTTAGAACGATTTGAAATTTTATAATTTTGTCGAAAAATTTGTCCACCTTTTCGAATTTTTTTCTCGAAACTGCGTACGATTTCGAAGTTATGTCTAATCACCAAAAATGATTGTAATTGACCCTTGTAACCAAATATAATTTTTTTAGAACGATTTGAAATTTTTTTTCCGCCGTAAAATTTCAGGGGAATAGGTGTATGTCTGGTCAGACATCATATTTTCAGTAATGAATTTTTTTCTCGTCACTGGGTAGGATTTCGTGGGTATGCCTACTGACCAGAAATGATTGTTATGGACCTTTGCGACTAAAAATAATTTTTTTAGAACGATTTGAAATTTTTTTTCCGCCGTAAAATTTCAGGGGAATAGGTGTATGTCTGGTCAGACATCATATTTTCAGTAATGAATTTTTTTCTCGTCACTGGGTAGGATTTCGTGGGTATGCCTACTGACCAGAAATGATTGTTATAGACCCCTGCAACTGGAAATAATTTTTTTAGAACAATTTGAAATTTTCTAATTTTGTCGAAAAATTTCAGCACCTACTCGAATTTTTTTCTCGAAAGTGAGTAGGATTTTGGGGGTATGTCTAATGACCAAAAAAGATTGTAATTGACCCTTGCAACTGAGAACAATTTTTTCAGAACGATTTGAAATTTTTCTTTTCGCCGAAAAATTTTCTTGTCGATATGGCAAGTATACCTCGTCTGTGGTGAGACTTATCGTTAATTTTTTAAGTCAAGCAGTTGGAAAATACCATTTAGAGACATACAATTTGATAGATATAAGATTTTCAAACGCTGAATATTTAAATCGTGAATAAGGAACAAGGAGATAATGCTGTTTAGAAACGTACGACGAAACGCATTCGCCATTCTCGCGTCATAATTCCTATCGCATCGATCAACCGCAGTTCCAGCGGAATCCCGATGTCTCTTCGGTCTTTGTTCTTATTTCCAGTCGGGATAATCTGTTTTGGTCGGCTGCTCGAAACAGGTAGATTACTCGAATTTGACACGACGGATTAACGTAATCTCTCTAATTCAACGAGCACGGGAAATTTCATTATTACGTCTCCCGGTCCTCGATGGTCGCCGGGCGTTGCTCGAAGCGCGCACGAAACAACGAAATTCGAATAACGGTCGTTTCCGCGGAGTGCATTTCATATTTTTTTTTGCCTCTCCTTTTTCTCGCCCCCCCCCCTCCCCCCGGTTTTCTCGTTCATCGATTTCGATTTCGACGCGAGAAAACGACCTCCAGCCAATTCGTTTTTAATTAATCGATCGTCGTTCGCCGACAATTGGTTTTTCGGAGGGACCGTCCGGCCCGAAAATGGGATACATTATTCGCGAGGGTAAGCAACGTTCGCCATTTTTTTTACGAAAACGTTAAGGTCGATAAAATTGTTTTTTAACCATCAATCTTCGGGACGCGCGCGGTCCGAATTCCGAATACCGAATCCCGGATCGATCGTCGCGATATTCGAGCCGGTTCCTATAGTGCAATAAAAAAAAAAAAAGAAAACATTGAACAACATTTCATTCGTGTCGAGTGAAAGGTAGGCCGGGGAGAAAAAATTCAAAAGTATCCTTTTTCATTAAAAAACAACCTCCAGGACTCGACTTGTGTTTTTTTTAGATAACAATAGCCTCGAAATGCACAAAAATTCGTGTGTATTTCTGAAATTAATTCTTCCTCGTCCTTGCACGGAAATAGAAGAGTAATGAGGAATCGAACGAGCTCAATATCGTTTAGAACGTTGGAATCGAACGTCAGGGGGGTATAGCCAGATGTCTGGAGAAATGGTCAAAAGCGTAAGAATTTTTCCGTCGGACGCCGTCGGCCGCGAAATATCCGTGTCGTGTCACTGGTTCCGCGGCTTAAGAGATTAAGCGAAGCTGTTAAAATAATTCGACTTCGGTAGCGGCCAAGGAATAAGCTGTCAGAGAAACAAGATTAATTCGAGCTCTCTTTTGCACGCAAAATGGAAACATCTTCCGCCCGACGGGACTCTAAAGTGAAAAATGTAAGGGGAACCATCGTGTTTGGTGCACTGTTGAAACTCAGACAAATGTCACGAGCACGCATCGCGATCGCACTAAAGTTCGCGATGCTTCACCGGTTATTGGATATATCAAGGATCCAAGGGTTTATAAAAATATTGCGATTAAAAACACTTTTCTGTTATTAAAATGCACAACGAGAATAAATTGAGGAAACTTATTTTTTTTTTAAATTACTCGAATTTGGAGATCGTTGTTACCGACAGAGTTTCAGAGACTTATTTTTGAACTGTGAATTTAAACTAATTTCTAAAATATTAAGTTTACTTTGTATTTATTTTTTTGACAAAATTTTGCTGATACTGGACCATGTTGAACAATGCAAAATGTTCCCGTGCAATTTTTTTCTACCTCGGGTAACGGAATTATAGTCCGTCCCCGTAGCTAGACTCATCCTGTGTTTGCGTGTCCAGTTAGCGTGGCGCGACACACAAAAGAAACAACGACGGAGATCTTCGTATCACGGAAGCATTAAAGCCAACAAAGTGAATCATTTTATTAAAAACGTTCCTTTTCAATATTCGTAATTTAAAACTGTTTAGAACACGATACAGTCGGCAACAATAACTATCTGGCTCCCGTGGGCATTCTGAATAGCTTTAAAATTAAGCTCTCGACGATGAGAGTAGCCCGTGTGTCAAGTTTACCTAGTTCCAAGAAATTAATGCGTAGAGTATGGTATTCAGAATGAGCTTTTTCACATTTTCTTAATTACGCTCGCTCCTCCAAAGGCTGCCTTCCTTGCAAAGTAATTTGAATAGGTGATCTTCTTTTTCAAGCAATGTACTTTTATGGCTACTGTTGCTCCACAGTGAGTAGTTAACGATACCGAGTATTATTAAAAGACTTTGTATCGAGAATTAGAAATTGAATCGAACATTTAAATAATTGACAATACGAATGGAATATAGATCGTCCATCGCTCGAAACAATATATTGAAGTTAAAGGAAAAATTTGGCAAGTTTGATAGAGGGTATGGAGGAATATTTTGAGGACGGATACTAACTCGCGTCGTATCAAATAATATTCAGGATGCGAATCTACTTAGGTTCGTATGGGAACAGTCGGGGAAAAAGTCGCGCGATCCATCACGAGTCGCCGTTAAGAGCAACCGATCCGAGAAAATCCTCGGGATAAGTTCCACGCTTAAGGAGGATAAGAATAAAATGTCATTAAGGAACGGAGGGAAATAAAAGTCGTCGGTCGCCCTCCATGAAACTCCAATTTAGTTCCTCATAATTCATCCGTGTAACACAAATCATATCCTTAATAGAAATTTAAACGACGGGGGAGTGCGAACGCTCGCGTCACCCGCGTCGAATCCGTCGGATTTAAATTAACGTTCGATTAAATAAACGGTGTAAATAACACCGATGGAATCGTCGAGACGAATCAACGGAATTTTAGGAGAGAGACGCGATAGAAATATTATTGAAAAACTGTTAAAAAATACAATTTTACGACGATCCTTCCCCGTCAGAAATTTCTCATCGATACTTGATCCCGTGAAGAGGACATATTGAAATTATTTCCGTACGCTTGTCGAAAGGTATTAAAAATAATTCGCGTATATTTCGGACTCATTGCGCTGTTTCTGTTAAGGGGGCACAATTATCGAGCCACGAGATCAAATTTACACGAATATATTGTAAATTTCAAGGTTCGTCGGAATATTCAAATCTCTGTTGTTTCGAATTCTCCTTCGAAAACATTTATCATCCACACGTTCGATCGTCCCTTTCCGTATTCCGTCGGAACTTCTATTCCTCGAGTGCTCTACTGGCTTCTTCAATGCAAAAGAGAACCGAGGTTTGGAGGGGCATTTTAGGAGTGGTGCTCGAAGAGACTTTCAGTTTATTCGAAACCGTTTCGCATATTAAATAGTTGCAGAACTGCGATGAAAACGTTTAGGGTCCCCTTACGCGCGTCTCTCAAGGAACATTATCTGTAATTAACAATTTACACTGCATTCGTCGTGCTTCGCGGATCGACAAAGAAAATTTCGAACGGAGAATCGTATCGAGAGAAAAGATTCGCGAAAAGAAATCTGCGAAAAATAAAAAAAAAAAAACGTCCGCAAAGGGACGGAATAAATATTTATAACGCGACCGCGAAACGTACGTGCACCGAGGTAAAGCAATTTCCTGAAATAAGGCGCAAAATGTCTCGTGGAATACTAATTTCTCGATAAAAATACACCCTACTTGTTCTGCGCACGGAATAACGAGGAAAATCGCTTTATGTTAAAAGGACGTGTGGTTTTCGCGAAAAAAAAAGAGAACGTAAATGCAAAATGCACTCGGAACGTTGCACTTGAGAGAAAAATTATATTACGAAAAGATAGTCCTCATTAGGCCATTCAACTTTTTCCCTCTGGAAATACGTATGTTGCTGCGCGCTGTACGCAGCCGAGGGTCGCGAAGACCCTCGCACTTTTGAAATCACTCCCGTTTCTGGAACTTCTCCAACCGACCAAGTCGATTCTTCCTAACGTAACGCATACAGGGTGTTCAAACTGTTAGTTTCCAACGTTTTACAAAATCTACGATTTTAGTGGAAACGACAGAAGCTTTAATGTTAGGGGATGTTTCATTTAGAAGTATCTAGATATTTTTTAAACATTTTGTGAACGATTTAAACAGTGTCAAAGTACGAATGGCGTTGCAAAGATATTTCAGTCAACTTTTACAATCATCGATGTTTCCACCCCCCAATTTTAGCTCGCGTTAAAATATTTATGGACGCGTATAAAATTGAGGAAATCGTCAAAGATAAATCTCGATTTATTTCCAATCTTCGAATCCCAGGATTTGACATAATGGAACTTTAGCATGACCTCTCGCCCAACTTGGACCTCGTGCTAATGGACTCAAACTGAAGCACTGAACATAGCAACGTTGGGAAAGCTGAAGCAAGATGTTTATATCGAACGATCTGCTAAACTGCAGAACACGCACAGCGTAATTATAAATAATTATAACTTGTACCACGCCCCATTAATCTCGCAACAATCGAAAGAACATTAGAATTTCTCGTGAGATAATTACGAAAGTGAGTAATAGACGCTTTAGAAATTTCGTAACAGATCAGATCTTCGAGATACCGAAGCGCTAATGAACTTGTTTACTTTTGTTCGACGTTGATTTTCATGGAAATAAATTTCGCGTTCAACTTGAATTTTATTAAAATAAATAAGCTCGAGGGCAACGTAAAACAGAGGAAGAGTATCTCTTTAATATTTTCGATCTTCGATCTTAGTTTAGATACTCTACTAATAAAAATAATGTATCTTAAAAAATGGATTGAAATAATAAAAAATTTTACGCGATGTTCCGTTCCAATTCCTTAATTATAGCTATATTTGTAACTCAGTAATGCGCATTATTGTTACACGAAGCGTTCGAAATATCTTCGAGCGAAACGCGATTATTCGTCAGACACGGTGACAGTAATTTTTATAATGCTCGTCGCTGGGTCGAACAAAGTGCTATTCTCGAACCAACAACAATCCAGTGCAAATGTGTGGGCAGAGATAATTGACACTGATTTAATCAAACCTGTTGCTCTTCATAAGAGTGTAACAGGTCAATCCTACGTCAATTTCACGAGTAACCTTTCGAGTGACCAATTGGAGGAAGTACCACTTGTCATAATTAATACGTGCAAGATTTAAAAAGCAAGTTCCATCGTTCTGAGATCAGTTTGCATTTTTTCCAAAGAGGTGATTTCGTTCTTAAAATTCTTTGCGTCGAACGATCCTAGTGGGACACAATTTTAGACAATTTTTTCCTCAAATTCTCGACGCTCTTTTTCAAAATGTAATTCAATGTTTGCCCGTAACAGTTTCGTGTTTCTCGCGAGATGTTCCAAAATTCGCGAGCTCGGTTCACGTTCCGTCCGTAAATTCGATCGCGTCATTCTCGATGAATCTGGCTTAACGTAACACAAAGGTGAATCTTACACCTCTCCGCTGTCTAGCGTATAAAGTCCGCCACTTCGACATTCCTTCGTATCTACGCAACACAATATGCCTTGGCTCTGGATTTCGCGCTATCTGCAGCACGCGAATCAAATTCCTTCTGTCTGTTTTTGTCGCTCGCTTCACCACATTCTCAGCCCCTTACGCATCCCCCTTGCTGTTTCAATCTTTTATTTCCCTGCTTACGTACACATTCTCCCCGCAGAATCCTCAATCCTCCCTTATTTTATGCCTAACGTTCCACTCGACACCCACGATTTTCTGTTTCGCGTTCCTCTTCCATTATCATTCCCATTTCACGCGGGTTACTATCTTAATTCAATTTTGTTCATCTTACATATTTTTAAAAATTTGTTTTTTTGCACTATAATAAAATTTTGACCTGAAAAGATTGATTGTTCGTTCAAAATGTAGAATAAAATTTATTAGTACCCAGTCTCGAGAAACATAACAATGAGAATTCAGATACGGAGTGTCGAAATACCGGACCCGTTAAGGGTTGACAACAGAACCTTACACCTCTCTTTTGCACGGTGTAAAAAAGAAATCATTACTATTATAATAAACATGGCGTAGGAAATTTCAAACGTGGACGTAGCAGCTTTTCGGTAAGCCAGGCGCCGTTTCAAGCTATCGATAAAATGGGCGCTTCGAGATCCATACCCTAGGGCAAGCTACATCGGTTATCGGCTCGTAACGTGCTGGTAAAGAGTATTTATAGAAGCTGTAAAGATCAGTCCCCGGATTAAGAGAAACCACGAGTGAGGAGGGCATGTTCAGCGTCGAGTAATTTTTTCCTTAGTCGCAATTCTTACGAAAGCTGGCTGGTACCAAGCGACCGGATACAACTCGTAATTCCTTATTCAGGAAGCTCCCCTGGTAAACTCATACACTCTCTCTTTTAGAGACAAGTAGACGAAACCCATTCGGTTTGTTAAAAGAGAGTAACAAAATGGAAAATTTGAAACGCAACTACTCTGTTTTCCTGTCAGAGTATTCGGACGTAACATAGACAGGAACGATAAAAATGGGCAGTAGGACGCGTCCCCCGTCACCGACGAAACCCCGTTTATCATCTTGGTCGTTCTCCATCCCGATTCACTTATGGTCGAAGCGGCGAGGCGTGTTTTAACACCTCGAACGAGCAACAGCCCATCGGGAAAGGTATTCTAACCGGTTACTCTTTCTCTATTATTACGGTACCGGTGCTTCCGTGGGCAGAACAAGCACCTGCCAAGAACCTAGCGTAACACCAATTTCTCGAAACACCCCGTACACGTGCCATAAATTCCTCGGACCCTTTTATTTGTCGAACCGGCCGCGTGGCAGCGAGGGAGATAGTCTCGAACTTATGGCCGGTAGTGTATCTTGCTCGAACCCGTGAAATCCATTTCGTTTCCCTACTCGCGTGTCAACGCGTCCAGAGCTGTCCAGGCCGCGTACGATGAAAAATAAACGACGGGCTAACGGTAGTAACGAAATTTTCCACAGCCCCGGAATTCGTTCCGCGGCCATTATCGAGCCGAATAATACGGTTTGCGGATTGATGACTGGAAACAGTTCATTGCCAGGTGCCGGAGGAACGTAGTATCGTTATCGTCGCAAATTACGCTCGACGCCTATGCGTGTCCATGCGGGCGGCTGCCGTGTGTGTACATAACTGAAAATTCAATGTAGCACCGCGGGACCGGGAAAATGGATTGCCTGGACCGCGGCGCGCCAAACGCTTTAATGCGATTCGCGTATGCTTATTGTTCCGGCTGGAAACGCGGAAAGAGTAACGATATTTCTACCGATTTCCACGCGATGAAAGATCGCGCGTTCCGCCGACAATCTCAATTAAAGTCGATCACCGATCAATCCTTCCCTTCCACAGTGGGATACAAAACGATGATTAGTGGAAAAAAAATTTTTTTTTTTGTAAACTATAATAAATATTTCTTTTTCTAAATGATTTTGTGAGTAAATATAGCACTATAGAGGCAGCATTATTAGATTTTAAGCGAAATTAATTGTTTTAATTACTTATTATAAAATATCAAAATATATAATGTACGTTTTGTATTATATTTTTACACACGTAAGCAAGTATATTTCTGTTATTTATATATGTCATAAGCATGTTTTAAACCATAAACAAAGAGCACAAAATCGACGAGAGTACTTGCGAGAGAGACAAGAGCCGTAGCCCTCTGGTGGCTCGTGCGAGAAGCGTCGGAAGTTATTCAAGATTTACAAGGCTTTGGGGATAATTTTATTCAGACTTTAGAATATTACGTACGTTACCATTTGTCGCTCAACGGAGCATTTGACGAAAATGTGCAATATTGAAATCGTGAGTGAGAAATATCTTGTTAGTTAGTGTTACGCGAGCTTTCTGGGGAAACGTATGGAAAACTTTGGTTGCACTTTGGCGAAAGTACACGGCGTTCGCACGCACGTGTACGATAATTAAGGTTGTCGCACAAATGTTTCCGTCGCGATAACGTTTAGCAGTCTCCGCGTCGGTATCGCCGCGGCCGCACGATAACGACAGCGTCGGAACGATAATGGTAAAAGCATTATACGGAGTGGGGAAAGTCGGTTATTGTTGGCCCGACATTAAGGCAGTGACAATCAAGAAAATGTCGCGGGGACGCGCCGCGTTGGTGTCATTCGCTCGTAAATTATCCACCGAAAATGTAATACTGAACCGGGATCGATATAACCAGAAAGTAGATCAGTCTGACGTTTCGCTATTGGATAAAAATGGAATATTGAATCCCAGATAGAAAACCATCCCCAAAAATCCGGGGAAAACATATTTAGCGTAACAGTTTGCGAATTATTCTTACGTTTTATGTGGATGGTTGCGATTACGTCAGAAAATCTTCAATGGAAACGTTCTTCTTTTTCATTAGGAAAATCCGGGAAAATCTGGGAATATTCTCCCCGTCTTTGCAGTAATCTTTTCAGCCCGAGTTCTATAAATCCCTTTGTTTCTTTAAATCTTCACCATCTCGGTCGGTTTCTGTTATTAGAAGCCTCTTTTGTCTCGTTTAATTTCTTCGTATTTTTACCCCTTTCGGTATTATATTTTAGTGCTGGTATTTATTTTAAACAGTATACAGATAGTGGAATATAAACCAGAAATGTAATTGTTACGTTTCAACGTATTCAGTAAATCTGTGTAAACAATTTTTAAATGACCCAGAAAATACTTTGGACTTTATAAATTTCCAAAAGTACTTGTTATTTCAGAACGTCCAAACGTGGAGCTTAACCGAAAGCAGGCAACATTGTCGAGAAAGTTTTGTCCAGTGTATCCTAATGTGGCATATTTACGATCGAGCCAATAGTTCTGCGAGGTCTCGGTACTCTCGATACGAGTATCGACCACGTATCGAACGTGGCAATTCTCCGTTCAATTAACCTTTAGCATACCAAGGTGAGACTATCTACGTTCTTTATCGAGCTGGATCCTCAAAGAAATCCTTAATTATTATTACAGTACACTTTTCTTCATATTCTATTAAATTTGGTATCGATAAAAATAGTCACTTTCAAATGATATAATTCTCTCTTCAATACGTGCAATACATTTTCTGTGCACTTAAAACAGATATTTGTTTCACCCATTTAATACTGTACATACTCAGATGAGAAAAAATGGCATCCACGTAGTATATGTTGAATCTCACCCCTAATTCTTTATACAACACTTTTCCTTCAATTTTGCAATATTTAGTCGATCGTTTAAAATTTCATTCGACAAATATTTAAAAAATTCCAAGTAACGTGTGTGAAAATAATATATAAAAAATAAAAAAAAACATGTTGCTGGGCGACTCCGCCTTGACACGTTGAGCGTGAACATTAATCGATGGTAATTTTTCATTAATCGTTTCCAGTGTGTGAGCGAAAATTTCCCCGCAATATTCCCGCGTATCCGGTGGCTCCTTTTTCGCGAGAGTCTTCCGCGGTTATAAACTGTTGGTATATTTTTTGCCAAAGGCGCGCTCGGGCACTTGTGAAATACCAGGCATTTTAAATTAACGCCGCCTCTCGTAGGACTGTCGATCTTATAACGACCTCCAATTTCAGAGAAATCTGCCGCTAATGAAAGAACGTAACGCGACCGCGTTCAGTGTAACGTGGAAAAACAGGTCGTGTGCAGTTTCACTTAATTAATGCTTCCTTTACCTAATAAAATTTTTGCGTTTCCACCCTCTCTATCTTTCACTTAAATATTATTCCGCGCGTCAATGCCGCGGGACTAAAATAAACGGTTCACCTTTACAAACCGGGATAAAAATTTAACAAACGCAACGCGCGTCACGATAATCCGGTCGACGTCGCATTGAGACTTTTTTCAAATATTTTAATTGCCATATTTATAATATTCAACGAATAAGATTTAATTTTCATTTTATGTGGAATTTAATTGAGATGCTTTTTTTTTTAAATAGAGGATATATAATGAGAGCCAGAACATTGGAAGAGGCAACAAAATCCAGACGTTTGAAACGTCGTAAATTGTAGCTACGCCCACCATTAACATCCCACGACAGAAACTCTTACAGTTAGCAAAGATGAATGTACGGGGTGTATCTAGTAACTGAAACCGGCTGTTCTGTTTCAAGCGGAGGTATTAAAATGTAGAAATTTTCATGAACCGTATAATTTACCGCGAAATATTATATAAATCGATAGCGGAGCGTTTTATCGAATTTTTAAGTAGAAATTGCCTGTAATATGGTCAGACGGGTTTAAGAATTTATTCGAAAGGGAGAAAATTTCTAGCAACAGTGTAATTTATCGCGAAATAATATTAAGATATAAATCAACGCGAGAAAACGTTCGATTTAATTTCTAAGTAGAAATAGTGTGTAATATGGTCAGACGTTTGATCAATGAATCGAAGGTACATTTAATTTAAAAGATAGAAAACATTCAAGATAGCATTCTTTAACGTTGCAACGACCATCTGACACTGCGATTATTTTTTACTGTACGCATTCGTAACAATTTATTAGTATTTGACGTTGGATAACATTAACTATGGGCAAATGGATCGCCAAATAAATGTGAACGTATGTACGCGCATGATGAATTAATATCGCCGACCTATGGCACTACTATTAACATCATTAAAAGTTTCACGTATCAAATGTTAATAGCAACGTTAATATTCATGATATGGACGACATTAATAATATTCCTTTGCAATAACGGAAATGCAACTCGAAATGCGTGAAATTTGCAATTCCGCTGACGTATGGCCGAAACGCGGGGAAAATATTCTAGTTGCTCGAAACGGTGAAAAAATGTAACAGAAATACACTCGTTCGAAGGAAGTTCGGAATTGTGGAAGGATTCCAGTATTTAAATAAATTACTTTCCATCGATTACCGCGGAATCTGTTCGATGAAATTTTTAATACAAACGCATGAGTAAATCTTAAATTTATTCATTTTTGGAGGAGGTAATATTGGTAACGGAGACACGGGTTCAGCGACCTTTTCTCGGGAATGTCTCCATTCGGCAGGTACGCTTTAAGATTTGCATCGTACTTCTATTCATTATCTGGAGTCATTAACGCGAGTTTCTTCGATATCCGTCGGTTCGCTCTCAAAACTTCGTAAAGAAATGCGCAATTCGCGGAACAAAAGGGGTATGCGCCTCGTTTGCACGCCCCAAATATGAAAGGCCATCGTCATCTGTAATCTGAATGCCTTTGAAGGAAAACCTGACGCAACGCTGCAACGAGGAAACTCAGACGGTCTGGTATCATTAAACCTTTTTGTTCGCGTGACAGTGACTACTTATGGAATAATTATATCGATTAGTCCATCTGCTCGGAGTATCGCTGTCTACACGGTATAAGTACTACGAAATGAAAAGACGAAAAGCTGACCTTAAAGAAGGCTGTAGTTTATGCTCGTAAGCCATTAAAAACTTTTCAAACTCTCCTGACGATGTACTGTTAATCATTATTCGAAAAGTTTTTACACTTTGGAAAATAGAAAAATGGTTCCATTTTCTTCTTTATATTCTGTTCATTTCTTTTGATTTTTCCTTTGGAAAAGATTCGAGTATATTCTGAAGAATTTATCGATTAAGACTGGCCTTTGAACCGTTTAATTTCTTAATGAATTTAATTTTGAATGAACTTTCTATTCTACAGGAATTTAAATACAGTTTTAAACCGTGGGCAACGAACGAAGTTAATTTCGACTGAATTTATTCTACCATTGATAGCGATTCGATCGAGTCGTTGGATTATTTTCAACGAAATTAATAATTGTTCAAATATACTAGATGGT
This sequence comes from Colletes gigas, assembly GCF_013123115.1. Lineage (NCBI taxonomy): Eukaryota > Metazoa > Arthropoda > Insecta > Hymenoptera > Colletidae > Colletes > Colletes gigas. Next base: position 10,837,207 of record NW_025106632.1, on the reverse strand, counting down.
ATTGTGTTACATAACGTTGACCTCGTTCACAGTCCAAGACATTTGGATCGTTGGAATTACTTGAATGATAGAGCCAGCAGTGTATGTTCCTTAAGAACGTACAAGAACCTCTGGTACAAGGACTAACGAATCGCTGGAGCATCTGAAAGCCTCTGCAGAGTAGCAAGCGGATTTGTTGAGCCCTCCAAAGCGCTCATACCGTCGAAAAGCTTAACAGCTATGTTCCTTGTGATTAAGTTCAGCAGCGAAACCCGCAGGCTGCAATTTTCAAAGAACATCGAGTATTCACTCCTGAATACAGTTCCAGTTAATCGTTTCAGTTATTGCTAAAGAGGTTGGAAACCTTAAAAAATATATCGGGTCCTCCAAATACCTCCAAAACCACTTAGAACGCTTATTTCAATAAAAATATCTCGCTTCGTATATCACGAATGTTTGGACGTTTGACACTAGAACCACCAAAACTGGTCAAAATGGCTGGTAATTTGTACTGAAAATTCTAAGAAAATTTACTCGATCGATTTTTTGAAAATTTATCGTAATTTTCTATGAGAAAATTAATAAACTCTCATTTCCATTCCATTATAATGCATTATAATTGTTGATCGTACATTTTTAATTTGTCGATCCACGTCTACTAGGGCGTTTTTCTTCCTTTTGGCGAGTATTGCTTCAAAGTTATGAGCCTTTGATTATAATTAGTAAGTCGATAAGGAAACTACCGAAAGCATGACTGGTAATTTCTAATAAAAATTCTAAAAAATTTAGTCGAACGAATTTGTGAAAATTTATCGTAATTTTCTATAAGAAAATGAATGAACACTTATTTCCATTCCGTTATAATAGATTATAACAAATAAATGCATTATAATTGTTGATCGTACATTTTTAATTCGTCGATCCACGTTTACTAGGGCGTTTTTCTTCCTTTTGGCGAGTATTGCTTCAAAGTTACGAGCCTTAGATTATAATTAGTAAGTCGATAAGGAAACTACCGAAAGCATGACTGGTAATTTCTAAAAAAATTGTGAAAAATTTAGTCGACCGAATTTGTGAAAATTTATCGTAACTTTCTATATAAATAAATGAACACTCATTTCCATTCCATTATAATGGATTATAAGAAATAAATAAATTTTTAATTTGTCGATTCACGTTTATTAGTTAATTTTTCTTCCTTTTGATTATAATTAGTAAGTCGATAAGGAAACTACCGAAAGCATGACTGGTAATTTCTAAAAAAATTGTGAAAAATTTAGTCGACCGAATTTGTGAAGATTTATCGTAACTTTCTATATAAATAAATGAACACTCATTTCCATTCCATTATAATGGATTATAAGAAATAAATTTTTAATTTGTCGATTCACGTTTATTAGATGATTTGTCTTCATTTTGATTCTAATTAGTAAGTCGATAAGGGAACTACCGAAGTTTGTATGTCGTCTGTAAGAAAATATGGCGAACGCCGGGGGAGAATAAATTCGATATCGCCGCGTTTGAATATATCAAAGTATCCGACGTCAAATCGAATTGACCGTCGTCGCCGGGCAGGGGTGGAACAACGGGTGTTCGATTAAACTTCCACTATTTGTCTCTATCGTCCGGCGAAACTTCTTCGCGCCGACTCTCGAAAGTTTCGCGGACGTAAAGTAAGCGACGCGTTCCTCCGCTCCTTAGAGGGATATAAAGTGCCGGAATATACATTTCCGTCCGCGGAATGGAAACGTCGGTGTCGCTGTCGGACGGGAACTTGCCCCGCGTATAAATCGAGAAGCAAATAACGCTTCGGGTTCGAGTTGCCGCGCGCGGGAAAAATTCTGCATTGTCGGCGTCTCGACGTCGTAATTCGCCAATTTTTGGCTCCTGGCCGCCATTTTGGCGACCCCGTCGTGACGCTCAAACGATCAATTAAATGAAAATTTCTGGGGTGAGAAACACGTTGTCTTTGAAGAAACCGACGATACCTTTTTAATTCAAATTTAACGTAATTTTACAAGTACTTAATGTCAAGTTTCACAATTATAAGGGTACATTTGTCATCAAATTTTATATATTAATATCAACAGATTTTTACATTCACAAGGTATTCGTAAAATAAATCCATTCTCTTTAATTACCATTCCTTGTAAAAACAAATTTAAACAAAATTAAATAGTACGCGTTTGAAAAATTATTTGGATTTAAATCGTATGTCAAAGGGTAGAAAAAAATTGTCTTCCGTGTTTCCAAATGATTTTTGTTGATTTCAATCCCTATCAAACAATCTTCGTTGAAACTGCGTTAAAATAAAGAAGAAGCTTGCTCGTAGGAAAAGAAGAGTCACGATTTTCTGGTCAAAGTGGAAGATTGCCTGGTCTTTTTGCTAAAATAAACAAATGAACCGGATGCTTCAACAAGCGTAAAATCGCGCAAACGAGGCAGGGCGTATTTCCTCCGGCGAGGAGAGGCGCGAAGAAAGTTAAAAGTAGCGACTGAGATGAATCGCTGGACCGATTAACTAGCTTCCCCGGATCGCATCGGGCGATTTTAAAATGGCGAGGATCGCAGGCGGGAAAGAAAAGGCGTGAATTGCAGGAACGAGATGCAAACTATCGAAGGCAGACAATTTCTGAAGTTTGAAACTGGTCGGAGAGGGTGGGGGTGGCGTGTGCTTCATACGGGTCATGTTGGATCTCCAAGTTTCGGCGAGAAGCTGCGTCAGCGGAACCGATAGTTAAATACGAGTCGTTTCGCTCGATTAGTATCACGAGAATCGAGATAAATTTAACCCTACGAGGACCAAACGGGGGGAAAACTCGCGGAAACCAATCTGGGGAAATCTTAAACGCGAATCTCGTCTCGCGTTTAAATTATTTTAGACCGAAACGAGCTGATACGATGTAAAAATTTTGTACAAATTTTTTTACGAATCGAGAGGTCAAAACATATTTAACATTTTGAAATTTTTCACTCTCAAAAACGTATCTCTCGAGTATGAGAATTCGAGAAACGAGCACAGTTATTGGAATTCAAAGATAACAAATGGACAAAAACTCTGTACAGCATTTTATTTCAGCGAGTTTACTCGGGATCGGTTTTCATTTACATCGTGAAAAAGCCGCACTTTGAACAATTGTAATTTTCATCGAACAAATACCGGATTGTAACTTTGTTACAGTGCAGACAATTGCTCACGGTGCCCAACTTTTACGCAGCTCTGCCGCGAAACTACTTTTTCCCCTAATGGAGACACAAAAACTTTGGCGCTTTATTTCTATTTACAAAAATGTTCCACTATTTCCTGTACAAAATTCGCTGAATTCTGTTTTTTTTTTTTTAAAAAAAAGCGTCGTTATTTCAATTATTTTCAATATTTGTTTTCTCTTTGTGGTCTGGTCTATATTCGTGCTGAATGTCATTTTTTGGTTTCGACTCAATAAAATGCAAAAACTCGGGGACACCAGAACCGCGTAGTTGCAAAAATATGAAATTTTTTTGCACGAATAACAAGCGTAGATTTTGTTGAAATACGTACCAATAAATGTGCAAAAAATTAAATTAAATGTTCGAAATGCATTCCTCCTTCTGCAACGGAAAGTTCTATTCTTTGTAATAAAGTCTTATATGTAGCTTCGTTGTACATTTCTACACATTTTGTATAAATTTTCCTTTTATTTTGTGTATTAAGTTCTGAAGTTGAATTTATAACGCTTACGTCTAAATGCAATTTTTCTTTCAATGTCATCTGCAAGTCACAGTGTAGCAGATCGTTGAATTTGTGTCAAATATTCTATTTAAAAACATGTAACAAAAATCAATTTATTTTGAAATTTAAGCAACTGCAATTTCTCGTCAGTTAAATACTGATTAACTTCCATACGAAACATTCTTCACATCACATCATCGAATAAATGAACGTTCATAATGCTTACGTCTAAGTGCAATTTTTCTTTCAATGTCATCTGCAAGTCACAGTATAGCAGATCGTTGAATTTGTGTCAAATATTCTATTTAAAAACATGTAACAAAAATCAATTTATTTTGAAATTTAAGCAACTGCAATTTCTCGTCAATTAAATACTGATTAACTTCGATACGAAACATTCTTCACATTACATCATCGAATAAATGAACGTTCATAATGCTTACGTCTAAATGCAATTTTTCTTTCAATGTCATCTGCAAGTCACAGTGTAGCAGATCGTTGAATTTGTGTCAAATATTCTATTAAAAAATATGTAACAAAAATCAATTTATATTGAAATTTAAGCAACTGCAATTCCTCGTCAGTTAAGGGGTCTTTCTACCTTGTAGGATTTAAAAAATCGAATTTTTTTTTTGCGTTTTCTTTTAATATGTAGTCTCGAAAATATATCTACGAAATATTAAATTGAAATTCGGAAAACTAACGAAGTTGTAGCTTGCTGAAATGTACCGCGCACAGATATAACAACTTGACGTGAAACTTTGAAGCTGTTTGATAACGAAAAAACTATTCAAAATATCAACATGAACTTTATACAGTATCTTTAGAACTGGTCTCCCTTTAGCATGAACTAGGATAATTGCGCTGTATGCAATACTTTTTCTTTTATCAACAAAAAAGCAACCGAATGTATGTAAATATTCAGTATTTTTTCGTAAAATAGCTACCATTTTGCCATTTTTTGTTCTTTTGAAAAGATCCTAGTTCATGCTATAACCACACTCATCTATATTAAGAATATCATTGGTTTTTGGATTTCGGATAACTTGTTCGCAATATATCACATACGCAGTCGGGCGCCGTTCCTAAAAACTATTGTTCGTTGATCGACAAAAACAGCGTAATCAATAGATATTATGCGTTGCAAAAATTCGTAAATATAGCTAAATATATAATAAATGTATCTACAAAACACGGAATTAATCGCTCTTTAATAGCCCGCAAAAAAAAATCAAAAAGAAACATGTATTTTTAAGGTAGAATGGCCCCTTAAATACTGATTAACTTCGATACGAAACATTCTTCACTTCGCGTCATCGAAAGGGGTTGAAAAATCATGGGGATTGACAGCCTCGTCCTGTATGTATAAAATTAGTCGAAGGGTCGAGGAACAAAAACGGTAATCGATGCAATTAGCCCGCGACAATGAGAGACAGTGCCGTTTTAATCGACGCGTGCCGTACGCAACAGTATTTATTTCGAGGATCGACACGCCGAAACCGGCGTTTAATCACCGAATTCCATTACTTGGAACGCCGGCTCGTAAAGGAAACTGGTCCCGGAAGGGTTGGGAATCCGCTCGGGGAGCGTCGAATAAACTGCCGATGAGGCTGCGTGAATCGCGATTCCCCGTGAACGGTTCGACGAAGGGCTCGCGGCGAGCCGAGGGAATAAAAAATGCAACGAGCCCCGGCATACATACGGTAACGGGGGGAGGGAGAGACCGACGATACAGAGGGTGGCTCGAGGGGTGGCGAGAAAGTGGTAAGCTGTAGGGAAAGGCGGACCGCCGGTAAAGGATTGCGGGAGCCGGCGGATAAAGGGGTTGCCAGGAGGTGATGGTTGATGAGAAGAGCCGAGTGAAGAGAGCCAGAAGAGAGCGACTGGATTGAGGGTGAAAAGTGGGAGAAAGGGACGCGTAGTTACGAGGGAAAGAGGAACCGGAAAGGCTGCGGCCCCGGGAAAGGGAAGGCCAAGTGGGACGGACTTGCAGTTTTAATTCTTCGCGCCTCTTTTGTGCGTGACGCTGCAAGGTGCGTCGGACCGAGTAATTGTTCAAAGTGTCCGAAAATCTGGGCCACCTCCGCATAAAAGTATCGCCACTGGGGTAACGGTCCCTCTAAAGAGGTGTAACACGGTAACCCGGGAAAGTAAATTGCTTTTTGCAATTATTTTCAAACCGGAGAAGTCTATCGTTATTTAGTTTTCTTCTATTAATTTGGAAGCATTTTTCATCCTTCCAAGGGTATAATAAATATCAGATTTTAGTAGGCTTTTAGTTATTTAACCCTTGAATGGACTCTCAATCACGAGTGAATTATTTTACTTGATGTTGATTCTTACCAAATTGGTAAATGGAAATCAACTTTAACACTTTGACTGGATTTACCATTATGATACTAGAAAAATTCATTCTGAAGTTAAGACGTTGAGGGAAATAAATTTGATTAGAATTTGTGAATTTCAACTAGATTACGAAAGTAAGCGTTGAAACAAATTTTAGGTTATGTAGCCTACAATGACCTAAAATCAAAATTTTAGTTTTCCAGAACATTATACGGTTTTGATTTCGCAGTGAACGTGTTAAAGCATTTAAAAAATAATGAACCAATAGAGGATTACATAAATTTCCAAATAGTTACGTTATTGTAACAATTGTAACTACGGTTACATCGCCGAATAGGATTAAAAGGCTTAACTACAATTTAATAAAAGATAAAAAGAAATGAAATAAAAAAATATTTTCCTTCGTTTCAAAGGTCTCTCTTCGTGTTCCTGAAAGTCTAGTACAAAAGAACTTTGAATTCTTTACGAGAAAAATTTTAATCTCAGGAACACAAACAAAGAGATATCGTACACTTGAAAATTACAAAATACAACAACAGTGTAAATAAAACAGATATTTTACCAGGTAAATTTCAAATAAAACACTTAAAGGCGTTGGGAGCTGCTGGTAACAAAATTGAAATATAATTCGGAGTGCAAAGGGTTAATGCTGTTACACGAAAATCTTGATTAGAAATCTACAAATTAATGCGGTTTCTTTCTTCGGCAAACAAGGTTGAAAAATTGAAAAATATACGAAAACGGTCGAATTAAATTAAAAGTGGTAGGCCATAAATAAATATTCTTAAACAGCAGTTTTAAAATATATTTAAAAACCAGATTAAAAGCTTTGGGACTTCGGTGGGCCGTGTTCGTTTATCAGCGGGGTAAAATTCTATCCGTTAAACGGGAGATAGCGAAATAATATCCCTTAAAATATGCGTACGCTTGTTGCGCGCGGTACGCCATATATTCCAGGTTCGGTAGCGTGATACATTGCACGGGAACGCGGGTAAACGCAAACCGTCTGTTTAAATCATTTCTTTGTTTGGTATTCCATTGCGTCGACCGCTCTAGCGTTTATTATTTATCCATACGCGGCCGGAGGAAACGCAACGTCGGTGCAGCGGTAAACCGTACGCCGCGGTTATTTATAAATTTTCGCTTCTTTCGCGAATTGGCCACGTAACCGACACCTGAACCGCTCACGTCTCGCCCCAGTGTTTTTTAAACGAATCGTGGGCGATGCATGTTTAATCGAGACACGAAACTTCCGGTTCGATACGAGCTGAAACATTCAGACAAGTTTCCAAACTCTCTCTTCTCGTTAAAACGTATTTAAAAAAAAAGAAAAAACTTCCAACGTTAATTACTTTATTAAATATAGCAACTTTCGAAACTCCTGTTTATGTTCTACATGTTAAAGTAAAATACTTATTGTTAGAAAATTTCATGCCGAACATCGTCAATTTCAGAACATGTCGGAATTAAAAAGTTCGATAATCACAATGTGTAATCAGTTTCGAGAAGAATTTTGTCGAAAACTGATTGACGGCACGTTTCAATTAATATCACATAAAGGAGGGCTTACTAAATTACTAGAAATAAAAAAATATTGCAATTACATCATTGTTGTTATTACATTTCACGCCTGTAGTTGCTATTGTTGTGCAACAGCTGAGAATTGAGTTCTTGGTTGACCAATTCCTTATGCAGAAGTAAAATTGGTTAACATACTTTTCAAACTTGTACAATTAACTCAAAAGTTCAATACAATAACAAATTTTAGTGACGCTATATGCACTGCACTGTATATTTTATAAAATTAACATCGCGAAGAATTTATTTGAAAATCTTTCGGAGTATCAAAAACTTGCATATATGTATATACACATATATGGAACGCGCGTCACTCGTGATGACAGTGCATGTACATACATGTACAAAGTAGTACAGAAAATTTTTGGCGCGCCGTCGGATTCGTGAAAAAAGATATCGAAGGAGAAAATATTCCCCGAAATATTCCAGATTAAAACAGCAAATAATTAATATTTCTCCGTAGATGGCCGCAGGGGCGGATTTATTACCGGCGTATTTTCCAATTCACGACGGAAACGTAGAAAAAATTCGTTTAATTGGAATTTCGGTTTCGGTTTCGGTTTATTTGCCGCGGAACACTCGATCATCGTTCGCCCGGCTACGTGCATTGGGAATCACCGCGCGATTTTAATTACACGGTCGAGAAATGTAGAATAAACTAATACGCGGCTCGACATCGGTGGAAACTAGAATAAGTGGCATAATTTTAATCCACCGGATTCGTTAGCCCGAGCCTCCGCCCCGCCGGGTGGGTTCCCTGTAACGACGATTTCATCCAAGTTTCCGTGAAATTCGCGGAAACTTAAATGAAAGTTCGATTCGCTCCGAAATTCGTGGCCGAAACGGGGTCCCAGACGGACTGCGGGCTCCAGAAAAAACTGCACTCGTCAGACCTCGATCTGTCGATTCATGATAAAAAAAGAAAAAGAAAACCAACACCGTCGGTATTCCAATTTCTACGTTAATTATTTCGCGGCGATGCGCGGCGAATGGCGTGTTCCGCTTAGAAATTCGCTTCGAGCGGAGATTTCGAAAACTGGTTACGACGTAGGTAAAAATTACGTATCTGTTTTCGACTACCTCCGTCGATACGTTGTTTTTCGTATTTATTGTCCCCCCGTACGACCTAATGAGCGCTAAAAGTTTCTGCAAATGTTACTGCGGCAGAGTAATCATTATGAATAATACGCAGGCAATACGTTGTGCTCTAATAACAGAAAACTCGAATAATGGAATTACTATTCCGCCCCGAGCAAAAGTGAAACACGTTATCGAGCATAAATGAAACATGGCGAAATAAAACATTTTCTTCGTATTTTAATTCGGTAGAGAATAATACGGTTTTAATTACAATCGGATTTCAATGTTTTCGAAATTACCGAGGATCGAATTTATTTTACGTTCTGTCGCGAAGTTGAAACGCGGAAAAAAGGTTTCACCGAGACCCGGAATATATCAACGCTCGAACGACGTCAAAATCGGATCGCTCGCGCTTGGACGATTAATTAACGTGGGAGAAAAAATGGCGGTCATTAAAAAAAGGGTCGCGCTGACGCGAAGTAGTACGTGACTGTCGCGAGTCGGACGGATCGCGCGCTTTAAACCCTGCCAGACACTTTTTCAGCATTGGTTATTCGGTACAGGCGATTAAACGGGGACACAATGTTTTGCGAACGCAACGGTAATAATATCGACAAACCCTCCCGTGTTTATTAAAGGGGATAACCGGGGATAAGTCGGAAAGCAAAGTCACGTTCGCAATTTATCGAGCATAATCCGAGTGTAATTTGTATTTATTAACGATTACGTTCGTTCGGATAAATTTTCGTTTACTTATGCCCATTTCATTTCTGCTTTAGATCCTTTAAAAGAACAGACAAAATATTAATTACTATAAATAACTGGCGGGTTTTGATCGCTAGAACTGTCGCCATTGTCTGATCTTGACTCATTATTTCGACGAATCGGTTAGCGTGCCGCTAACTCCAGCTTTTCGCTACTCAAACCTGCTGGTCGCTCTAGGAGGACAATTCTCATGCCTTGGGCTGTTTATCGATCAAACAATTATGTAAATACATTACCCATACACCCTCCTTCGTATCGGTCACGTCGATTATGCTTAATTCCATATTCCATGGAAAATATTATGCTCGCCCAACGTTCTCTCTAAGCTCTCCATTAACACTCCCGGTAACAAGTCACATTTTTCACGAAATAGTTTTTTATATCGTAATAATAACGTTTCTCTGGTAATTTTTTAAATATACATTATTTTCAAAAGATTGATCCATTGATTCATAAGACACGATAAGTAACTTCGATCTAGTATTCTCGTCTGACTATTATTCGATATTTCTACTTGCATCGGTCAATTCCGATAATGTAATAATAAGGTTATATTTCGTTTGATTTTTATTTCGTTATAATAACGTGGTTCTTTAGTAATTTTCTAAATATACGTTATTTTCAAAACTTTGATCCATCGATCCGTAAGACACGCTAAGTAACTTCCATTTACAATAGTATGCTCGTCTGCCTATTATTAGGTATTTCTACTTGCATCGATCAATTCCGATAATGTAATAAGAAGGTTATATTTCGTTTGATTTTTTATGTCACAATAAAACGTTGTTTCTCTGATAATTTTCTAAATATACATTATTTTCAAAACTTTTATCCGTTGATTCGTAAGACACGCTAATTAACTTCGATCGAGTATGCTCGTCCGACTATTATTCGGTATTTCTACTTGCATCAGTCAATTTTGATAATGTTCGCATTTCGTTTGTTTTTTATGTCGTAATAATAACGTTGTTTCTCTGATAATTTTCTAAATATACGTTATTTTCAAAAGTTTGATCCATTGATTCATAAGAATTGATTCATAAGACACATTAATTAACTTCGATCGAGTAAGTTCGTCCGACTATTATTCGGTATTTCTACCTGCATGGGGCAATTCCGATAATGTTCGTGTATCGTTTGATTTTAAAATTGAAACATCGACTACTCCCCAGATCGTTCACGTTTTCACTTTGAAGTTTTAAAACCCCGCTGTGACCCCCTTAAGTACCAGGCGCGGCGAACGCGCGAATTAATCCACTGTTTACCTGGCGCTTTCGTTTCACTCGACACTTTTCATTACTCCGGCCGTCGGGGCGTGTCCCGTAAATATTAATCAAACTACTCTCGATACACGGTGGGCCCCCCCCTGGGGTGTACCCTCGTTCAGCAATTCGACGATATTTGTTTCGTCGAGTTGCCGCAGTAATTTCATCGCTGGAACTACGGCCGCGCGCGACAAATGTAATGGCTGTTAATCTGTCAAATACAGTTAAACACCTCGTGTTTGTCGTCCTACAAAATACTCCTCGTGCCCGTCGGGTGTTCCGGCGTGTTTCCGTATCCGGTTTCCCGTGATTTATTTGAAAAAGCTTCAAGGGATCCGTCATACGCGTTTATAGTTCGGCGGACTTTAAATCCGGTACCTCTCGATCGAATCACAAAACTCTGAATTTTATTTGCCCCTACTACTTGTCGTCCCACTCGTATTCCGTACAGTATAACTGGAAAACTTATTTCTTATAGAATTTTTTAACACTTGTTCTTTACCACATCTTGGTTCTGTACAACTGTGTGTTACGTTTGTATTTACAAAGTGGTATTTTTATTATTAACAGGCTAGTAATGCCCAATTACAAAGATGGAGAGGTGTAATTAACCCCTTAACGTTCATGCTCGAGTCTGACTGCTTTGAAACACAATATTTGTTTAATCCAACGGTTTAAGGGATGATAATATTTGTTTTCCTTCAAATTATACGTTAGATACAACATTGTAATTAACAAAAACCGTATTTTTAGAAAGAAATCCAATAAAGAAAACTGATCGTTCTTGGTTGACTCGAAAAATATAAGCGTTAAGAGGTTAATAATATTAAACAGCGTACAAATCAAGAATAACGTGTTACTTTCCTGAGCAGTCTTTCTTCTTCATATACAAGCTTTTTTCCTCATTTATGGCGACTGTATACCAGAAATAATCTGAAATCCGAAATCACCTGAAATTTTTCCAATTCTTACCTACGTAAGTTCCAGTAAAAATAATCTTACGCGGGGGTTAAAACGGGTCTGATTTGACTGCTAGATCCTTGAGGGATTCCTCCGACGGGATTCGAAAACGAGGATGCGCGAGAGTTATTTTTGTCGAGGTCGAACGGTGGTATTTCTGAACAAAATCGAACGTGCTCGTCTCCATTTAAGTCTTTGTCGAAGCGGTTAAGCAACCTCTATGATAGAGCAACTTTCGCTTTAAGAGCGAGCGGTCTAATCGAGAACGATCGATCATGAGCTCACAAAGCGAGTAGCAGAACTAAAACTTCGCCGCAGTGGCCGATGCCGGCGGATAATGCGAGCAAGTAACTCCGGGAGTCCATTCGTCATGGACGCGACGGAGAAAATTCCAATTGAAAACTGCATCAAACGTTATCGCGCCGGGTTCATTATTTAGCAATTTCGCGCGGACGCCGTCGACTCGGGGGGGAAAAAATTCATCGAATTAACCGAGTTACGCGACCAGATTAACCTCAAACGCACGAGAACGAACGATCTTCGCCTGCAAAGCAGTTTCACCAACGTGCAAAAGTTTGTGATAAACGTAATTTGTTTTAAGAGATTTCTACCAACTGGAAATTCGATCGTTATTAATTAAATAAAATTACAAAGCGCGAAGCCCGAAAAAGAATCCAAGCACGATAATTAAAGGGGACTAGAACAATTCTTCTGTTGTTACAGAGCATCGTACCAGTAATGACCACGAAATGGATTTTGGAAGAGCAACTGGGAAGAAAATGATGTTCCACGCGAAGACACTCGAGTACATCGAAGCTATAAGCTATAAATGAAATTGAGCCACGCCTACGGCCATTTAATTATACGCATTAAATTTGTCGCTTGAAAGCGATACTACTCGACGCTAACAAAGAGCAAACACTCTGTTATTGATCCCCGTGTGTCTTCCTGCGGCGTTCACGCGTTTCGTTTCCGATATTTTATGCTGTCTTTAATTTTCTAAATTCCATAACTCCTCGCAACTACGTTTAGTCTTTAAATAAGAAAATAGAAATAAAAGACAGTTGCTAATATTATATTATTTAAAAAAACGTTTCAAGTAGCAAAGAGCCATCGATGTTTAAACAGACGAACCCATTGCCACCTGTTCTGATAGAAATGATGCGATTACGCTATCGTACGCTACATTGATATCAAACCAAGTGTCAACGTCTTCGACATCCACTGACATATCAAGTGACGTGAATGGAAGGGTATTGATTTCACGAATTTACCCATCAGTACGGTTGGCTACATGGAAATGCGAAATTTAACCCATTAATTAATGTACGGTTGTTGCGTTGAACCAAATGTTACTATTTAATTATTCATCGACGACCAATTTTCCTGAATATAATTGATAAAATTTGTTATCTGTAACAAAAATAAAACATCGAAACTGAACTTGATTTATTTAGAAAATGGAAATATTGCAAACTATATATCGCGTGAAGTAATTGATACAAATTCTGGTTCTTCGTTTTAGTAACTGGGACACCTAGTGGATAAATTATCGTTAATTAAAATTGTTATGGGTATAACGGCTCCAGGTGTGCCGAAGGATTAAGCAACAGTAATTCGACAAGAAAAAATTAATTTTAATTTTGCAAACGGAGAGCTGCTGGGGAATGAAGCCAATTTCGGCAGAAATAATGCGACAAAGTCACTTTAACTTTTTAAACGGAACGCCGCGGAGCAACGAATTTCACTCGTAAAAAAGTGATGCGACGGAATGAAGACACACGTGCAGGGAAAATTACAGGAAAATATTTCGCGCTCTATTAGTTTCGTAATTTCTTCCATTTTAATAAAGAGCGAGAAACAATCAACGAACAATAGGATAAACGTCATTACTCGCCAGTCGTTTGATAAAATACCAATTCGATCCAGAATTTATAACACTTTGCCTGAAATCAAGGGTGAGATTGAACATTATGAAATTCCGCGAGCCATCAAAGAGATCGAACGTTTCTGCCACGAGTGACCAAACTGACATTATTCTTCACGATTATGGAATAGAAATCTCGTTAGGTAATATTTACGCAAGATGCTTTGGAACCACGCCAGAAAATCCATGGAATATTTTCCTACCTCTAAAAAATTCCAGACTGTTTAAAAATACATTAGCGACGATAGCGTTGTCCGTGCACAGTTCTCAGTGCAAAGAAAATAAATTGTCAGCGCTTGCATACATCAATCTTCGCGTGCAAAGTGGATTTTCTTGAGTCTCAAATTTTCCACATCATTAAAGTTTCATTCGATAATGGAACAAACCGTTCTTCTTCGTTCTACGATGTTCCTCGGCGATATCGTTCGATCAATTTGATTGTTCGTTGCTTCAAATTCAAAAATAAATCATTGTTCTTCCTGGCGCGAGAGCTCTGTCTTTATGAAGCAAATTTATAGAAATCGATACCAATATATTCACGTATTTGCGTAATTTAATTGTGATAATAACTGGAATATATTGAAACCTCCAATTTTATTAATTCGAATGCTTATTGTTTTCAATTTTTCCTAATGAAACAACTTTGCCACGATACGATAAATTTATAGGAAACAATAGAAATTATTTCTGCATACTTAAGTTAAAATGTGTATTTTATACTTGACATTAAAGAAAATTTTTAAATTTCAATTCGTCCCTGAATTGTGTTTGTCTTACTGTTATTCACGCGTCACAGTATTCGCTGATCTATTGAACTATTTGTCAACGTTATGCCGTCTGCCAAAATTTTCAGCAAAATTAATTCCTTCTAACACCACGTAAACTCCACCGATTGTATAATACGACGTAAGACTTCGTTGCGAAACAGCTTTCCAATTGAGAATTAACTTGTTAACCGAGAAGTTTCCTAATCAGGCATACCCCTTGTGCATACCGTGACAAACGAGCGTAGACGTATTAACTCGCCTTGCTGGCGACAGATTATGAATACGCTCCAATTCGCTCAAAAAGCAAACATAAAAATAAAATTGAAACCAATCATTTTTCAAACATTATTACTCACAGAATTTATATGAAAATAGAAAGGTTTAATTTAAATTGTCGAGCCACTTCACCGAGGAAGCATCACAGAATAACAAATAAATCTATCTTAGCGAAGTTAACGGATTAAGTTAGCCCCGGTCGCTATTAACTTCCGTTCTACCCTGGAGTCGATCGAAAAATCCGAGGAGAATCGAAGAGAAAGAAGACCTCTCGATCCTCACGGTGCAATTCGTCTAAATTTCCCCCGTTTCGGTAATTTGTTTAGATTCGGAATAGCGCTGGAAGCCAGACGAAGAAGCACGCGCGCGAAATGTTCCAGGCACTGTGGCTCTAATAAATCTGATTCCGTTCTCTCCTCGGCTATTTAGGGAAGAATGTTCGAGCGTTACTTTTCGCATAGTTTCGTATAAGTTTCCTGGTTCGTGCGGCGTGGCCACGACAGCGACAAGATCCACGACGTTCTTCGAATGTTCGTCGACAGACGCGCTAAAATCCAGCTTGGAGAGAAAATATTTTTGTCCAGTTTATTCGGTTTTAAAGATAATATGGGCCGTTTATTTTGAAAGTGGTGTAAGTACATTTTTGATCAAAATGAGATATCACGTAATTCGTGCTTAATTTAATGCAAATTTTTTGTGTATAACTAGTCCGTGTATAATTTTTTAAAAAATTCTCATATTTTGTACAATTTAAAATTGGTCGGTAAATGAAATTGCATGATCATCAGTAGAAAGAACGAAAAGGAATTGTAATACCTTATTTTGCGACATAAAGATGTGAAATGCATAATGTCAACTACAGAACATGTATCATAATTTGTTTGCGTTTAAAATATATTTTAGAACGAATTGGTATAATTATTTTAATTTTAACAAACAATGCCAACAATCCTTTGTAATATTAAACGCGTTGCATAGTTTAACTCGCATTTCGTTTAACTTTTTATCAATTTTATTCATTACAAAGAATTACAAACTATAAATTTATTGCCTACACGTCCTGGAAGACCGCTAAAATTTGAAAAAATCGCCCTGGCACCTTTGCACCAAGATGCCACGCCTGTTACTTATGAAAAATATAAAGACATCAAGCAGTTATTACCTTATACACCACATGCGGAGCATAAGTAAATACTATCAATACCTTGTAATTTTAACAATGTAATCAGCGTCTAAAATTAAAAATACTACTTCCATTTTACGTCGTGTCATTATTTGTAAACAACATTGGATTAATATGAAGTATATTTTAAGTGATATTTGATTTTTCAAAATTGAAATTAAACGATTTATACAATTGCCTAATTTTGAAAGTGGTGTGAGTCCATTTGCAGACCGTAAGTATACATCAGTTTAGTAAAATACGCCTAAAACAAATTTATATAACCAAATTTCATGTTGATAAAACAGTAGAAACATTCCCAGACTTTATATAATTTGCCTAAATTTTTGAATTAACGGATATGTTAACGTTTAATTCTCTCGAAACAAGAGAAAATGGACTTACACCACTTTCAAAATAAACGGTCCATATATACTTTGGGTAATCGCTGGCAATTCAATGACTATTGGGCATAGAATGTAACAGAGAAGCACCTGTACCCGTCGATTGGAATTCATAACTCATTGGATATAAAAATTATTTAGTACACAGGCGCGGATAAATGAAACGAATCTCTGTTTCCAGATTAATAAATCTCGCTTATCGGAGATTCATCGAAGAAGATGGCTATCAATCTCGTCGTGATTGATATCGCGTTAGAAACATACACTGCGCCAGAAGATTATTACGCCCGTATTATTGAAACATTTTTAGCGCGATATAAATCACAACCTGTCACTGATCCTCGATCTGTATCAAACTTTCGATTACAAAATTGTCTTCCCGTGACAAGCCAGATTGATTTACGCGCGAAAACATTTCCGCCGTTTTCTTTTTAATTTAAATCCGAATTTAAATAAATATCGCGCCGAACAACGCCGAGGGGGCACGCGCGACAACGAGCAAACTTTCACAGATTAAAAATTGCATTCAAGAATAGATTGGAATACATCCTCCGGGATTAACTACGGGGAACCGTGGGTATTTTCGCCGATATTTTAATAGTTAGTAATTAATAACCGTGGACTTCACCGTATAGGAAATTAATTTTCTGTCTCTGCGCGCGCGTGATATCATAAAACACCAAAAGACACACGAATGATCAGGTGAGGAAGAAGAAAGGTTATGGTAGGCATCATTGTTTCGATGTACGAATTTCTCTCCTTTTTGGCCTTTGGTAAACCGTAATTACGCGACAGAGGGTCACGCGTGGCGACAAATGGAACAAACGGGAATTAATCGTTCGCAACGACGGGATCGTGTGGAATGCGAAAACGCGTATCGAATGTTCGGTTACGCGTCGTTTGCGGCTGCTTGTTCCTTTCATCGAGGCCACCTCTCGACGAAGGGCCGACGTACAAGTCGCACGGTTGAGGTAGGACAGAGAAGAGGGGACAACCAGAGCGTATATTTATCACGTAATCCCTGGACATTATGCTTGGCTACTCGTGATCATAAATTATAACTTATGGAATGGAACGAGTATACGTTTCGGGGTAGAGTGGCATGCGCAGTTTGCCCTTAACGTATTCACCTCCGTGGAGGGAAATTCGTGACGTTGAGTAATCGGTTCGCAACCCCGCGAGTGCCAAGGAGAGGAAAAAAAAAAAAAGAAAGAATAGTCGCGATGCGGACGAAACTGGTTCGACCACGGGGCGCCAGATACTAACGAATTCCTCGATAAGTACAAAAGAAAGTACGTTTCTTGGTTGGCGCCGGTTTAATCCAACGCCCGCCATCTTATATTTTATCGTACCGGTCGGGCGAACCTCAAAGGATCGAAGTTTTTTTGAAATCCGCGGAACGAGCGATTTTAGAATTCTGGGGATGATTGGAATTCCAATTCGCGGCCAGTCGAAACTTCCAGGGGATTAAGAGCCGTCCCGAAAGTCGAGGAACTTCTAGAAACGAAACTCGGAGGGGCTGAAAATTGGAATGAAACGTCCGAGTAATCCTGAAAGTCGGGAACCTTAGAGCGTTGTAAAAAAGCCGGGGAACAGCTCAGCGAGGAGTTCAACTTCCCGCGAGGTAAGTAGACATTTGACATTTCCGTTGGAGCGTCGACGAAGCACACTCGATATCCTGTCGCGTACAAAAATGTTTCGAATCCTCGACAATGTATTTAGTCTTAAATCGGGACAGTAACAGCGGAGAAATATAATATCCCACAAAAGACGGGGATGACTTTCGTATCTCGTGAACGACCTGTTACAACCGCGATGGCCCCTTTGATGCCCCGCAAACTTTTATTCGAAAACTTTCCTCTCATAGTTCCCGAAGATGCTCGGGATCGTAATAGTTATTGGGTCCATCCTGTATAACGATTCTGAAGGATGTTCCGGGGCAACAAAGTAGGCTTAGGAAGTTTCGTCGAGAGGATGGCGGGATTCATAGAATACGGATGAAACGGTATTTACAGATTACTATATTGTCCTTTCGAGAGTTTCCAAAGAGTCGTTGGATTCTATTCGAGCTTGATCCGTTTCTTTTATTTAAATTCATCCGAGCGTCGAAAAGCAGGACTTTGTCAAAATTTATCAAAGTTTTCGCGAGTCGCGGAAAGTTGTAACAGGCTCGAAGTAAAACAACGTCAGGCATGAAGTGACCCGTTAATGTTACGCGGATCTTGGAACGGCGGAAAGTTTTCGAAAGCTACGAATTTCGGGGCCGCGGAACTTTCCCAGCCAGTCGGTATTTCGGTAATGCTTGCATTATCTGAACTTTTCAGCGCTCCCGCGGTTCCGCCCGCGAGTAATTTTCACCGGGGCCAAGATTATTTCGATTCTTGCGATACTTTCGTTATTGCGGCAAATACATTTTCGTTCCTGCAACTTCGACGTACCCGTTACTTCCGCCGACCTAAGAATTATCGTTGCATCGGCGAAGCGTGAAAGACAACATTCGAAACGCGATACGAGCTGGTGTACTGGCTACGATTTATATAAGAGACGATGCTTGTTTTCTCGTTCATTCTTTTCTTCGTCGACAAAACATGAAGGCGACTACGAGACTCGACGATATGGCTGTGTGTAAATATTTCTATCTTAACACACGTTGGTTGCCACCTATGGTCACCGGTGACCCGACACTTTGAACTTGCAACACGTTGTAATATTGTTTGCAAATGGAAGAACCCTGATACTTGTAAAATTATAAATAACTTTAAGGGGGTAGTCTCATGTGAACGATAGAAAATCGAACCATTTTTCTTAATTTTTTTTAAGGAAGTACATCTGACGTTACGATTCCTTTTTGCAGTTTACTTAGCTATCCTTTGGGAATACAAGATAATTTTTGTATTAATTTTTATTAACTTTTAACAAAAAAATCAGAAAGATTTTTATCCACAGTTTACAGTTATCGCCCGTACCAAAATAATTAATTTATGTTGGAAATTGACAAAATGGTGAATGCTTAAAGTAAAAATGGCAAAATCTCGTCGTTTCTTTTGCAACCTTTTAATAAAAAAGATATGATAAGCTCGTTATAACAATTTGATTTTGGTACGGGCGAGAACTGTTAGTATGCGGAACAACGTGTAAAAGTTTCAAAGCAATCGAACGTATAATTTTTTAGATTTTAAAGTCTGCAAGATCATACTCATCAATCTAAGCTCCATATAGAATTCCTTCCAGAATATTGCCACCTAGATGACAAAAACGCTCAAATTTCAACTTTTAATAACAGCAGATGTCTCTTGACCCTGCCGTAAACCTTTCGAAACAGTAATGTCTGCGAGTGTTATACAAAAAATGTTCTACAATCCACAATACTTGACATTTATCTCTCAAAATTTAACAGTACATTCTTAAACATATATACTTTCAAAAAATGAGGCAAACAAAAATTGATATTTGTCCCCCCTTAATTTGGAATATTATAAAATAACAAATTCATATTTCTATGTTTCACGACAAACGTTGCGACGAGTGGAGAAGTCAGGTTCGTATTTGCAACGACAAAATGCAATAATAAAAACTAGGAATAAATTTTTACAGAGGAACTACTCGATCTCACATTACTGTGGTCGTGATTGTGTTTTAAGAATAACTGTAGTCGACATGATCCTACCGTTATCGACGCAGAAGCTCCCTGAAACCCGCGATTAACAGAAAAGAGACTTCTGTTAATTAATTTGAAATAAAGAGAGAGTAGTCGGTGAACACGAGATCAACTTTTGATCCAATTTCAAGCGCCATACGCCATAACGCCATTTCTGAAATTAAACCTTTCCAGAGGAGCTACGAAAGCCCTTATCGTTGTGTGGTTTCGAAATTCCGCAATGTTTTTCATAGCGTGTCTGTTTGCCAATGGAATCGCAAGTGTACCGACGAGTGGTGTTCCGGGGACGGGTGAATTGAAGATAGAAAGAAGATGGAAATAAATAAAATAAAATGTGACAAAAAATATAATACACGCTTTGAGCTTTAAAAGTGAACTTAATATTTACCGTGCCGTTTACGGTCGAACCAACGAGGCGGGGGTACGAAATTTGATCAGTTTACGGGGAGAGTTCGTGAAATAATTAACTGCCAGCTGCAAAATATCAGTTTCGATCAAAGGAGAAAGCTTCGTGTAAAGCAAACCGCCATAGAACTTTACCGCAATAACCTTTAGATTATGTTCTGAACGAATATCTGTAAATACAGTGAACGATCATACGACTTTTTAAAAAATTTTTAAATTTAATTTTACTACGTTAAAAATATTCTTTTCCAATTTTGGAAAGCAAAAACATGCTAGAGGCGACAGAGAGTATTTTCAAATTAAGGCGATCGATTACTGCCGAAAACCGTGTAAATACTGTTTAATAAGCAACTGATTTCACGAATACTGGCGGGTGTGTTCCGACGAGTTCTTCATCTTGAGAATAGCACGGCCAATAACCGCGTTTCGACGAATACAAAGGACACTAAAGCTCATCAGCGCGGCGCGCGCGCGAAGACGTGCAAAAGTGCTCTTTTGAAATTTAAATTTTTGCTAATGAAGTGTTCGCAATTTACGGTTCCAGTTTCGTTACGTCTTTCCCGCGAAATTCCGCACAATGCAAAATTTCTCATTGGCACACGTCGGCCGGGGAAACGCGCTCCACGCCTTTTTCCTCCCTTTTTGGTTCTCCGCTTTATCTCATCGCATAACGCGATGTAAATTTCCCTTAATTCCAGCCGACCTACGTTCGAGCTTCAGCGTCGTCTCGTGACGCGAAGAAATTTGATGCGCCTGTCAATAATTCAGCAATTTCTTTTTCATTTTATTTTTTTTTAATTTTTTTTTCCGCCGTCGAAAAATTTCCTCGCTAATCGCGGCGCATCGTTTATCGTGAATTGGAGAACTCGTTATTAAATCCCGAGATTATTTTACCGATAAAGATTGATTTATTCTATAAATTTGCATTGGATACAACTTTTGGACTCTTTTATTTTTTTTATATTCCCTGTACAGCGTTCCGGTTTCGAACAACGAATATTGCCTTGGCAATCGATGAATTAACAAAATCACGGTTACGATTCGTCTTATAAAACAACAGAATGAATTCAAACGAAAATCAAACAATTCACCCTGCACTCACCGATTGGACGCTGTAAAATACAAAGAGAGCGCGAGCGTTTGTTTCACGGTGTGCATATTTACAATTCGTTTAATGTTTGGCTTTACTTTCATCATCTGTACGGTATATCGTTAAACGAGATGCAGTTGAAGAGCAAATATAGGCAAAAAGTATTACGCTTATATCGCTCGTCGGAATTTTTACCGTAATGGTTACTCGTAAAGAAATTATTATTGGCATACTACGTAACAAACACTGTACTCGGATTATATCATACATGGTTAATTTGGTCTGATAAATCCTGAAGTAAAAGCTCATGTTCTCAAATAAAACGGTAAAACTTCCATTTTTGAACAAAGTATATCAGAAATTAAAATAAAAATTCGACGTTTCGATTTCACCGTTTCTTTCCCCAAACGTGACAATTTCCTCGATTCGATGATTTTGTTTCTTCCTCGTTCGAAGAATAGAAATGCGTGGTTGCGTCTGGCGCGAATCAGAGCCGGTCTAAAAAGGTCGAAAAGCCAATAACGCAAGGAAACGCGAGATTATCCCAGTCCTCTTTCAGGGACGAAACTTTATGAGCACCATTTGTGGACTTATAGAAGTCGGAAGTTTTTGAGGGCCCTCGGCATACATAATCTTTGGAAAGTCAAGTGGAAAACGTACGTGCGTCCCCGGGAAAGAATTTTTATAGTACGCGGAAACTTATGCTGGAAACGAGTGTCGCGTAGTTGTAGACTCGACCATATACTTTATTCAAATTTTGCCCGGATCGAAACTGGTGAACTCGATCGCCAATGTTTCCGGTGAGGTTACAGGAGAACCGAAGTTTCAGATCAATACAGTATCGATTGCAGTATTTCTTCTATTTTTTTTTTTTAACGAAATCGGTGAACTGAAATTAATTCGTTAAATTCGAGGGTCATCGTTGAGAATTAAAAAATAAAAAATACATAGTAATAAATTCACTCGATAACGAAAATGGCCGAGTATTTGTCCAGTAGGGAGCGAGGAGGAATCGATAAATATCCGTATTTACGGAATTCAACGTCACCCATTGCAGAGAAGAGATAATAGAATTAAGTGGAGATTGTCTATGGTTTTCAATAACTGTTCACAGAAGGAACAACGATCGTCTCGTTGAATTTCTCCCCGGTATTTCCCAGCTCGCTCTGTGGTCGTCGCCTATCAAGTTGTTCCCCTCCAAGAACAAGGAAACGACAATGCATTCCGTTTAATCGATTTCCAGTCTGAAATCCACCGTGTATTACGATTCCCCCGGGCGAAGGATCCACCTCCGGGCCGTTTTGGTACAACCGAACGGCCCCGTAAAGTTCCGGAGGTGTTTCAATAAATTCAAATTCGTCCAGATCAGCTACGACCCGGCTGGCAGCCTGCCAATATCGCGAACCTAAGCCGATATAATGAATTTAGCACCCGACAACCTAACTACTTTTCAAGGGGAAGGCAACTAACAGCCCAGTTCTATTCCACTCACGTTGTCAGACCAGGCACGCCGTGACAGATGCAGCTGCATCTGCTGAAACGAGAGGACTTCGAATTTACAATGGACAATACCAGAAATCCTACGAGAAGATAGGAGTAATTTATGGTGAAATCTGTGGAACGTGTCGCGGGACGCTAGGAAACACCAGATTGTATTCGAAACAATGCGAACAAAGTACGTGTTACGATTTCCAGGGATGAACGTCTCGAGAATTCCGCCTTAAATATATCTGCGATCCCGAAAAATCTAAACTTTATCCGCGATATTTGAAATTAATTTTTACCATAAATACCTGCGATGGTTTATTTGGTAATTAGCCGCTAGGATTTTTCTGTATTAAGTTTTCAACGGCGTACCTGAAACAAAAAGTAAAAGTCAAGTTAGTAACGATTTAATTTTGTCAAAATTATAAAGTGTTACGCTTTAAAAATTTGTCAGACTGACTAGTGTTCTCGTTCCTACGTTTTAACATTGAGACTAAAAATTTTATTATCTTTCACAGATGAAATTCGTGGTTTTCGTCACGCGAAATTCGCGACGATATAGAATTTCAATGTACGCACGCCGTAATGGCGCCAGTTATTCGCTTAACGTGCCTATTTAAATTTTCGATTGCCGCGCCATTAAAGGTTTCGAAATGTAAACCGTGCATTCGCGGAGAATGGTTGCAACATTTCGTAAGCATCGCGACCGGCTTCATTAGAAGTCTGAACACGTTCTAACGCTGATACCGATACCTAGTACCGTTGTTCCTTAGCTATCCAGTTGCTGCAAACGTCCTCCCAACGCGAAATTCTTTGCCACACTTACTTACAGGCGATTCTAATTTTCATATATTTATATAAACGCCAAATAATATAAAATTAAAAATCCGTGAGTTCGTGAACTATTTTTCGAAAATCTCATGATAAATTTTAAAACGATAGCGAACGTATTTTACCGTTGCTTTCCACGGGTCTTAAATTCTCCGTGTTTACAAATTGCGTTGCCCCGTTGTTGATGCAACGATTCCAATTTACGACGATTTGGACGAAAAAGAGTAACCGGGGCGTCGTTTAAGCGGTTCCGCGGAAAACAGCAACAAACGCGGTGCTTTCGTTTCAGAAATCGTGACTTATATAGCTACGGCGCAATCTCTATGATCCGACGTATATGGGATTGGACCACTGTTGGATTACGGAGATTGCTGGATTACTGAAAGTAATGGGAATTAAATGTGTTAGACAATTAGAGAAACGTCACTTCTTTATTTATGTGGCACTAGCTCTTGCCCGCAGCTTCGCCTTCGTAGATAGTATTTTCTTGTAATAGTTGCTAGTCCAACGTTAATATATTTCCAGCACAAAATAATTCTCTTATCTTTTAAATTAATAGAACAAACTTTATAAACGATTTCTCGATGCAATTTCTAGCCAATGCAACTTCCATAAAAAACATTTTGCATTGTCTTGCTATCGTATTCTAGTGTTTGTACATCCAGTGTTCCTCATATTCACATTCGATCGAATCAGCCAGGGATTAACACTAAACCGACCGATAATTCATGTATACCCATTCCTACCAATAACCGGTCAAAAGACCAGTCTTTCTTTTTCTCTTTTACGAGGGAACGTGCTTCCAATTTTTGTGAAAATTTTAAAGTTTATTCGTAAGAACTCTTCCTCTTTTATGTCGCATATTTTTTCTTAAAGCATTTTAAAAATCTGTAGAAAAATAGTCCATACTTTTACTCTAAATGCGCACACTAACTTTAACTTCGTACAGACGATTTACAAACTACGTCGAAATTCGAAAAAGAATTTTGTTTCAAGTCGATACCGTGGTTAACTTCGGAGAAAACAATTATTCACGAAAAAATGGTAATTATACAAATTACAATTTCCTTTTCAGTTAAATAAACAATTTATAGTCCAGTTTTATCGCGCACTAGACGTATAATCAATAGGAATTGCTGAAACTTTTTTAGGTATGTAGCGTCAAAGTAAATGTTAAAATAAACATAGAAGATAACATAAATAATATTAGTTGATAGGGTCATTAGATAGAGGATTAAATGCCCTTTAAAATGAGCGTTTGTACGAGTGGATAGCGTAATTAGTTCCGGAGATATGACGATTTTAGTTTCAAGTCGATGCGGTGGCTGGTTACGGAGATATGAGGGTTCGAAGTTTGCTGACATCGGCGCGAGATGAATGAACTCGCGCGCGCGTAAATAGTAAACAGTGCGTAGTAATTTCTTGGAAATACTACGCTGGAACTAGGTCACGACAGTCTAGTACGCGAGGTAGGTCAGCACGATGCACGAGCGAGAGAGAGGTCCGACGCGCTAGACGAAGACAGAGAGAGTCGAATTAAAAAAATTACCTTTTACATAAATTACGATATCTCGAAAACGAAAAGTCGGATCGACAAAAACCAATAGCCATTTTAAAGAGGAAGGTTTACCGCCGCTAACAATACCTCAATTATGGCAAAAATACTAGTAGTTTCGTAACTGCACGCGTCCAAAGTTTTGGTATTTTTAATACGCATTCGTACGCGTTTCTAAGGCGGCGAGAGCGTGGATAGTGGAATTTAAAAAATACCGCTTTACATAAATTACGATATCTCGAAAACGAAAAGTCGGATCGACAAAAACCAAAAAGCATTTTAAAGGGGAGACCTTACCGCTTCTAACAGTTGCTTAATTATTGATAAAACACTAGTAGTTTCGGAACTGTACGCATGTAAAGTTTGTCTATTTTTTAATGCGCGTTAATAGGCCTTAGTAAAGCGGAGAGCGAGACATGGTGGAATTTTAAAAATTACGCTTTTATTTGCACGATGATATCTCGAAATCGGAATGTCGGATCGACAAAAACCAAAAAACATTTTAATGGGGAGGCCTTACCGCTTCTAACAGTCGCTCAATTATGGATAAAACACCAGTAGTTTTGGAACTCTAGGCAAGTAAAGTTTCTATACTTTTAATACGCGTTGTTAATTTACATTGGAAGCTAACCAGAATTTGATACCGTATTTCGTTCAGTTTTCTACAAAAAAGGAAGACAGACCACATATTTTTCTCAGAAAACAAACGATAAGAACAGAAGTGGATATTGTAAAATTCATTCTACATATACCATAAGAAAAGTAGTGAAATTAAATGGCGCTAAAATAATATTGTATGTTAGTAATTCTAAACAAAATTTTAAAGACGGTTATTTGACCAGTCATGGTAGGTTTAGTATTAAGAGACATCGTCAATGAGCTTCCTATTCGTTAAACAAATCTCGAGTCTTAGGGAGTTCCAACGATCGAATCAATAGAATTTTTACGCAATTCCTTCGGCTTTCGCGATCGAACTATGCCGAGGCAACCGATGTGAAACGCGAGCTGGTAGGATTACCGCAGTTTCCAAACCGAATAATCTTCTCGTTCGCAAACGAAGAACGAACTCTTCCGCAACCCTTCCTTTGTTTATCTAACGTAGTTCATCCCTCTTCCCGCATTGTTCTTGCCAAAGAATCGTGCACGGTTCGCAAAGCGTTCGCAATGCGAGTTCTCGATGGAACTAAGCTCCTCTCCTTTGCTTTTTAAAAGCTCGCCGCGCGCGTTGTGCATCAACCGGTTTGTTCTGCGCCCGGTGTTTTAACATAACACAGAACCCAACCCTCGTAAATGAGGCAACGATATCAGTACAATTTGTTGCGGACCACGCAATTATTCCTGCATATATAACTCGGCTCTTATCACACGCACGTCTCGCTCATTACACACGTTTCGAATCATATATTCTTTTCTTTCGTAGCGTTTCTCTCTTTCCTGGCCTGGGCTTTTATAACTAGACACACAGCTCGAAGAGGTGATATTTCTATCAACCCCGCCTTTTTAATTATTCCGTGCTCCTTTTCATGACATTTATTTATCGTTACCGCCGTCACCTTGCACGGAGACGTGCCCGTTGATAAATTTTTTCTGGTCTATTTACATCAGTTTCGAATCCTCGGCCAATTAATTTTCATCCCCATTACTACGAAGTAATATATTACAAATTTATTCCATCGCATGTGTGCCCACTGTACAGACGGGAATGGGATTTCCTTTGTTGAAAGATTCGAATACGTGGACATTGCTAAGGGCTTTTTATGTGGTGACTTATTGTTGAAAGGTCGAATAGGTGGCCGTTCGAGCGCTTGCGAGAAAGTCAAGTCGGTGGCCCTCTGCTGGCTCACGCGAGAAACATCACTACGCTATTATAACATTCTATACGCGTGATTTATCAAAACAATCATGAATGACTCGCGAAAGGAATTAATTTCTGTTCAATTTTAATATTTTCCAGAATAAATATCGACTATTGAGATCGAGCAAATTTCGAAGTCCCAAACTAATAATTTTTCTGAATTTCTGAATACTGATGATGGAAACTCGTGCAGTTTCGTTCGTTTTCTCGGCGTATTCAATTCGCTGTTGGTTCCTTTTGCCAGGTATGTTCAGTTGCATACAAACACGCGCAATTGACCGCGTCGCGGCGCGGTGCAACTTCATACTGTAACTGCACGGTGCAACTGCGACCTATGACCGTGGCGCGGGTCACAGCTGGGGAACCTGGGGACCAGCCGAAACGTGCGCATTTTTATGCATAGAAAAGTATACGTCGATGAAACTTTGAACCTAGCATGCACCGAACGCGCGGGCGTTGGACGATACCATGGTACAGGCGAACAAAACCGCTGGGGAATTTTCCTTCGATGTCATCAAAATTCCACCGGTGTCCAGAAAGAAAATCAATTATTAATAACCGAGCCACTACTGTCTCCAGCTATATTTCTATGTTTATTCGGGGGGGCAAGGACTTTGTTGCCATATTTTCTTCGACGGGGGCTGCCCAAACTTCGACGTTTGCATTCAACGTCTGCAGAATTTATTGTCCACCGCCTGTACTTTGTTTACCTCTGAACTATGAGAAACGCTTCCACGAGCGTGTTAGAATTTTCCTAGCGTTCCGTAAAAACTTTTGTCAGATCGATTAGATCGTACTACGTTGTAAGAATTTAAATATTTCTATTCTTATATGTTCCAGTCTTGTCGAACAATTTTTTAAACGTTAAATAAAGTCTTTCAAATTGAGTATTTTATCGTACGAAACCAAAGTTAAACCCAAAGTTAAACGCGTGCAAAGCCAATATTTCTACCAATTTAGTGTAGTAAATTTAATAAACATACGCCTTCTCCTTTTTCTTGGCGAGTGTGATTCGACGCGGATTAAAAGGAAATAAATTCGTACGACGTACAATTTCGAGGATTATTGCATTCGACGGTACGTTTTCATTTGTCCGCGTCGCGTCGTTGCATTAAAACGTTTCCAAATGGGGAAACTGAAATGCGTGCACGGTGTTTCTCTCTATTATTAATGTCCCTATCTCGCCGACAATTTTTGATAAAATCTTTTTCTCCGCGTTCGCGGATCGCTGAGCGCTTCAATCTCTCGCTCGCAATTCTTTCGAAACGTTACGGAATCTTCGTTGATCCAACGATTTAATTGATCTTGCGAAAAAGAGACGAAGAGTTAATAAACACAGAGGAAATTTGATCGTTGAAATTTGTTTTGTTACGCGTTCGGTTGCGTTTGTCCGATTCGTTGTCGTCGTAAATGTAACGTGCCATTAGATGTTATCATTAATGCAGCATGTAACGAGCACGATAACAATAGATAGTGTATCGAACGAGTAGTATCGTATATTGTGTTACGCACGGAGTGAATACAGCGTGTGCAAAATATTGATTTACAGTAGAAGGAACAGGAGTATATAATTATTGATAGGATCATATTTCGCTCGACGAACTTTATCGGCTCGTATTTAGAAATTATATAGTTATTCGGCGGTAGTTTTAATTATTTTGCATAGATTCAGATAGTCTAGCATTTTATTCGTGCAACAAATAGCACGAATCGAATTATTTGTTCCTTAAGCAGCACAAATCAGTGTCATCGACTGCACGTTGGCTTGGAGGATCCTATACGCTGATTAGGACTTGAATATGCCGTGTTAGATCGTCCGTACATCATCTTCGCTTAATATGGTTGGCAGAGTATCATATCCAATCACTGATTAAGCGAATATTGTTGCTGTCCAAACGGATTACTCTCCCTCTCCCTTTCCTCTGTCCCACGGAGGTTTATAACTAACAGTGAAACATCCCAAAAGTCTTTGACTCTATACATTCGTCCATATCGGAAGGATGAGAACAGTTCTCAATATTGGGATAAGAAAAATATTCAGTTAAAAAAAAGGTTTGCATATAGGAACTGAGATCCAAATCAGTTTTTAGAGAAATTTTGCACATTTCTTAGTAATCTTTCTTACTGAAAAAATGGGAGACTAATGAAGTTCTATAAAATTCAGATGAACTGAGAAAATGTACTGTTTTGACATAAAAGTGATTTGAAATATGAATTAAAACCCGTCAAGGTAGCTTTGTTTAATAATTTCGCAAATTTCCACGAGGAGATTAAAAAAAAATTCATCATTTATTGCATAGTGGAATTTTCAAATATTTCAGCGCCAAATGAAAAATATAATTGGTTCTTCAATTATGAACAGCGACTAATTAGACGAGAACAGAGGCCAGAATCGTTGACAATAAGAGAATACATTTCGCCATTTCGTTTCGTTCGAACGTTCGCGGGCACCGAAATACGAAAGACAGAAATGGCGGCGGAAGCAACCCGTCAATTCTCGGCGTACATAAATCGAGAAGTAATCACGTGGTTAGAGTATCGCATTATTTAAACCGCGGATGGATAAATAATAAATAACCAACGGTGGTGTAACGCGAACGTAAACAAATAAATGAATCATGCTCGCGGTCTGGAGATTTGCGTGCAACGGTACGTCATGCACGTCTGATTTACAAGTTATAGTCTATACAGGGTGTAAACATATTTATAACACGCACGATACCCATTATAACAGAAATTTAAATTTGGGTTAAAAATCGTGCTTTATATCTTAGTCGGTGCTTGACTGCGATCATTGAAATAAATGAGTCTGAAAGGGAAAACATAACAATTTTTTTATATAATAACTAATATTTTTAAACGCTAGATTTCCATCGAGCAGTACAATTTTCGGAATAAATTTATGTAGATTCGTGATTCGCGAGACCACGATGAAAACAGTTAGATCTTTCAACCGTGATAACGCGATGATCGATTGATATTGTTTTGTTTTTTTTTTCTTGTATCGAAAGGGTGATCCAACCCATTTTTTTCAAACACATATTTCGCGTTGCAGACGTAAATTAAGTTGAAAAAATACTTAACGATAAGTGGCCGCCTCCCCCCCCCCCCTTTTCTTAAGACTAAGATAAACGTTCGATAGCGTGAAACAGTTTTGTAACACGAAACGGCGTTCGTACAGAGAAAGTTGATAGAACGTGGTTAACAGGCATTAAATTTTCTATTGCGTGCCACGACGTGTAAAACCGGGTTTGTTATTGGAAAAATGTTAAGCGGAGCGAAGCGACTAGGAAAAAAATGTTTTACGCCCGGGATTTGGGGTAAATGTTTGATAGCGCGAGTTCGTAACGCGAAAAGTATCGATATTTCAACGGTAGAGCGAAGACAACGCGAAAACAATCCGGCGGGAAATTTCCTATCTCGCGCTCGACGACAAATTCAAAGTTTTGGTATTGAAAAACTGTCAAACCGATCGCAACAACTGTAAACAACGCCGCGCTGGAAGTTTCCTCGTTATTTTGCTAGTATTTTAACAAAATGGCGGATGAAATTACTCCAAGGAAACGTTATAACAAAAACACCGGGATTCGTTGTCTTTAATTAACTGCCAACAGCACTCTGCCACGAAAGATAATACAACGAATCCGGTAAAATCGATAATGCAGCAACAGAGAGTTTACGCATTCAGTTTTCTTTATATTTTTAATTTCTTAATTTAAACCAGTGACATTCGTTGATTCAACAAGGCGCATAATTCACCTTCACATCTTCAGATGAGTTAATCTTCACAGTTCTGCTTACATTTTGTGAATTATGCGCCTTGTTGAACATCAATTGTGTTTCTATTTAAGAAAAGAATGCCACTGGTTTAAAGTAAGAAATTAAAAATATAAAAAAAACTGAATGCACCATATGAAAGTATGTGTACGACTTCGTACATAACCAATGTACTTTCATATGGTTGTATCCTGTTTATTTATTGATAATTCTCGCCAAAGTGAAAGGAATGTCCAAACAAATAAATTTTGACATTTTTACTGGCGGTCTCGACGAACTTAGTCTTGCTAGGATTAATTAAAACGACGGTCTTCCTCCTCCAGGAAATCGAAGGTCCAATCACGTTAGACTAATCCTGAAATAATCGTCAGCATACACGCGACACGATCGTCGTGGAAGATCCGCAAACGCTTCGAGCGGACATTGCGAATCAAATTAAAATACACTTCTTTATGAATAATTAAGATTCGTTAGTAGTTCAGATAATTCAATTAAAACCGTACTTATAAATTGAATTAATACTCATGAATAGACTTTTCAAATCGATGAATCATCTGAGAATCGTATTAGCTGTTCTGTGGTGTTATTAGACGTTTCAGCAATCTGTTAACCTTACTATGTACTAATAAACTACCGAGTAATTGGAGGCTGTTCAACGATCGATTAGTGGCGTTGCGTCCAAACCAGGATTTGCTGTATAAGCCTTACAGGTCGAGTCCAACCAGCAGATTCGAGACGAAACATGCTCATATTGCTATTTGTACCAAACAGAAAAAAAATAATAGAAACAGGCTCGTGTCTCTAAGAAAATAAAATGTCTTCCTTTCGGAGACATAATTTCATCTTCTTCCGTGATACGATTTTCGTAGTGATGTATTTATGTTTTATTTATCGCGTGCTAGTATTTTATTCGATAATGTAGTTGCCGAAACTAAAATATAATTGACGTCGAAGCGAGGAATAATTGTAGCGAAATAATTTGCCACGCGAAGCGAAGCTCCGCGTCTAAGAACGAGTATGTCGCGTTCTGATTAATGCATCAGCTTGACCCGTAACTTTGTTAGTTAGTTGACCGATTCTAGATTCTGTTGTCCCCGACTAAGGAACTTGCTGGCAACTTCCTGCCCGCAAAGTACAAGCTACGGAATTCTATTCTTCGCCGAATAGTTCGACGAAAGGGGAACTGTGATTATCGGCGAAGGTTTCTTACCCACCGCAGTTATTCGAATTGCGTTTCACGTCGTTACGGACGTTGAACGTACCGATTATTAGTCATCCAGAAATTTGTACAAACGAACAAACGAACGTTCTTAACGCGTTCACTGCTATAATTCTCTGTCTGGGTATGATCTCGATACTTTTTCAAATTATAACGAATAAAAATATTCGACAGTTCAATGAAGTACTTGTTATTTTGTTACAAGTACACGAAATCAAATTAACCACGCAAAAATCGACCTTGACCTACGATTTAATTTCAAATCATTTTTCAAGCGTGTACTATTTAATTCTGTTTAAAT
This sequence comes from Colletes gigas, assembly GCF_013123115.1. NCBI lineage: Eukaryota > Metazoa > Arthropoda > Insecta > Hymenoptera > Colletidae > Colletes > Colletes gigas. The sequence goes on along the minus strand of NW_025106632.1, from coordinate 10,804,813 downwards.
TTTTTCGTGAAAAAAATGGCCACGAGAAAGGATAGATTTGTTTTACGTATACCTCGTGAACGTAAAAATGTATTGATTGTTTTTATACAGAGTGTTTGGACAACTCTGGGAAAAATTTTAACGAGAGATTCTAGAGGCAAAAATAAGACGAAAATTAAGAATACTAATTTGTTGATTGAGGCTTCGTTACATCCAATGTATTTTTTCGGCCCATTTTTCTGGGGCTCTAGAACTCCATTAATATGCATCGTTTGAATTTTTAATCATTAAAATCACACATGAAATTTCAGTAGAATCAGTTCTGGTTAGACATTATAGTTTCGGTAAAGAATTTTTTTCTCGAAAGTGCGTAGAATTTCGGGGATTTGTCTATTCACCAAAAATGATTATAATTAACCCCCGCAACCAAAAATAATTTTTTTACAATGATTTGAAATTTTTTAATTTCGACTAAAAATTTATCCATTTACTGAATTTTTTTTCTCGAAAGTGGATAGGATTTCGAGGGTATGTCTGTTCACCAAAAATGATTGTAACTGACCCCTGTAACTAAAAATAATTTTTTTAAAACAATTTAATATTTTTTAATTGTATCGAAGAATGTCACACCTACTCGAATTTTTTTCTCGAAACTGCTTACGATTTCGAAGTTATGTCTGACTACCAAAAATGATTGTAATTGACCCTTGTAACCAAATATAATTTTTTTAGAACGATTCGAAATTTTTTTTCCGCCGAAAAATTTCAGGGGAATAGGTGTATGTCTGGTGAGACATTATATTTTCAGTAATGAATTTTTTTTCTCGTCACTGGGTAGGATTTCGTGGGTATGCCTACTGACCAAAAATGATTGTAATTGACCCTTGCGACTAAAAATAATTTTTTTAGAACGATTTGAAATTTTTTAATTGTATCGAAAAATGTCACACCTACCCGAATTTTTTTCTCGAAAGTTCGTAGGATTTTGGGGGTATGTGTATCGACCAAAAATGATTGTAATTGGCCCCCACAGTCGAAAATAATTTTTCCATAATGATTTGATATTTTTTAATTTGATTTTTTAATAACTTTTTAACGAAGCCTCAATCAATTGATATTCTTGATTTTCGTCTTATTTTCGCCCCTAGAATTTCCCATTAAAATTTTTCCCAGGGATGACCGAACACCCTGCATAAGACTTGACAACGAGTGAGTAGCTTCAGATTATGAATTTTTGTATTATTTTTTAAATCGTTTTTGAGTAACGCGGCGATAATTAAACCACGTGGAAAGTTGAACGTTAAGTTGGAAACAATTATCTTAGAACCGGAAATCCGACGTGGGATCAAAATTATTCGAACGAGCCTCGTGGCGTCCATCTCGAGCTCTGTCGAAGAATTTATTGATCCAGGGAAACGTAGCTATCGCGGGCGCACTCATGAAGTTTTTGATAATTACTTCAAGTTCGCCGGGAAGTTTGGTAACGTGTAATTAAGTGCCACAGATATTTGGCCGGCTAAATTATCGAAAATGAAGTTGAACGAGAAAAGCCGAGTTTATTATCGAGGCGAATGGAAACTTTCCGAGCCACCCGGTTGAGTCAACACGCCACGCTGGAACGTCGTATGAATCGAGTTTCGCGTGATGTTTTTTTCCTCTGTTTCTCGATCGTCTTCCTCGTGATTAATTCATCCGCGAGTTTGGCCGGCGCATTCGCTTCGTTTTGGCATATTGAAAGAAGCAGGAATATGAAACGCGTCGTTTTTTACGTTCCATGCTACCGGAAAAATTACATTTTTCATCCGACAGCGAGTTCCTTTTTTTTTTATAGAATCGGGGACTAGCAATTACCGTTTCTAAATTAATACGAAGGAATAAAATTATAAATAACAACATAGATCGTGGAAATTACATAATCAACTTCTTACGATGTTATAATTATTAATATATATGTAAGATCGTGAATGAAAGATAGAAGACGATTTCTAGGGAAAATTAATTTAAACAACGACGTAATATTTAAAAGAAAAAAGATGTAGCAGTACAATTGAAAGATACAATTCGAAGCTATGTAAAGTAGTTGTGAAAAAATCAATTTTCCAGTTTCTGCATCCTTGTTTGAAGGATAGCAGAGACTATTTGAACAACTTAAATCGTTTATACAGCAAGGTTAATAAAGTTCCCGAAAATATAGTTGTATTTTACGTAATGAATATTTTGACGTATCTGTTAAATCTGATTAAATTTCGCGCGATTCTCGAGCGATATTTTTATGAAAATCTTTTACGAGGATGGCACGGTTATGCTACCGGAATTCCTGAGAGTTTCCGAGGTCACGTCCTTGACATAAATAACCCTGCGGCCATTAATCTTTTAATACCTAATTTATATCACGAAGAAGCAAATAATGGGTTCTAATAGTGCATTACTCATTAAATAACGAACTACCAACAATATATTTTTGTATTTTATTGCCCCTGGCTGCAAACTTGGGTATCTTTGTTTCCCATATTTCTGCTTACAAGTTTGTCGCGGATAGTTTAATATCAAAGACCACCTGAACGAAACGGCAATTTTTATTTTTCTAAGAATTGGAATTTTCGAAAATACAAGGATAACGATATTTAAATTTTCGTTCTTCCATCGGTCCGCAAAATAGAATTTTTGCAAGAACATTTAACAGATCTTCTCAAAATCCACTCAACGTTGCTTCGTTCCTGGTCCCGTTTTTCCGAATATTACCCTTCCCTTATCAGTCTTAAAATTGCATTCTCTTTATACCGAATTCCCGGTTGCATCGCGATAAGAAGAAACAAACGAAAACGACGCTGAAATGATCCCGAACCTCCATAATCTTCCAGGCCACTGCTAACCCAGACACAATTCGAAGTAACTCGAACATGTCGCCATTTTAACCATCTCCAAAAGCGCGTTCGAATGCTTTAATTATAGTCAGCAGCGATGGGAATAACCATCATTCGAAGCAACGTTGCTTGAACTCAAATTCCTACGACAATCTATTTAAATAAAACTGTCAAATAAACGATTTCGACTTAGACGTAATTTGTTTCTATTTCGAATTTACTAAAAATCTATTCGATCGATTTCGATTAAACCTTCCGTTAACCACTTAAGGTCACGAGCGTTGCATTTCGTTGCGTCCATTTTCAAATTTGCAAAGCTGGCCGTCGATTTTCAGCGATAGTGTTTAGAAACAATCATCGAGATATTCGGTAAACGTTCTTGGTGGTCGAGCTTCGTATCTTGTAATGTCTGGATACAAGGGATTTCGAGGCAGGCTACTGTGACCTATAACTTCCGGTTGAGCAAGTATTATCGGGGCTATCATCGCATTCAGCCAGGTGTAAAGGCACGGGCCATGACGGTCTGCTGAAACGAAGGAAACTGTTGCACCGAAGCAAAGAAAACTTCACAGTCCGGTGCATATTCAGTTCCCTCGGCGCGTGCTGTTCACTGCGTTGCGTCGTGTTTGATAGATGATGGCTCGCCCCCGTAATCGATGCCCTGTTTAACCGAATGTTGGCGATGGCTATGACTTCGATGATCATCGCGAACGGCCCGGAGCGATGCAAACCCCAATAATCGAACGCCGAGTACTCGTAATTATTTATTTCGTACAACGTTCTCAGGCAAACTTTTCCCCGCGAATAGAAAAAAAAAGTAACGATGGTAACTAAATTAATTTGAACACAAAAATATACCTTGTCATTCGACCAAATGAGAAATACCTTTTTCCAGATATAAAAATCTTTCTATCGATACTCTCTATAAGATAAAATACTTACGATCTTCTCTCAATTGTTATGTTTATTAGAAACTGTAAACAGGTGGTTCATTATACCTCATCGTTCTTTTATCGTGCTCGAATTATCGCGAAATGGAATTTTGTAAAGCAATTTTCTAACCCAGACCTAACCCATATCGACAAACTTTTCTCCGCGAATAGAAAAAAAAGTAACGATGGTAACTAAATTAATATAAACTCAAAAATATACCTTGTCATTCGACCAAATGAGAAATACCTTTTTTCGAATATAAAAATCATTTTAACACTAGATTTACGGGCATTGATCGCACGTATATTTATTGATACCTTTCATGTCGACGATTACCTTACAATACGATTTTTCTTTTAATTAGAATGTGTATTCATGCCGGTGCATCAATCAAATTCAACGTAAGTTGTTGAAAAATAATATTTACGCGTTCTGCAATTTTAAATATGGAATCAGACACCCGCCAAATTGACGACTTCCGTAAATCTAGTGTTAATAATAATCAAGGAGGTAGAATATATCGATACTCTCTATAAGATAAAATACTTACGATCTTCTCTCAATTGTTATGTTTATTAGAAACTGTAAACAGGTGGTCCATTATACCTCAACGTTCTTTTATGGTGCTCGAATTATCGCGAAATAGAATTTTGAAAAGCAATTCTCTAACCCATATTGACAAACTTTCTCCACGAATAAATAAGAAAAAACGAAGTAACGATGGTAACTGAATTAATATAACCACAAAAATATACGTCATTCGACCAAATGAGAAATCTTTTTAATAAAAACAATAGTAATGAAAGGGGTAGAATTTATCGATACAGAAAATAATTAAGCAGGGCAAAGACCTCTGTAAAATAAAATACAATCTTCTCTTAATTGTCACCTTTGTTAGAAACTGCAACCAGATGGTCCATTATACCTCATCGTTCTTTTATCGTGCTCGAGTTATCACGAAGCGGAATTTTGAAAGGCAATTCTCCAAGTCGCGGACCGCAATTAGAAGAATCGCAATACACGGCGCCCCATTCGTTCCAGCGATTGTCGCGCAATTTTTTCCCGTAAATAACGTGTCTCGTATCAGTGACATTGTTATACATACGATGAATGGTGATAAAACTGGCCGGGTACAAGCGGGCCACGTGGGAAATCCAGCTCGCGTCAGTCCGCGCTTGTCACGCGCAACGGGTACCCGAAACGCATCATAATTCGTGAAACTTTTAAACGCGTCTCAGCGTCGAATCGAAACACTGAATCTTTTCGCGTCCAATTCCCCGGCGAAGTGAAACAGAGAACTTCGTTCGGATAAAAACGATCGAACGTAACGGTGCAAAGGAGGGGATTGTTGCAATCGTGAAAACGCGACGAAATTGAAAGCTGCTAACGTTGTTACGAAACTTCACCGCTATTAGCGCCGGGAACGTATCAGATTTCCTCCCTTTTCATAGAGGAAACTTTCAAGCGAGAAAGGGGTGAGGCATCGGATTGTTTTTCTTCTTGAAATTCATGTTTCGTGAAAGTTTCTGTTTGTTCGGAGGTTCTTTGGAAATATGAAGGATTAGAAAATTGCTATTCGATGTTGCTTCATCAAAGGATGAGAAGCTAAATTTAGTTTCTTGAAATTTGTGTTTGCTTGAAGTTTCTTGTTTTTAGAAATACGAAAAATTAGAAAATTGGTGTTCGATGTTGTTCCATCAAAGGATGTAAAGCAAAATACACATACACATACATATTCATGCACATATAGTTTTGTAACCAGTTTTTTTCTATTTTTGAAGCGAAGGTACTTCAAACGCCGAGAAATGCAATAACCGACGAGGTTAAACTTCCACCGACAGGAATTCCCCTGCTTTTATATTCAATTACAGCCGGAAAAGTGGACGGGAACACCATTACGCGAACGATTACGGTCGGTGCAAGATACTGGCAGCAGTTTTGTAATTAAAATCTTTACAACTTAATTATCCGGCTGCTAGTAGATAAGTTTTTTCGTTGTTTGAGGGGGGGTCGATAGAACAAACGGGACTTCGAAAGTTTCGAGTCGAGAGGGCGATCTAGCATTTTCGATTAATTTTATTATCAACATCGGCAAGAATATTGAAATTTTCGTGCAACAAAATTCCTTTGCTGTTACAAAGCCACTTCCACGATTGCATAATCACTGCTTCGTCAGTTTTACAGTCACGCCCACGTATCCCTGCCTTTGTCACGGACAAATGATTGACACGCGGTTGGCCTCTTCGGACGATCTGAAGTGTTTGTAGTGTGACGTGTACGATCCTATTATATCCCACTTCCCTATTTGCAGTCCAATAATTCATTCAAAAGAACAATAAGTCTAAATTAACGGAGACAAACTCGTCAAAATTTACTACGTCTCGTTTTCATGCTATTTTAATTAAATTAAGTAATATTTTCATAAGTGTATTGATTGAAATATTTATGGTGTATTAATATGACTCGAGTACCATTCAATTCCCTCTAAAATTTATTATAAATATCCTTCGATATCCTTGGAAATTCCAATTACATATTGCTCGAAATCTAAGCTAAATATTTCAGTACTAATAATATTGTACTGAGATTACAAGAAACTGATTATTATAAACAAAATTTCTAACTATGTCGAAAAGTGATTTAGCCTATCTATGAGGCGTCCTTTATGGAATTTTAAATGTTAGTCTTCATTTTTTTCCACGTAGACTTCATCCCCTCCTCCTTTTTATCCAGAGATGCAATTATGTCGATGCTATGTTCCAATTTCCGATTATAACGGTCGGAATGCGAGTAAGAAGCTAATGCTTCGAATTTTTTTAAAAACCTTTACACATATTTCGATTGGAATGCCTATGATCGCGACCTTAAATTCTCCTTCGAAAAAATATTTCTTCCGCTCGTTGTTTTATCACGCGAAAGCACGAAGGAGAGAATACCAACGAATTTATTTGGAATATTGGTTGTCCAACCATTAGAAAAGAATATAATAAAAGCGTATACATTTTAGCCCGCACAGAAAATTCCTACGACCATAAGCGTTCCGAACTGATAGCATCGAGAATGCTCTTTTTCGCTAAGGGCGTAACGTATTCCCTAATTCCACCATTTTCAAGACTCGTAATTATGTTTCACGATTCCGGCTCGCGTACTGAAAACGAACTTTCCCGGCGGAAAATTTCCGCCGCGAAGATATTAACCGTAAACAACGATTAATATGAAAACAGCGCTCATTTTACAATAACGTGCCCTTATATGGGCCAATCTCTTAACGAAAAAAGGCTATAATGCGTTCTCCCGGAATTACTATCTTTTACATTTAACGGGAATACGTACGCTCTGGAATTACGGGAAAAAGGAAAACGAAGGAAACGGAATTCTAATAAGATCGGACGTCTAATTGCTTTCTTGGCCAAAAGTCGCGGATTAAAGTTGAATTCGAATTTCCGCATATCTCCGATATTCACTGTTTTACATTTTCTCAATTTTAGGGGAGATATTTGCATATTTCGTATATTTAACAATTATAAAATCGGTGTCTTTGTGGCGAAAAAATCTGTCGACTTTCTCAATGTATTTTCTGAGAAACAATTCTTCTAAATCGATGAGTTTACTGAAAATATATTATCTTTCGAGCCCCCTCTCTCGAAACATTTAAATTCGAAAAAGAATGCGATACACACCACTTTTATTACGAACGAAAGGTTTGTAATCCTCTTTTTCCTCACATTTACGTCCCCCCTCTTCTCCTTCTATCCCCTTTTCGTTACTTTTTCCTTCTTTTTCCCACTTCCACTGATGCTACCAGCAAATGGCACTCATTCTTATTTTAAACACTAATGGTCCCCGCGTCTTTTTTCCCCCCTAACTGCATTACTAGACACGCGTTTGCTTTGACGTTCAGTAAAAGTTCTACGTTTGGCCATACCCTTTTTAAATTTCTATCGTCCCGGAACAAATTTGTCTCCAATTTTTAATGTGAAAAGAAAAACGACCCGTCGCGAAACGCTGAATTTTCTTTTTTAATTCGAGGCTTCGTCGCGGCTGTAATGCCCCGTTTATTGTTTAACAAACCGTCGCTTTAAACGGCACCGTTATAATTGATTCCATCATCGTTCAGAATCAATTTCAAAAAATCGAGAGAGACGAAATCCCTGTCGCATTAGATTTGGCTTCCATTCGCGACTAAAATTGCCTGGACCGTTAACAATTTTTCCGCGCCGGGGTTCTATCGAATCCTATAATTTCCTATTTCAATTGTTCGCGTGAATATTGCTATCGCGCGGGAAATCCGATTGCAGGAACCGAACGTCAAATTTTCGCGACTCGACGAGCCTCTCGAACGTGGTAAATAAATATTGCAAAATTGTAATATTACATTCTTCGATCGAGCTCGAAAAATGTTCAACCATTTCCCCGAAACAAAGAATCTTTTTTTAGTTGGCGCGGCGTCGCGTTTTTATCAAATTTTCCCGCATTTTCGCGGAAAGGGGACGTTCCAGATGCTTTTTTAAATATCATAAGCGAAACATTTCGTACGAGCTGGTATTGTTAACAGACGATCCCACGCACTTGTTGCACGCGTGTAAACCCTCAATTTGCAGACGCGCGATAGGATAAGTTTTAACGTGCATTAAAGTGGCTCGAGTGCGATAATTAAAACCGAAAAGCTCCCGGTTGAAGGTGCACGCCGGTCAGAAAAGCCAGAAGAAAAAAAAAACGAAGAAGAAAGGAGGATTACTTTTTCAATATCCCTACTTATACGCGTTACGGAACGTTTCCCGTTTCGTTTTTTTTTTTTTTACTCAGGGGTCGGAAAATTACACTCGACGATGCTAAAACAACCGTTTTCTTCTTAATAAAGTTATAGAAGAGAAAGTGAAAAGAGATTATGTTCGAAGAAAGGGGAAAGGTAAACTTGCCAAGTAATTAAAAGCAGGTTGAAAGAAAGCGAAGTTCCCCAAACTTTTGCCCCTCGTTTGCGGTAGCCAAACTAAAGGGGGCATCGATTATCAAAAAAAAATTCTAACTCCTGTATTGGTACGGTGACTTTGCGAATTACGCAACGAAAGAATCAAAAGGTTCTATTCGAAGCAAGTCGAGCTCAACGACCGATTCGAGAACAAAATCGTAATATTTTAAGAGCGCCTCGAATAATATTTTATAAATTCCCGGAATAGGTACGTCTTGATACTTCCAACCGCAGAGTTAATTGATTCGGAATTATCAATATTCCAACGGTTCGAAACTAGGCGAGCAAAGTGCCACGGGAAGCGTGGAACATCTGTAATAAAAGAGAAACGAATCGGAATCGAGCAACGCGAGTTAATTAACGCGCAATCCGCGACTCTATTAAATTGATTCTTCCCTGGGACATCCATCTCTTTGTTATTGCCACGCGACATCCATGAAAACTGATTCCGGCTTCCCAATGCGGGGGTCAATTTAAGCGCCCGGGGTTAATTAATGTCAATTAACGGGACGTCCTTGCCCGGAACGATTTTTTCCCCCACTCGATAGCATATAATACAACTAAAATCTATATTTGATACTTGCAAATACACCACGACGTTCGAAAAACTGTAAGGAAATTTCGATTTCTTTCCACATCCGTCGATCCATGAAAATTTCTATTCGAGAGCAGTTGTCCTGAACAATACACGAAGAATATAAATTCTAAAAAAAAAGAATAAATAAGTATTGGAAACATCTTTTGCATCCGTCGAAGTGAAATTGATCGGTTCAGGGATTCTGAAGATATCGTGATTGGAGCAATATCGTGTTTAGCGATCGCGTAATTACCGAGTTTGACCGTATCGCGCGAAGTTTGATCGTTCCGTAAGCAGAGATTGCGCGATAGAAGTTATTGTCAAAGCCGTGGAGACGACGATGGAGAGGAGGGTTTGACGTCGATAATGTCGGGACGTGTATCGAATTGGAAAACGGCCACAAAAATACGTCGAAAACGAGAAAAGAGCGGACTGTTTGCACGGGCGCGACGCGTTCATTGAGTATGCGGAAAGTGCGTGCTCCAAACGGAAACAAACGGTTCATCGAGCTTGCACGCGCCTCGTTGAAACGAGCTCGACTGCGTGTTTTCTGCTCCCCGGTGGATGGAGAGTTCGCGAACTGATTTCCTCCGCAGAGAGGTACGCTCTTCTGACAATGGACTTCTTCGAGTAAATGGATCACCGTGAATGGGTAAAAGTTTATTAGCATTGCAGAGATTCGCCAGCAAAAATTAATTGATTCGTATTTTAAAATAATGGAGGAGGTAACCTTGATTATTAAGAGCGAACGACGCCTCGAAAACTTGAAAAAAAAAGATCAGTAGAAGACTTACAAAACGTAAACAGGAAATTCGAGAATTCTTTTTTCGATAGATTTTAATAACGAATACTGATATAAATTTAAATGAAAGAGGTGGAGGTACCAGACATGCTGGTACAAATGGGGTAGAAGTTACACGAATAATTTTACATTCTCCCTATACAATGGAAAAGTTTCCCAGACCGGGAACTTTTCGAAACAGATGGATTATTTTCAATGAAGACTCGTCGAGAAATGAGCGAGTGCTGTTAAATGGAGACGTGGAATCGGAGAGGGGGGAAAAAATTATTACTTTGAAAGTCGGTAATTACGAGGAAGAAGTTTTACTGGCGATTGATTTCTGAACAAAATTGGATTAATTCGAGCGTGGCCGGTGTAAAGGCAGCGGTAAGAATTGCTAACGGCGAGAGAGGCGGAACGTCGGGAGACATTTTTAAGGGACGACAAATTTATTAAGTTGGAGCTGTTGAACGATCGCGATTTAAATCGTGATATCACGAAATCTATTTTAAGGTTAGATATTATTGTCCGAATAATGGAACCATTAGTCGACGCTCGTTTAACCAAATATTGCGATAATCGAGATTTTCATTGTGCTATTAAAAAACGACTGAAAAGGGAATCTAAATATAATTATCTACTGTCTATATTTAAACTGAAACGGGGTTTTGTTGAATAGAGTTTGGAAGATAATTAAATTACTGAAATCAAAGTGGATCCAGAGTAATTATTAACGTCAATTATACGGAAATGTAACCATAAGTGACAGGATGAATTTTCACGTTTTAATTTCATGAATCTAAAGATACTTTTGAATCTGTATTATCGATAACGTGCCAGGAAATTATTTCGACAGGTAGAATTTTAAATCGTCTTTAATAAATAACATAATACCGCTGAGACATCTGTCGACTTATTTTCGGTGGAAATTCTTCTTGTGAATTTGATTTAGAATTAGTCGATGCTTGTTCCCAATGTGTAGACGATTTCAATAATTAAAATTAATTTAATAGACTCTGTAAACTATACGTCGAAATCAAAATTAAAATATATTATACAGTTGCAGAGTTAAAATTTTATTTATATCGTCGTCGTCTCGTTCTCGCGTTTGTACAAATTTGACGATATCGTTGACTATTTTTCTTCGCGAACAATTATCGGAGGATGATATTTAAAATTGTCGAACGTGTACTCGCGGTAGAATCGAATTACTTTTACGTCGACCATTCGCGCGCGATTCGTTTAATCGTATCATTTTTGCCCCGTCCGCGAGATCGAGTCATCTCACGATACATAAATGGAATAACCGAAACAAAATCGAAACGTCCAGAATTAACAATGGGGCCTTTTATCGGGAGCCGTAAAATTGAATCGCGCGACGATCATTAAAATTCAGGTAACAGGGAATAAATAGAACCGTTGTAGAACTGCCATGCGTGGTCAACAAAGGCATAAATAGGTTTACCGAAAATAAACGAAGTAATGAATAACGGAATGCAGCCGTTGATTGCACGGATTCGTTTTAGCAGACCGATGAACATTAAACGCGACATAAACTTTTCCCGTAATTTGCAAGTTGCACGCGCGAATAGAAACAAAACGACGACGTTGCTCGATTATTTCGCTGTATACGATCGAACATAAATGCCGTACACGCTTAATTAACCCTTAACTAGTCTATATTTGTATCGTAACTAAACACGCCACTATTTGTCAGATTCGCGCGTCATTTCTAGGCGCAGCTTCCCGCGCTCGCCGCCAGATGGCGATGCTGTTGTCTTTCTCGCAAGTGCTCGATCGTATTCGTGCATATACACTTCTCAGTGTCTAATTTCTACAACAACAAGGTGCCACGACATATTTCTGAGTAACATTTACGTTCAAAGGAAAATTAAATATTATTAAGGCCTTTTCTTCCACGATAATCCTTCTATTGATTTCAAATTGTGTTTGAAAATCGTGAGGATGGAAAAGAAAATATGTATTTCTATCGAGGGTCGGAATTGATGCGGAGTACCGTCATTTTGTGCGTTTTTTCTCGTCGTGAAAATTTCGCGTTTGAGGCGCACGGTTTGGAACGCGGGTTTCCCGGGCGATGCAGTCATTTTCATAAAATATTCTCCGGCGGGAAGCTCCCCCTCCGCAAGAAAACCAGAAGGTGCAGGGGTATGTTTTTGCGGGCAATATAACAACATAACCTAAATTGCATCAAAATCGCAGACATCGCGGAATTCGGTATGCGCGGTCTACAGCGAAATCCTCCATCTCGCGGCGCGCTGGGTAAACGTAAGAATTCATAACGTTCCCTCCGTTTGAATCGTTTCTGTTACGACGATAACCGTCTTCCTGCGACGGGGAATGTAATATCAATTAAACGCGGCGGTAATTTACGAAAAGTACGCCGACGACGCGGCAAACTGAAATTGGAATTTGAGTTCGCGTAAAAGCTTTATTACAATTTACGTTACGACGCGAGCTCGCATGAGTAATAAACAGCGGAATTATAAAACTAACCAAACACGTGGTTTCGGATTCTTAACAGAATAATTTGTTTTATTAACTCCGTAACGCTACGGAAAGATTTATGATCGGCTTATGGGGGAGGGTCACTTTACGTCCTCGTTAAACAAAGCTCTAAAAGTGTCACATTTTTCTGGTCCGGGTTTATTTATACAAGACTCAGTATCTACGCATCAAAAATATTATTTTAACTACTTTTATTCCAGCATTGTTTCTATTTCTCGATAGATCTTCTATACGAACATATTAATTCAGTATTACGTATAACAGTTGTCAATTGGATTTTTAGAAATCTACCTTCAATCGCTAATCTGCAACGTGAATATGCAAGAATTCATTTATAATTCATATTTGAATGATGAATGTCCATCGATGCAATTTATTTAAACCTGTAGAGATCAATTACTCGAAAATCTTAGCAAACGTCCTTAAGAAGCAGAAAATAATAATTTGAATTGCAAGGAGAATTCTTGAATAAAATTCAAAGGGTTTTCCCCGACGATTGATCCCTTTCTCTGTCCACTCAACCACGACTTGGTAAATTATTAATCGCCGATCCGTAAGAATCCGTGATTGAAGATCGGCAGAGACCTTTTTCTCATTAATTCATTGGCAGCTGAAAGAACCATCCTCGTTCGGAGGTCTAAAAAATTAATTTTTATTACGTTTTTTCCCCTGAACGAACCATACATAATAAATTAACGTGTTTTTTTAATATGATCGTCAAATAAAATAAGCAGACTACGCTCTAGCCAGATTATTTCATCCCGTCAGCATCGACGAACCTTTAAAGAGCATACTAAAAATAATACCCAACGTTAATATTCAATACATTCGACAGAACGCGTAACTTCAACATTCTTGATTGTTTGTACCTTTAACGATGGGGATTAACATCTCTGTAAATAATGGAAACGGTGGAAATCGCTGGTTAAAATATTAACCGATCATACAGACGCGAGCCGAATTAAAAATTGAAGCATACAAATAAAATATATTACAAATAGTTTCAATAAATTGCGCGAACGGTCGATGAAAAATGGCTTTTAAACATTCGAATAATAAAGCAGAATTTGTGGTATTTACAAGATCAGAGGGATGAAACAGACTGATCTGCGTTTAAACCAAAAGCATATATCTTGACAAATACGTGTTATGGTAACAGCTGATAATTTTGGATTAATCTAAATTAGGTTAATTGAGGAAGTAACGATGCCTTTGGAACATAGGAAAACGTAGCTACGCGCATATACATATTGCGTGATTGCGGTGCCAGAGAATCCGATACGCAAACACAGCATGCTCCGTTTGCTATTAGATCAGATAAATTCCAGGAAAAATTGAACCTTTCCCCAAAATAATAATTAAATTGTAAATAGAAAGCGAATTGATTAAACTGTTAATTTAACTGGTTTAACGCGTTTGGCGAATAGAACATTTTACAGAGGTGGAATAGCGTATTTGGAAAATCCCTGTGACTAATGGGCTCGACGTGCCTTCTTAGTGTTTGTAGGGTTAATTAGGATATTCCGGTGGAGCGCGTCGAACAAAGGTGAACGAAGACTCGATGCGAAATTAGAACGTGCCCTCCGATGAAAGGCATAATTAGTCAGAAATATGGCTGTTTGCAAACGACGAAATACTGCTACGTGTACATAAAGTTCGCTTTGGAACGTGTTCGCTAGTACATTCTAGACACGCGCTATTATCTCCGCCGGAACCGGAAGTCCACTCGGCTGCTCACCCACCTGGTCTTTCCGTCCCGACTCACGTGCTGTCATCCCTGCAGCCCCGGCTATATCGATGCACTCTATCTGAATTAATTCACGTTTCTTCTTCCTTCGTTCTTCCACGCGCCAACTCTACTAACCTCGTAACACTTCGCCGCGATGATTACACTTCGCATAATTCCAACATGCACGACGCTAAGAAACAAATGCACGCTTAGCTAAGTCGACGCTCGAAATGTCTTCGAACGCTGATCATCGCCAGCGATAATTAAACGTCGACTGCGTACAACTTGGGGTTCAACTTTCCCCCCTTCGAATTAACTTTAATTTACGATTCTGGTCACGATTTTAAAGGTGGAGCGTTTCGAGTACCAGACGGAGAATTTTTGCTTTTACCGATTTCAGTAGTTCAATTGACCACTGGTTTCGTTTATCGTACGATAAGTGGAGGAGCAGTTTCCTCTGGGCGACTGTTCTCGCGCTCGCCACCAGAGGGCTATGCTCTTGTCTCTCTCACAAGCACTCCACCGAGCTCCTATTATCATATATACGAATTCGTGCTTCTTAACCCCTTGACGTTACGATTTAATTCCAAATAAGTTTTCAAGCATGCACCATTTAATTCTGTTCAAATTTGTTGGTACAAAGAATGGTCACGAAAAAGTATGCTGACTTTAATATATAAGACTCGATGACGAGTGAGTAGTCTCATGATTGTAAAACTTGAGATATTGAATATTCCAATATGGTAACTGAGGGGAATTAATAAAAAAACTCCCAATTTGATTTCAACGAGAGAACGCTGAATAAAATTCTACAATAAATTGTTCGAGGTAACAAAAAGTAGACGCAAGGGAGTGGCCGACAAATTTGTCTTGCTAAACCAACAATGACTTACCACGACACCTTCTCGATGCCAGAACACGATGTCTGAGAGTCGATACGTATCAGTATTAATGGATGTGTCATTGTATCGGACCTGTCGTGCGCGCCACGTCGGTTTGCGATGCTCGCTTACTTAGACGACGACGGATAAAATTATGGCGCGGGATATCGTAGGCATTTCCAGGTCAAGTATTCCCATTACGTCGATGGATTCTCATCCGTAACTCGCAAATAATGACCGTGCAGGGGATAGTCAGTTTTATTCCATCAAACGGATTTCTTGTATCGCGCAAGATCGTACGTTTCGTCGTATTGTGTTTCAGTTCTCGGCACCGAGTTCCCCCGGATGTGTTCTGCCCCCGAGTTCTAATTGAATTCTATCTACGCGGTAGTTGTGTATATAGAAACTTTCTTGCACGAGAGCTTCTACAGGCATCTGTACAGGAAATGTGTTCCTGAAGGTTACTTGTAGCGGCGTCGAGAAAGAAAAGTTCTCTGCTTTTCCCTCATTTGTATTATTTTGGGACTATCGTTGAATAATGACAAATCGTATAAAACATACTACTCTGTCTATTTTCATAAATTATACCTTCTGAATTAATCGAATATCAAGCTTCTAAGAGGGTGAATTAGAAATTCAAAAATATTTCCTTGACAAATGTAACTAGGCTAATATGAGACTCGTTAGCAATATTACAAACCATACTATATGCAATTCTGATAGATTTATTTTTTCCTGTATAATATGTATACTGTAATGGATCTCTCCGTATAAAACATTCCCTGGATTCTAATTTAATCAAATGTCAAGCTTCTAAGAGGGTGAATTAGAAATTCAAAAATATTTCCTTCACAAATGTAACCAAGCTAATATGAGACTCGTTAGCAATATTACAAACCATACTATATGCAATTCTAACAGATTTATTTTTTCCTGTATAATATGTATACTGTAATGGATCTCTCCGTATAAAACATTCCCTGGATTCTAATTTAATCGAATGTCAAGCTTCTAAGAGGGTGAATTAAAAATTCAAAAATATTTCGTTCAAAAATGTGGCTAATATGAGACTCGTTAGCCATATTACAAACCATACTATATGTAATTCTGATAGATTTATTTTTTCCTGTATAATATGTATACTGTAATGGATCTATCCGTCCAATACATTATTATTTTCTAATCTCTTCTGGGGCTGCAGGGGTTTTCTTGCGAGTCTTTATTTTGCCCCGAGACTCGTTCTCCGGCTGTATCGTCGGTGAATTCTTCGGGACGCGACGGCGCGTACCTTTGTTTCCGGCGTGAAAGGATCTCGTCGATTGCTTTGTAACAGCGTTAAAACAACGCAGAAGACGATCTTGCCGCGAGGAACCGCTCTATTACCCCTGAACTATACCGAGTAATCGTGTTAGTTTATCTCCCGAGTCCTTTATTCCTTGTCGTTCTGAACGCGGTGGTAATTACTCGACGAGAAATCGCATCTTCAAGCTGGCTTTTTCTAAAAGGGACAGGAGATTGCTCGTCGTATCGTGTAAATCTTCCGCTGTCGGGACACCCGACTGCATGGGGACTCCCATTTTAATGGAAACTCTTTCGTTTTACCGGCCAAGATAGCGGGGAATAACTTTATCCGACCAGACAGAAAGTTAATCAGTATCCTCCAACGAATCGGCAGTGGGGGCTCCAGACAGGACTAATTGAGACTATTTCTAAAATTTTTTAAACACACCAAACGTTGTTCCAATACCATTCTAATTTTTAACTCGAATTGTATTTAAAATCTTGAATGTCCAAATATCTTGTTTAATTATTTTCGTATAGTAATTTGTTTCTGTAGATACTATATATAAAATTTGAACGAATGGAATAGCGAACGATAGTACCATAATTATACCATAACATTTATCACCCATAATATATTCGATTCCACGTTCCAAACTAATCTTCCTCGTGCCTGGTCTTTGAATCTGAATAACCAAAATCACCCTATTTGTTCCCCTTTGATCTCTCTTCCGAGCAATCGACTAATGATCGAAACATTACGTGCAGAAATTGAACTTCCAAGCGAAGATTCAAATATGAAGCATCGTATCTGATATATAAATTTATATTTCTCGAAAATTAAGCCTCCAATTTCCATAGAGTCTACCTGATCAATCTTGTACCATGATTCATTAAATAGTCGTTTCTACAAAGACCCAAGGGCCATAAATGGTAAGTTGTCGAGGTCATTAAGAGCTCACCGCGAGGCGTTTTACGGATACCGGTCCATCCATGAAGCGATTTCTCAATTCGGAGAATAATACAGACCCGTAGGAGAGGTCCGATTTTGGATTCCGCTTGGAATGCACGTTTTTCGGTGATCGGTCACGTGCCAGAGCCCGCTGATACATAGACCGTGTCAGGAAGTCGACGCATGTGCTGCACACGACGCTGGGCGTACCAAGCAGTGCACAGCCTTCTCTATTTCCGCAGGCAACACGTTTCAATGCGGTTTGCATACGGGAACGATCTCGATTTCCATCGTAAAGATGTACCACGTGCCACCAAGTGGTTTAATAATGAGGGAAGGCAATCCGACGGAATCCCGTTGAAAACCGGCAGCAATGCATTTTACGATCCCTCGATCACTTTCCGCTGACGTAGACGGCTGATCCCGCGCAGAAAACTTGACGCGACGGATATACTTCCTGTTTGGACCATCGATTGCTCTCGTCCAATTCTTCGACGGTGACTAACTAGACTACGAAAGACAGATAAATCCTTGCTAATCAATTCACGAAGTAGATCGAAACATTTTCAAATAACATCCTGCTGCTTCTAATGTGCCTTGATCTTGTGTGAAATAGGTGAGACATTGAATGGTCAGTCGAGGAGTGTATACTAATAGATGGTCGCTCGAGCGCTTGTGAGAAAGTCAGGTATACTACAAGTGTACGAACCAGATATTTTTGCATATTAATTTACGTTTCGCCATATGGTATTTAGTTTTCTGTGGCTTATCTGTCCAAATATTCATCCATCCTTTGAATTGAGTTGGATTCAAAATTCGTCTTCCAGACATCGTGCAGTTATTTGTATTCGTCCAATTGACACTGCCAAAACCAACAGAAGATAGCAAACAGAAGTTCTCCCGAATTATTAATCCTTCCGTGTTTTATTAATTATTGAGCCACTGTTAGCGGTGGCAACCCTTCCTCTTTAAAATGGTTTTTGATAAAAGGTAATTTTTTTAATTCGACTTTCTGTCTTCGTCTAACGCGTCTACGAACGAGACTGCGTGACCTAGTTCCAAGAAATTACTACGCACTGTTTACTATTTACGCGCGCGCGAGTTCATTCACCTCGCGCCGATGTCAACAAACTCCGAACTCTTATATCTCCGTAACTAGCCATCGCATCGACTTGAAACAAAAATTGCTATATCTCCGGAACTAATAACGCTATCACCTTGTACAAACGCTCATTTTAAAGTGCATTTCATCCCCTATTCGATGAATATATAAACTATTATAATTTATGCTGTCTTCTATGTTTATTTTAACATTTACTTTGACGCTACATACCTAAAAAAGTTTCAACAATTCCTATTAAGTATAATATCAAATAAAACTAAATTATAAATTGTTCATTTAATTGAAAATGAATATAAATTTATATATATCTTTATTATTAAATATTATTATTAAATTAAAAAATATTATTATGATATTAAAAAAATATTATTATTTATATCATCTTCAAGTCAATTGAAATTTATAATAATACATTGAAGTGTTGGATCTGTTCTACCGTATTATAAATAGCACTCGTGTCCCGATAATCGTTAATATAAAGCGCAGTTTGCTGGATAGTCGAAAAGTATAAAATGTCGGGGACAGAATACATCATCGGATATGGGGTAGTTTAGGCAAATTCAACGGCACGTGGATGCATCGCCGGTGACCGTGACGCTACTGCTAAGGTAACCGTATATGGTAATGCATGACCGCCTCCACCACACCCAGTGTAGTTTATAAAGCTACCAAACCCCAACCGAGTTGGGGACTCTCTAATCAAAATTCGATCAATAAACATCGTTAGGAGCGCCTGAAGGCGAATTCACGCTATCCATCAAGCAACCCGCCCGCCGAAACATTCTTCGATGGACAATGTTTCGTCCAAAATCTGCTAATTGGACATTTCGGTCGATTAACTTCTACCATTCTCCTAATCCTAACACGCGTCAGGACGTTTCAAACGCTGCATTAAAAATTTCGAGAAACAACCTATAGTAATATTTATTTACTTATTACACGGGTAAAAATAATATAGAAATATAGAAATAATATAGAAATAATATAGAATTGTTATCGAGACTTGTAAATTAATTATAAATTGTAAACCTTGAAAATTAATAATTTTTTAGAGTTCATTCCCGAGTAGATGATACAATACGAATGTTTCGAAGTAGGGTATGGAGCTTCAACCCTGCGACAACTCTCTATTGACATCGACTCTCGCGGTACCAGCAACGTTACATGTATCGCGACTGAATATAAGTTTTTCAATTTAAATTGTGATACGTTCAAACGTTTGCATCTATTTGAAATTGCAACCGACCGTAACTGAACACAGGTCTGTCTACGTAAAGTTTCATACGTGTTCGAACCACGTAGTAATAAGGGGACGAGGACGTAAAGTCCGTCGATAAGTGAGGGGGTGGCGCGAAAGGGAAGTTCGCCCGCCATGTTGAGGCTCTGGCAAAAAGCATTGCACGTTCAATCGTGGTTATTTACGGACGCGTGTAAACAACCCAACCGATTCGAGGACCGTGCACGTGGAAATAGAAATATCAAAGTTTTCATAAATCGGTTGACACGGAGGAAGCTATCGCGACTACAACAATTCAGTGGCAAGAATATCAAACTAGGGATGTTATAATTATATTACTTATTAAATGATGCAGTTACAATGGATTATGCATACGAGTAGTTACCCTGTCAGTTACAGTTACAGTGCCTCGGAAGGTCCCTTTGAGGAGAAGTCCTGACAGACAGTTGCCTGACGGCCGGATACTACGAATCCGCCTTGAGACTTGTAGTGCTTAGTTTACGTTCGTTTGACCTAGTCAATAGACAAGCAGTTATTGGAAACCAACCGGTGGATTCTAATCCTTTAACCGCTCACCAACTCCTCTCGGCCTGATCCTGCATCCGTCTTGTAAAGCTGCCACACACGATGCAACGCCGTTCTCTGCAGAATAGTTTGGGAACAGACCCTCCCGCCCCACTGGTTTTCAAACAAGAGCAATCAATTTGGAACAACGGTGGTAAATTTTAAACAAGATTTAGCTAAATCACGACGGAGCCGATCTTAGTACCCGAAAAACCGTTGTAACGCGCGTACGTGAATGCATTTGTTTGATAACGTTTGTTTAGGTTTGAGACGTTACTGAACAGTTTACCTGGAATAAATTCTCCAAAAAAAGCCTCTAAACTCTTACGATCCTCGTTTAAACTATACTCCCCCAAGGTATAGCGGCCTCTATTACAGAGAATTAACGCGTAGTATAATTAGTGGATCGATTCGTAGACCTATCGTCCTACTCCGCACAGGCGATCCAGGCACGCGTATCGTGAATGCAACCTTCGTAAAGTCCTAACGCACGATTAGGTTGGGGCTCCCGGAAAAGTATAAGTATCTAATTAAGGAAAGTTCACTGGTCAAAGCCATAAACTGCAAAGCACCAAGCATGCAGTGTCCGGTTTGGTGGGTTTATGAGGGGACGCGTGGCCATAACGGTTAAAATTCCGGACGGAACAACGACCAGATACGGATATTGAGTTTCTAAGAGTTTCCAAGGACCTCTTCCGACTTTCGTACAAAAATACCCCCCCAGGCATAAATTTTGCCTGGCTCGTTTTCCTCGCGACTCTACGCGCGGGTAGTTCGACGTTAATGCACTTCGACTTCGAGAGACGTGCGTCAACCGATCCCGACGAGGGCTTCGCGTGCAAACTCTTACTGACGGTCATCATTTTCGAGTTTCCGTGTCCAGCGACAGTATCTCGTTCGCGTTCCAATTTAAATGCATCGCCGGAATACGTTAGAACCGAGCGCCGCGGTTCTTTTTCGAGGGTTGCGAACTTCCAAATCCGCAGCCGCGGTTCCAGATAATTATTCTCCACATTATCGCCCCGTGAATTTTACCGCCCGGGTGAATTATTCATAGGCGTTTTCGATACACGCCAAAGCCGGTCGAATTATATTCATTCCCGTTTCGCCGATGAATTATGCACGTAGGCAAACAGAGGGTATAAACTACCCTTGTAATCGGCGAATAAAAGTTTTCGAGATAAATCTCTTGGTTGTCGTTCGTGGCCCGAACAGTGTTACGAAAGCTTCTACACGTCTGATGGGAAAGTATAGGTAACGTTAGGGTAAAGTTAGGTATAAGTACCTATTCCAATTATCATTTCATGCGACATTTAACATCGTTGACCATTCCGATGTTTTTGTAAATGTGATTTACAGTTATGATTCTTAAAATGAACACATGATTCGTAAGTTGAACATTTCTATCCCTCCTAGCTGAGTGAATCCCCGACACTGAAGAGCGTAAAACGACATTTAAAATACGATTACAGTAATGATTCTTAAAATGAACACGTAATTCGTAAGTCGAACATTTTTATCCCTCCAGTTTGCCTTAAAAATCATAACCGTATACTTCCTTAGAACGAATCTGAAATTATATTTCCTTCTCTGTAACTACTTTAGAGAAATTAAACAAAACGAACGATCGTTCGTCGATCCAAGTACCGGTTGATACATTCGTTTCATAGAAGTTGAACAGTAGCACGATACCGGATGACATCCTGGAAAAATCGTTGGACGTAAGTCGTGTTGTAACCGTTGTATATCGGTCCGAAACTGAAATTGTAGTCAATGCACGGTACCTTTTGTGCCGGGCGTACGGTTAAACGTGTCTTCCAATAACAGTTGTTCCATTGCAACGGACTAACTGGAAGCCCCCTGGGGCTATGCGGATGATCATTGAATGCAGCGTTGCATCGAAGGCTCTTGCATAATCCTTAGCCGTGACAGACCGCGCGGCGTATACAACGTGCGTTTCCACTGTACTGACCCTGGTGTAGCGAGCAAAGACCTGTCAAACCATTCAGCTGTCTTCTGAATCCCGTCGCAGTCCTCTTTGCGGCCCTTTTGTCCGGCCGCGATCGAACGGACAGGTTGCAAGGGAATTGGTACGCCGTCGCAGATAACGCTGCCAGGATTTCCGGCTGGATGTATCGGAGAAAGTTACAGCCGCATCGTCTACCGAATCCCGTGAATTTAACTTCACCGACGACTCATTTGCGCAAACCAATTACCGCGGATTTACGGAGCCATCTTGTAGCGTTGCGAAAATGCTCTGATCGAACTGGCTGACCATCGGTATCCAACTCAATTTCCGCAGACACTGGTACTCGACAATCTTTATTCTTCCTTGTGTTAGAAACTTCAAAGAATCGCCACCATTTTATGTGGCTTAATTCCTTGATGTACCGTGCAGAGCTGGAAAGATGCCAAGTGACTAGCACTTAACAATCTGTTTTTTTCTTTATATTAGAAATTTCAAAGAATTGTAATTATTTTATGAGGTATAATTCCTTGATGTACTGTGCAGAGCTGGAAAGATGCCAAGTGGCCAGTACTCGACAATCTTACTTTTCCTCGTATGGGAAATTCAAAACAATTGCGATTATTTTATACGATATAATTCCTTGATACACTGCGCAGAGCTGGAAAGATGCCAAGCGGCCAGCACTTAACAATCTTTTTTTCTTTCTATTAGAACTTCCGAAAGAACAACTTGATGTATTGTACAGAGCTGAAAAGATGGCCAATTGGCAGACGGTGGATTAGTCACGCCTCGACGCAGCACACACATTCTTCGTCGTTCGATATTGGCCAAAGCAGCCTCGTAAATCTATTAAATCCAGATCTATTTTCGCGCCAGCAAGCCGGAAATGGCAGTGATTTTTCACGAGGAACGCGTGCGATCGAAATTTAAGAATTAGACACCGGAGAAACGGATTTTTCATCTTGCAACGAGCGTGTTAATTTCGATCCCGTGGTAAGACCTTGATCCAAATACCTCATCCGAAGAAGTAGGTCGCAACGAAACGCACACAATGGACCGAGGATTGCCCAAAAGCCTAACCATCGTGGAGGCTTTTCTCCCACCTGCCATCAAAGAGCTTCCCACCAATCCTTACACCCGCATGTTCTCACCTAGTCATCGATTCCGTCGCGTATATAGATCCCCTGCTCTAGTAGCGTGTAAAACTGGGTTTCCTAAGTAGTATTAGTAACAAATCTAGAAGCATGGCCGGGGTGAACTGTAGGAGTTTCGTCAACTCGTAACAACGACTTACAACTGCTAAGCCACGCTCAACTTCCATCTACGATTCCAACAGATTGTTGTAAAAATAGTAACGCTAGTGCAGCTCAAACTAAAAATTCTAAGTAGCTTTAAATGTTCTATTAACAATCACGTATGTACGCTCAGCTTAAATTTGTGTTATCGTGAATGTTATATTCTGTTCTTGGCAAATTCGTCCAAGTTAACTAATTGTAAACAACGCTAATAATCGATACAATACGCGAAGGAAACATAGGGTTCATTTAATTTTGCAAGATCGTGATTAATCATAAAGCAGCAAGCTACCACCTGCCATTCGACTGGCAGCGAATCGTTCGTCGACATTTTATGCTGAATCTAATTCCGCTGAATTAGCAGTTCGTGCTTTCGTACACACGCTGTTTCCGGATCCGTGCTAACAGAAACTTCTACAGCGAAGCGTGCATCCGGTTCTTTCGTTCTCATAAATGGAAGGAACGAAACTTGTAAAATTATCGAACTGTAATCGCTACAACGTAACTCGAATCGCCCGAATTAATCACAGAACACCGACGTTCGCGTGATTTATTTTTCCGGGGAGGGGAACAAACGATTGCGTTTTCACGCGAGAAAGTAGAATATCTGCGAATAAAAATTTCACGACCGCCAGTATGACTCTCGTTTCTTAATTTTTAAAAATTAATATGTCACGAATTTTGTTACACTCGTGCATCGAAGATGAGTAAAAGTTTTATCTAGATAAAAATGTTGAGTAACGAGAATTATTATCTAAATTATAGTAATAAATTCGATCGTCAATTCGTATTTGGTATTACAAGGTTTTTAGTAGAAAAATCCTAAAAGAAGCGAGGTACGAGACACTAGCGCCATTTTCGTAACGCTCGCGGGGCAATCTGGGAAACGTCGCCTATTGGCGAGCCCGCCATCTTGTCTCGCTTGCACATTCTTATTACACTATTACTAAGTCAGGCGGTGGCTAAGATTATGCCAGCTGGCGGAGTTTATCGTTGCTATAACCCAGCATTTTCTAAACTTTTTCGACCTAACGCCTCCTCACAAAACCGTTTTCAAGCCAACGACCACTTCTTCCTAAGCTACTACGTCGATCACTTTACTCTTAATGGAATTACATAAATAATACGACTCAAGTATTTATCCATAAATCTTTTACATTTCAAAGTAAACACAATCCTCGTAACGTCCATGAAATTTTAAAATGAAACACCGTCGAAGATAGTACCGAAACAAATTTTTAGGTTATGTAGTTCACAATGGTCTGGAACACAAATTTTAATCTTACGGAATATTATACGGTTTTGATGTGGCAGTGAACGCGTTAAGAAGCATTTTTATGATTACACAAACGTTGCAGAGGGCGTTTAATATGCAGAATCTCGTTGACGTATTCGGGGTATAAATTAATTAGGTGTTCGTAAGCTTTCGCTGAAATATCACAGCAATTTAAATGCTTTAACGCGTCCATTAACATCAAGAATTTACGGTGACAGCGAGTCTTCGGATACACAAAGATGAGATTGTCGCTGGTAAAGTAGAGAATGCGCGCACTGCACGCACTTGAGGACAATTAAAAATGTATTAACTCCTTGCTGGCCGGCAGAAACGGTCGAGGGAGCATATTTCTTCGTGCAGAACCATTCTCGGGTAAGCCAGAGCAAGCGAAATTCAGCAAAAGGATATAGGCCACGGATAGGGGAAAACCTTCTCAACGGTGGAAGGCCACGTATTAACTCATAGACTCTTCCTAATATCGAATACTTTGCGTTGAAAAACAAAGTGTTTTATCGAACACGCATAGTAACGAATTTTAAAATAAACTTGGCAAAAAGAAAGAATATCTTTGGTAAAAGTGGACAAACTCTCTACTAGAACACTATGCGAGACAAAAGAATACGCATGCGTACACTAAGATTGTGGCGGGAAATTTAATTTCCCAACACTTTGAGAGTTACTGCAAATATTTTAAAAAGATATCTAAATATAGATTAACTGGGTTATTCACTGATATGTTGCTAACAATTTAAAATATTCTCTGGTACAATTTCACATAATCTCAAACGATTATGCACCAAAGTTTTCACCGAATAACGAAAATGAAAGTACTTTTTATTTAAAAGTTTTATTTCCTGTCCACGGGCCAAACAAGAGAAAGAACTACACTCCGACCACAGAACATTGATTTGTGGTTTCGCGCCGTGGCACTTAAGTGTGACCATGCTTGTGCCAGAAACAAGTAAAATTCTTAACGCGATTCAAATTTCGAGCAAATAAAAGTTAAATTTCTACGTGTCGATTTGAACAATTAGTGATTTTTAATTTACAAACGACGCATAAACGAAAGAGCCATACCTGCAACGAGACATTTCTGTGATAGTTACCAATGGATTCGTCTGTGTTAAATTTTCGTCGCTCACCTGAAACAAAAAGGAAAAATCGTGTTAGTTATAAAGTACAATTTTCCTTCGGTTAGATAAAGTTGCATATTTTTATTTTTAGAGTCCTACAAAGTCCCTAAAGCATTAAGGTTGAGAAATTGATAGATGGCGCTTTAACTAACGAGTACACTATTATTCTACCGCAACAGTGGACCGAATTTTCTTCGACGATCCTTCGAAGCGAGTTCGAGGTCGAATTCAGACCAAGTTTCGTTAACACGATCCTTCTTCATCCGCGAGTCGTTGCCACAGGAAGCCCCCTCTCCAGAAACCGACGAAACGGTACTGCAATCGATACTGTAACGGTAGCATTCCATAGAAACGTTCCAGCCGGGACAGAGTCCTCCGAAGCTTCTGTAATTTCTCTTTAATCGTGCCTCGCACGACGGATCGATGAAACGGATGAATCGTCTGACCGTACTAAATACCGAGGTGGCTCGATTCCAGCCTGAAAATTGTCACTCGCTGTTATTGACAGCGGTCAAGCTGACGCGTGACCATCTTCGTGGGGCGCCCAGTTGCGGATGCATCACGACGGCTTCCGGTTCGCCGATGGCTTCTCCGTGATACGCCGTTTCGACAAAAAATACAGTAATCGAAGAACAATGTCAATTTCCTATCGTTTAGAATCCATCTCGCTGCCTTAGCAGGAGTTTGTAATAATATATACAAAATTAAAAAAACAAAGAGGAATCGTAATATTTTGTTCGGTAATAATTGTCGGCGCTTTGTAATCGTGTGGCTCGAATTGATTTCGCGACGAAAGTTTACCACGGGTATTACCGCGACGAGTTTTTCGCAAATATCCAAATCGATGACCGATTTTTTCTATTTTTAAAGACCCGACTCTGTGCATCCTATAGCGAAATGGCACGAAAAGGAGGTCGGAGGGGAAAACAATATCTTGTTACATAAAATATTACAAAAACACGGGCTTCGTGTCGATATTTTCATGCAACCCACACCGGGGCGTCCGTAAATTAGACCGAGCGAAAGATGGTAAAACGGAGGAAAGGAAGGGGATTTAAAAGGGAACGAAATATCGGAATTAAACTCAATGAGTTATAAAGTAAAATGAAGGCGAGACTGGTTATAAAGTAAAAGCACGGTATCGATTATGGTACCTTAAGCAACGATAAAATAGATCGAGGGATTGCTGCTTACATAACTTCCAACCTGCACAATATACGTTATGGAAATTCGTTCGTAACCTTTCGCAGAATTAGCGTTTCAAGCTTATTAATGCACATTGAATTTTTCACCCATAATATTCTAAAGTGTTCCAAAAAAATTGTCATATTATTCGTGTATATTCCAGAGGGAGAATTATAAAAATTAAAAAATCTGTTTTTCCATTATTCGCGATACTTTGTCAATCCTCCCCTTTGATCTCTTCCGGATCCCCAGTGCACAAAAGAAATTGGAAATTCCCCGGTGTCTACGAAGTAACAAATCCGATATAACTTCGCAACTTATGGCTCGATGGAACGGAACTTGTTCGTAAATCGGGTGGCGCTTCTCGCGTTCGCCATCAGAGGGCTACGCTCCACTTTTCTCTCTCGCAAGTGCTCGACCACCCAGTCGTGAATATTTATACAATAGCAAGCAACCATGTCTCTGTTATAGTATATAACAGAAAACACATCGTTTATTAAAAACCAACTTTTCTTGTACGTCTGTGAATGTTAATTAATTTTACAAAGTCAACGAATAAGGAGCTGAAACTCGGAAACTTCATTAGTTCCACGGCAGATCCGCCCCTTGGTTGACGCAATGCTACGTGAAGGAGTCGGGGAGAGAATAAATGCGCACAGCAAATAATTAAAATGAAGGATTACGTAACGTCTCGGTGTAACACGCCCCCTCCCGGAGCTTATCGTACCAATACAGCTGATTCTGCAGCTGCAGGTGGAAATTCATTGCGGCAGACAGCAGGGTTCGTAACAATGCTTTGTGTCACCGGAACCGCGACAAGTGGAGGCGCGAGGAATCGATGCAGAAAGCTTTAACGAGATACAAACTCAGATCGTCGCTCCGGTGGATGTTAACTTTCATGTATTTAACGTATTCAGAATGCCTTATTTCGTATTCAATGTGTTAAACTGCTGACAGCCTCTTCCCTCCACAAAGACGTGTTCGCGCACCAAGGAAGCTACGCGTCACGTCGCGACAAGCTTTCTTTCGATCATGATTTCTCGAACGACTAAAGCCCCCCTTTTGTCTGACGACGCTTTTGCAGACTGCGGAGCACGGGCTTTGAGG
Source organism: Colletes gigas (assembly GCF_013123115.1). Taxonomy (NCBI): domain Eukaryota; kingdom Metazoa; phylum Arthropoda; class Insecta; order Hymenoptera; family Colletidae; genus Colletes; species Colletes gigas. The sequence goes on along the minus strand of NW_025106632.1, from coordinate 10,776,452 downwards.
TAACGTAAGGAAAATTCTCGCGACGCCCGGTAATCGCGTTTACCGCCGCCTTGGTGAAATCTTTTATCCCCGTAATCGTACGAATTAGAAGGCGACCAAGGAGACTAATTGCGCGTGAAACTATGCCTCGGAGAACCGAGACCCGATAGCGTGCAAGGGAAATTTGTTTTCGAAAGCACGGGGAGAAAATTTATTCTATATTTATTGATTCCGAGAAGGAAACGATTTGAAATATTAAACGACATGGAAAGTAATATTAATTGAATTTTGCATTATGCGTAATTACAAATTTAAATGAGAAATTTCTGAACGTTGACAAACGAGCGACGCGAGATCCGGCATTAATTTGATTTATTTTAAAACTTCAATTTGTTTCAATTTAGTTTGTTAAAATTAATTTCGGTTATTAGTGTCAATTTATTGTTCGATTGCTGTTCAACTATTTGTTATTGAAACAAAACGGGTTAACTACTGTTTATACTTTTCGTCCGTCGATGATTGAATCAATTTTTAGACTCGGGAACAAAGTATGCAATACTTAATCACTGTCTAGTTCAGAAATTTGATAATTCTAGTAACTTTTCTGGGAAGAAAAAGAACGTGCATTTAGTTTAATTTGCAAGAGTCGTATTACACGATACAATTCGACGTTGAGTTTGAACCAACTTCTCAAACGTTCGCGAATGCCATCAAACGGTAAATCCCGTATCTTCGTCGTTGCAAAGAACATACGGAACTATTCCCGCTCCGGAAGCCCATTGCCGATGTGCACCGGAAGCCTCCCTCAGCCTTGGCAAGACGAAACGAACGACGTCGATAAATTACAATTTCAATTTCGTACAAATGAAACTACATACTTTCCGGGGAATACGTTTCACTCGTAGCGCGGAAACTTGCCGGTTCATTACACCGTAACGCCAATGTACATTTCAATTACATGCCCCTCGCGTGGCCTGATGAAAACCAAGCGTCGTGACGCCAGCGATTTCAGCTAACTGATGTTTGAACAAGAATTACTAAATTGCGTTCGCGATTATCATTCCGGGGAATTGAGGTTCCCCCTATCGTCCCTCTAATGTTCCATAGACAGCTCTCGATTCGATCTTCCCCAAATTTTTCAACTATTTTCAATTTTCACACTAAATATCCCAAAATTTCCTTTCACGAAAAATCGTAATAATTTTCACCACAAAACGAAGATTGAAATTTTCGGTAGATTAGAATAAATTTGATTTTGGTTAGCTGATATTCACGCGAGAATAAATTATTTCATTTTGTCCCAGGGACCTTCCAATTTTTATTTCTGATACTACTCTCGATTAAAGAGCGCTTGTGAGAAACGTACAACTCGAACGTCCCTCTGGTGGCGACTACGGGAACTGTCGCCACGCTCTGTAATCGTATTATACGAATAAAACTGTAACGATTCTTATTCAGGCGTATAATTTACAGAGTGCCTATACGGAATAAATTTTTATTCCGGAAGAAATTGATATTCGGAGAAAATTCTGTTCCCGTGTAGCCTCTAAAATACCGAGTTATTGCACAGAATGTATCCTCGGCAAATATCCCGAAGAATAAGCCCGTTAATCTGAAAAATATCGGGCTTACGTGTACCGTGAACGCAATTTTCACAGGTGTCCTTCACAATGGAAGAATCGTTCTTCGAAATAAGTAGGTAATACCATAAACCCGCATCCCGGGCGCTGCTCTTCGCAAGATACAGGCTTCAATATCGCAGAGGGACGCGGATCCACGTCGCGGAATGAGAACTGCGGTTTCAACAGAGCAAATGCGTCGACTCAAGTGTCCATTCGCGATGCACAACAATGGCCACGATGCGAGGCAAGAACAAAGGACAAGCGTGCTGCCTACGAATACGGATATATCCAGTCTGAAGGAATATCAAATTAGCTGGGAAAGGGAATTGCGTAATGAGAAATAAGTCGACGCGCGGAACGTACACGGGGTCGAACGCTAACGCGGAGACGATAATGGCCGCGATAAGAGATGAAAATTGATGAAACTGAAAAGGCGGTGCGTGATTCCAGGGCGTGATTACCGAGATTGCTTTTTTAGCTTTCTTGACGACTTGTTTGCCCTGCTGGGGAACATTAAGCCCGCATTCACGGCCTCGTAATAATCGCGCGTGCGTCCTCATAATTACGAGAGCACCGCCGCGGCGAATCCATTCCGACGAATTCGCGTCGAGCATTGCGACTGACCTGATGCGCGTATCGATACGAGCGTTAAATCTATTCCGAACTCTTCCAATATCGTTGACAAATAAAATACGTTAGGTTTAAGTTTTCAAAATAAGATTGCAAGTTTTGTAGATGAAATTGCAAAAAAGTACGACAACTGGCCGCTAGAGGGCCACTAACTTGACTTTCTCGCAAGCGCTCGAACGGCAGTCTCTTTGTATACACACTTCCTCCACAGAAAGCAAGCTTCTGGTTCTACCGATCGCCGAAGACACCCACGAAGAGATAAAAAAAGTAATATAAAGTGTTTCCAGATAATATATAATATAAAAAATGTAAAATTCGCGTTATTGCTAATATGTACAGAATCTCCGTTTCAAAGCAATCGGAACGTGACGGTGAAACGCGAAACCAGACACCCCGAAACTTTCCCCGAAACCAAACAGAATCCCCCCGTGGGAATCCTTTCGCCGACCGTTAATTCCTCCATTATCAGAGGTAACCATTCGCGAATTATGAGGTTTCTGCAGCCGGTTCTCACGCAATTCCGGCGCTGCGCAGCAAGATTACCAGTCGCGTCTATGGCGAGGCGTCACCATGAAAAGCAACTTAGGGAATGAGACCCCTTTACCGATGACATTAATTAAGTTACGGATTAAGGGTGCTGGGCGACGTACTCTGTGCCTGCCACATGGCACGTGGCCTATTCCCTGCCGGCTCCTCTTGTCGTTCCTACCAGCCGATACGCTTCTAACTCCCTCTCCGCCACCCCCACACCCTCTGGTCCCGTTCCGCCATCGTGTGCCAGTATTCTCCATCAAGACTCCAACGGCAACTACCACACGTCCTTCCTGTTCGAGCTTCCCCCCCTGAACGAACCGTGCAACACGTCCCCCAACCACCGTCCCGGCGTCGCCGCTAGCGCAAACTTAACGCCACTTTCTACTCTCATCGTCTATCTACAGCTATCGTTTTATGCAATGCATATTAAACCACTCTCCGACCAGCCCGACTTAAATTACGCTTAATGTAGACCGGTCCCGGCTGAGCGTATTAGTCCCGTAAAGTACGTACTTCTGCTTCTTCGTGCTTCACCCTTATTAGACGAGGCTACTTTTCGCCTCTGAGAGATCGCTATCGCCGTCGGTCGATCGTGATGGATGTTCCTTCCAGGAATGAAGGTGTTAAGTCGCGTGAGATTTGCTCGTTCGACCATTGCTGTCCGCTCCCCCGAACCGTGCAAGTAAAATTCTTACTTCTAACCGGGTAAACAACCGACAAATATCGTTTACCAACGACAAAATCCAGGGTGCAGAGTCTTGGAAGCAAGTATACGATCGAAGTATCGTATTTTATACTTGGTGCGTCCTCTCATTCTTTCCTGGTGGGAATTTTATGATGTTGTATAGATGGTATTTGAGGTTGGTCTTCGTTCATAATGATAAATTCGTTTAATAGAGCGTGATTCACTTGAAACCGACGCTTCTTGATGTCTAGCCACATATACTTTCGGTAAAGAATTTTTTTCTCGAAAGTGAGTAGAATTTCGGGGGTATGTGTATTCACAAAAAATGATTGTAATTGACCCCCACGAACGAAAATAATTTTTTTAAGACGATTTGAAAATTTTTAATTTTATCGAAAAATGTCACACCTACTCGAATTTTTTTCTCGAAAGTGAGCAGGATTTCGGGGGTATGTATATTCACAAAAAATGATTGTAATTGTCCCCAGCAATCGAAAATAATTTTTTTTAAACGATTTGAAATTTTTTAATTTTATCGAAAAATGTCACACCTACTCGAATTTTTTTCTCGAAAGTGAGCAGGATTTCGGGGGTATGGGTATTCACCAAAAATGATTGTAATTGACCCCAGCAATCGAAAATAATTTTTTTAAAACGATTTGAAATTTTTTAATTTTATCGAAAAATGTCACACCTACTCGAATTTTTTTCTCGAAAGTGAGCAGGATTTCGGGGGTATGGGTATTCACCAAAAATGATTGTAATTGACACCCGCAATCGAAAATAATTTTTTTAAAACGATTTGAAATTTTTCAGTTTTATCGAAAAATGTCACACCTACTCGAATTTTTTTCTCGAAAGTGAACAGGATTTCGAGGGTATGTGTATTCACCAAAATTGATTGTAATTGACCCCCGCAATCGAAAATAATTTTTTTAAAACGATTTGAAATTTTTCAGTTTTATCGAAAAATGTCACACCTACTCGAATTTTTTTCTCGAAAGTGAGCAGGATTTCGGGGGTATGGGTATTCACCAAAAATGATTGTAATTGTCCCCAGCAATCGAAAATAATTTTTTTAAAACGATTTGAAATTTTTCAATTTTATCGAAAAATGTCGCACCTCCTCGAATTTTTTTCTCGAATGTGAGCAGGATTTCGAGGGTATGTATATTCACCAGAAATGATTGTAATTGACCCCCTAAATCGAAAATAATTTTTCCAGAACGATTTGAAATTTTTTTTCTCGCCGAAAAATTTCTTCATCCCTGTCGTAATGATAACTTTACTCTACACACTTGAAACCGACGCTTCTCGTAGAGCAGACAATTTTAGCTTACCCAATTGATTTTTCTATTGTATTTGCTCATTTTAGACGTAACCTTAGTAAATATATTGTACATTATAAACCGATTCCAAAAGTTTTCGAACGTGTAATTCGGATTAAATAACACTACCACGTAAAAATCGCCAAAAAGTTCCAGAGCCGCGAGCAAAGTTACAATTTTATTTGTGCAGGTTTTTCGAAACGCGTCCTCCCGCGTCCAAACATTTTTACGCCCAGATTAATGCCTCCGCGACGATAACATTCGTTATTCGACGACGAGGCGAAATCGCGTCGCATTTATACTTCCGGGAAAAATGTTTTCCGGTAGAGTTTTGTAATGGATTTGTGTAAAGTCAGTGAATCGAGTCCTCGGCGCGCATCGAGAATAGTCGTTATCGAAACGACATTTAGTTTTCATTATCGTCACTGTAAATCGCGTTCGCGTTTTGGCCGATAGCCGATACCCGATAGCTTGTCGCGACCGATATTTTCATTTCGCAAAATACATGCTCGTTGATAAAAGTGCACGAATACGGTTCGTCGCGGTCCCAACACTCGTACGCGTAACGACTACCACGGTCTCCGCTCTTTTTAGTGATAATATTTTATTCCCCGAGCGAAATCCCGAACGAAACTAGTTTAATTCTTTCTACACGACTGTTTCTCAATTTTTCGTAGAAACTAATTTGCCCGCTGAATCCATTTTCCGCTCGAAATGGCTCGTTGGAACTGCGTATAATAAATTTCATGATGCAGCAAACAATTTTAAATCATATCATATAGTTACTTTGTAATATTGTTTCTCAATTTTTCGTAGAAACTAATTTAATTACTGAATTCATTTTTTAAGCGAGATAGATGATTGAGAACGCGTATAATAAATCTTATGATACAGCAAATAATTTTATTTTATTATAACGTTGCACGAGTAAGTATATTCGTGAATAATAATGCAGATTGATAGCAAGTGGTATCGCGTTATCGATTAGGATAAAAACTGAGAACCGCAAACGTCGAAATTTCTGCCGCGATACAAGCACATGTTGGTTCTCGGACGAAGGACTCGCGAAGTTTTCCCGATGACAGCTAATAAAGGTGGTCCAGCGGCGTATCCCGCTTGGGCCAAACCACTCTGGTCGCAGTATTTGCGGGGGACTAACCACCTTTCTGTTTGAGCGGGACTTTCAGTTCCCTGCGTCGACATGTTTAGTGTCAAATGGCTGGCGAGCCGACTGTCCCGAGGCTCCGAAGTTTGTGGAAAATTGCCAGTATCGCGGGCCATCGATCGTCCGGCGTGGCGGAGCTCATCGATTCGACGTTCAAAAATTCAATGGACAGCTATGTACCGAGCTATCTGCGAACCGCCTCGAACCTCGATGTCATTAGAAATGCACTTTTTGCCCCCGTGACGATCGATTCTCGAAAGTCACTCAACACATTCCAGATACTCGCGTTCTAACTCATTCCTGAACAGCTCACTGTTCGAACAACGTTTGAAAGTTGTTAGGAACAGCTATCAACCGTGTTAATTTTATTTCAATATTGAACTAGTGCTTATAAATACTCTGTTGACTTTCTTAATGTGCCTCTTGAGAGATTTCTCAATATTTTTGTGAATAAATAAATAAATATGGCTGAGAAAGAAGACAATTTGTTCGAACGAAAGAACTATATTTTTTCGTATATAATTTCTCTAGAACTTGTCAAAATATTCATCTAGAAAGTTGCTTGTTCATTTACTTTTCGTTCCTAACTCTCGTTAAAAATAGACATTTCTCGTCACCAGAGGGCTACGCTCAACCTATCTCTCTCACAAGTACTCGATCAATTTAACCTCTCTGCGTCTGAGACAAACCTTGTCTTGCCTTACTTGCTATTCTGTGAAATATAAATACGAGCCACTGAAGAATTCGTGTAAAATTAAATCTATCCGATAATCTTACGTTTCATTAATAAAGCTTGAAGTTTCCTGGAAGTCAGAAGTCAACTATTTTAAACTACGCCGATACTCTCTCGCCAGCTTCCGTATTAAAGGTCGCAAATCCAACGAAAAATGTACTTCCCGCCAGAAGTTCCCTCGCAGCGATTAAATTACCCTCGTCGCAAACTCGTTCAACGAAATCTAAAATATATATTGATATTATATTATAAGTACCAATTTATTCGATTTCGTACTTTTGTAACTCGGTTAAGAGTTAACAGAATTTCGAACGGAAGTTAGCCTTGCGACGTCTCGCGCGATATATTCCAAAAAAAAAAAAAGAAGAGTTAGAAAATATCGTCGAGTCCAGCGAAGAGGACCAGTTACCTCGAAATTGGCAAATCGATTTGTCGATGACCAGCCCCCGTAGAAGAAAAAAAAAATAGAACGCGAGCTAAATGATCGGGAAAAGTGCATGGGAATAGTCGCTTCTAGGAGAATAGTGGAGAGCCATTCTCGTGATATTTATACGGAAGACCATAACTCATAATAAACGTCCAGCTCTTTCTCCGCGCTCTGTTCGATTTTTCTGATCGCTTTTTCCCCGTACTAATGGTACTTCGCTAATTTTTACGAAGAACGTCCTTTAACACTCTTCGCGGAATATTCAAACGTAAATTAAATGGATGTTACGAATACTTATTCCATACATATTGTAAACACTTTACTTTTTTTATTTTTAAACCATGTTGTACTTCCATTAGTGATGAAATTTTAATTTTATAAATAGAATTGTAATTCACCTGATGCGTACGGTAGACCTTTCGGCCCCTATCAAATTTTCACGATCAAAGGACTTTTTAACTGATGATTCAATAACGAGTAACGACGTAAAATGTCATTCGTAGATTTTTCGGTACAAAAGGCTAGGAAAATGCAATCGCTTTTAAAACAACGACGGAAAATCGTCGGCCATAGTGCCCGAAATTGAATTTATTTTCTAATTGTTACTTAATCGATTCATGTTTTAAAATTCTGAATATTCGTGTTCGTATTCCCTGATATTTTCAAGCCTCTTCGATTTATTATTATTCATTTAACGGGAGAAAACATTTCAGTATGGACAGAAGTAACATATAGGAAAGCAAAATAAAAATTATATAAGAGAACAGTTAGTAAAATAATTATTTTTGCGTGTAATTGCGTGTGACCGTAGTTTGTCTCTCGTCTATGAATCCGTTGTCTTCCGGAACGCAGATGGCGCGACGATTCCGCGCTGATTAACGCGAAACGATTGCACGAGTGACACGCTAATGACAAAGCGAACTTTTTCATGCCTTGGAGGATGCTCGATAACACCTGTCAATTTTACGGGACCGTCAAACGGAGCACGTTTTCGAACATGTCGATATCGATATCGGGAGAGGAAAGGAAGAAAAAAAAAAAGAAGCGGTATACAGCTTATCGGCAATCGTAGAATCGATCGGGTTTAATGCACTTGTCAATTTTTACGAACGCCTCATTTCAATTCCGCGCGACGGGAACGAAATAATAAATTTCGATCGCGGCTGAATGAATTAACGACGCCGCCAACATCGGGGCAAGTTCTTCCCGTACGTGACGATTGATCGCTGCGGGTTCGGTTCTTGAATAAATGAAACAAAATGTCGATTCGGTGCAAGCATTCGATGGGCTGCTTGAAAAATTAAACAGCCAACGGTGACGGGTCGTTTCACGTCCCGGAGTTCCGACGAAATTATTAAGCCAATACGATTGTAAATATCTTCGGATCGACGAGGGGAAATATAATTTATTATAAATTATTTTATTCACTCAACGGCTGAAAACCACATCGATTTACAAATTTCTCAAAAGATACTCGCGCGTTCCTCGTACTCTCATCCGTGGTTTATCGACAAATTTTTCAAACGAAATTCGAATTCAGCGAAACCGGAAAGGTATCCGGATGGAAAATTTATGGAAATTTTGAAAAAATTCCCCGGCAAATATCGAGCAAATGACTATGTAAATTTCGGATGCTTACATTTACTCAACGGGAAGGTCAAACATAGGTCAAAATTTACAATTCCAACGCTCGACTAATCCCTTAAGTTCACTTTAAATTCGCCACAAATCTACCCGTTTTGTTCCCCGCTGTTGGGTCAAGCGAGTCGTTCGTTCAGTAATTATAAAAATCGAGTCGCGTCGGTGGACGGTATAATTTATTCGTGCGTATGAATTTCGATGGAAGAAATCCCACTGCGTCGCGGGAACAACAAACATTCGTTTCCTGGGAATCTTACGGAGGCGGATAGTTTGACAGTGAAAACTTTACTGCGCTCGGGATGAAACTGTACACCGCGACGTGATCCTACTGCAGTATTTCTGCTGGAAATCATACTTCGCGAGTCACGCCGTAAATTACAACACTCGGGACCCCCAAGGACTTGTTCTCCGGGCGCGCGGGAAAGCAATGAAAAATAAGAAAAAGTGCTTGGCCAAGGCTATAGTTTGCGTTCCGACATTTTGGACGACGGGAACGGAAATAGAAAACGTCAGGAAAAGGAAGAAATTTTCTACGCGTCTCGTTCACCGACCAGTGACAGATAACCGGGGAGCCGGGGATTACAGTTAAACGAGTATTCTAAAATTTATAATTATTCAAGAAAAGCGTAACGATTAATAGTTTTTACTAGGAGGATTTGATTTTTTAAATATTTTTTTAAACGTTTTTTTTTTTTTTAAATTTGACTGCGAATTGAGATTTTAAACAGAAAATTAACCGAAGGAGACAGTTTCTGAAATTAAATACCAGGAACGAATACTTGGCCCGCACAATTTAAGCGCAGTGTTGTTACTTTAAAGACAAAATGAAATATCCTGCGAACGAAATTCCCTGCACGGAGCCATCCACTCAAAATTTCTTCATTAAGAGAAGAATGTGGAAGTAGCCCCTTCCCCACGTGGGATATTTCATAGTGCCGTCCGCTTTCGTATTCGTCCTATCCAGGCCAACGATAAAACGAAAATTGTCAGATATATCTGGCGAAAGCTACCTTTTCACCGCCACGGAGCGAACGTAATTCGTAAAAACCGGTTATTTAGGTTCGCAGAATGGCAATTCGAAAACTATTCGAGATCCAAGGGGAACGATGAATATACTTTGAATCGATTCTGAAACCGGATGATAATCGATGGAATATCGTGGCAAATTTCCGCGGATAAATGAATATCTCCTTCGTCCGCGGCAAACCATTTTCAACTCAGAAACGAAGAGCTTTCATCAAAGTTGCAATTTCAATTTCCACGAAGATGAAACACGCCGGAAGAGGATCTAGGCGTTCGCGTGAAACAAAAGCGGGGCGTAAAATTTCTGCGAACGTTGTATTTCGGGCGCCAAAAAGTTCGTTTCCTCTTCTAGCGTGTAAAAAATTTCGAAATCGTTATCTCCGGATCGATTTCGTTCGGGCGGAAACGAAAACATCCTGTTGTAGTGTTTCAATGAACGGATTTCCACTATAATGGTCCAATTATCGCGGGACTCGGGCGCTCCGTAATTACGTCGCCAATTTGGCGGAACGATTAGGAAAATCACAATAGAAAAAGAGCTCGGAGAGAGGGCAGCAAATTGGCCGAGCGACTTAATTAGCGCGCGACAAGGGCCGCCCGTGTCGGAGATCCCGATCGTTGATAACGGGAGAACCCAAGTTCGCCATATTCGCCCGGCGAACGTAATTCGATTTCGCATGATATCTGTTGGTTGGATATCGTCGGTGGATTTCGTGGCTGAAATGACGGGTTCGACGAGTCGACTTTCTTTCCCACCCGCGCCTCGATCGAGCTAGATTCGTGGCGTGGAGGGAGTTGCATGCAGGAGTGTTGTTCAACTAGGACGGAAAATTAAATGATATAGATTAAGGGATAACGAGTTACTTCGGGGTGTATACCCGCAAACTAGCTAGCCATTTCGTGTTTCGTTCACGACGTATCACTTTGGGATTTAGTGGTCTGAAATTGGAAAGAATTAGCCAGCGGGAAAGAGTACGATTGGAAGGATTGTTTCACCGAATTAAGTTTAAATTACCGGTAATTTCCGATTGAAATACACTGTACGGGAGAGCCGTTTTTGTTGGTGTTTGTTCTCCTTAGAGCTCTTACCAACTTTTATCGTCGAAAGTGCTTACCATTGCGAGCACTTGCGAGAGAAATAATGCGAGCGTAGCCCTCTGCTGGCTACTGTGGGAAACGTTAACTACGAAGATCAGACGAATCTTCATATTAATATAACAATAAGCTTGTTTTACGTAAATAAGACTTCCTTAGTTCCAAAATGGTCGCGAATGGGATCTACAAATCGTCGCGTGCCCCGCTGGGTCAACTTCACCGCTTATTCGCGGTCGTTATCGAAATTCTGACCCCGATATGTCATCGAGTTAATCAATCAACGGTGCAAATGGCTTTGACGCAATTAATTCCACACGCTTTCGAACCAGAACGCCGTATACCGAAATTTTTTCCCCTCTCCCGGCGATTCGTAACGATTAAAGCGTCCATTAATATTATTCTCAGCGATATAACAACGTTCCTTGCCGTAAAGAATTCGATACGATCGTGGACGTTTAAAATTTCAATTATTGTTTTTGTTATTAGTCTCGTTAGGAAGTTTATCGACAAACGTTGCAGTAGCACGGCAGCCACATGTTGATGTTCAACATTTAACTAGTATCTGACTCTTCACGGTTAACTTTTAATTACTGCGGTTAACCGGGTCGATCGGAAACAGGACACGGGGGGGCTGAATTCGACCGTGAATCCGGAATTTCTTCCAATGAAAATTTCCCCAAACGTAATTTACTTGCGGAGTCGATGGTCCTCTCTTAATGTATTTTCTCCGCGTTCCAGTATAATGGCGGAAATAATTCTACACCGTTCGGAGCAATTGGCAATCCACGTTTTCTCCGAGGTAAATTTTGATCAAATTTATTTACAGACGCTGGTTCCGGTCTACCTCGTTCTGAAAATTTTTCAAAAATTCTGTAATTGTAAATGCAACGTAAATAAACCGTGGCCCCGACTATCGATTCTATATATTTAAACGCCTCCCGCCGGGTCGTTGGTATCAGCTTGAACCCAAGCAGTCGATATTTATCAGATAAAAACGAAAGTAAGGAGAGTCCACATTGGGCGAGCTCTGCTTTTCGAATTTAATAAAGGAGAACATGCCTCGCAGGCTGTTGCGGATATCAACTAAATTTATGGATAGCACTTGCTCCAAGGACCCGAGGCAATTGTTTGAAAAACGACAACTGTAACGACTTGGACACTTTTAAATTGACACCGGACGAAATTTTAAACGTAAAGAAATACTTGAAAAGAAATTTGTAAAATCTTTATTATTTCTGTTAAAAAGTTCTCCATTAAGTTACTTTTATCTCTATTAGTACGCGACGCGTGAATTGTTAAAATTGCACCGGAAAGGGTCGTTTGAAAGTTATCGAAATTTCTCTGTGACTGCCAAGACCCGGTCAGTAAAACAGGACGCTGCAAGGACCAAATATTAAATTCTGTTTTAAACTTAGGAAAACAACCACTAAAACGTATCAAACGCTGGGGGAATTTCGTGACGTTCATTGTACGTAACGTGTACGGAGAGTAGAAGCTGCAACGAGAAAGATTGAAGCGTATCAATTTCGGCCCTGTGACGGTAACGACATTGGCGTCGCCACTCGCACAAAGTAGCAGGAGCATAACGCATTCATGAACTTAGTGTGACTTGTTTAGTGTAGCGTGCCCAACCACAATCTAATAATAATAGGAACCCAAGCTCGGCCACCAAGCACGACTCTGTTGTGTTGTTACGCGCCCTCGATTGCAATTTAACGAGACGTTTCCAAAAACAGTGCATCAATGACATTTTTAATACCAGACTTAGATGAAATAAATATTTTACAAAGCGTTGTAGAATTTATTCTAGAATTAATTTTTAATTTTATCTTTTCTTTTCTTTTACAAATGTTTTATTTACATCGGGGATGTGAAACTACCGGTTGTTGACGTGTTTGGAATAACAGCGAAGATTTATACGAGTTCGAGTATTATTTCGTTTCCTACGGCGTCAGTCTAGTTATTTATCAAACAGGCTGTGTACGTCGGTCACGAAATTTCCAGGTACACAAAATGGCCGACTGGTCGCGTAAAACGGTTCGATGCCTGCGGTAATCGAAAGCGGTGGCACGTGATTTGCCAAAGGAGTTAAGCGCCATGCCAAATTTTCGGTAACGTAAACCACTGGTAAACAGAACGGTCGGTGATCGGCTGCGTTGCGTTTAACGAAATTACAAATATTTATGTTTAACCAATAATAGTCGGATATTAAATGTTTGTCGATGGCGTAAGGAGCGGCGATTAACGATGAATGTTGATATTATCCTGACGAAAATCTGAACAGAAAATACGGGAAGTATTAAAAACGAACTATATTTCTGGGAAACATTCACGACATTCAATTTGTTCAAAAAAAGAAATCATAGTATTATCTATCACGTATATAACAATTAAAATTAGTTGAATCACGTTTAATGAGTAACCACATAGTTTATAAAAATAAAATCACATTATATTATTATTACTAGAAGTTTAATAATTATATAGATTTTATATGTATATGTTTCAATTACATTTTCCCTTTTGTTTTTATTCCAACAAATATTAAAACAACGTGAACGCATAAATGCATCGTCGATGTCTGGATTCGCTGTAACTACATTTCGATCGCTGGAGAATTTTCCCCGATTCAGTTACACCGTAAACTAACTATTGCACGTGAAACGCTCGCTACTGATATCTTTGTGTTTATTTTAGAAGTATCTCCGAACAGAGGAAATCGTATTTTGAGAGAGATCTGTAATACGATTTGAAGGGAGAATATGATGCCCCCGGGCACGCTACATATATATATACAAATAAACCTACACGTATAGAATATTGTATTTACACGAGACAGCTAAATCAGAAAATATCAGCGATAAAACATTAACGATAACGCCAGAAAGTCAATATTATATCAATAATGGCTCTCAAATATTTATTTCAATTTTTCTCTCGATGCGGTACGTCGAAAGGCACTAACGATGTTGTACCTGATATTCTAACCAAAACTATTAAGCTTCTCTGTGATTTGTCGATTTACATGGGCCACTGAATAAACTGAAATCGCGTTTGCTCCCGTGCTCGCCGCCAGAGGGCTACCAGCTTAACTTTCTTGCAAATGCTCGACTGTCCACCACGACTGAGCCTTCATTATCAGTCTCTTCTTTCCTTTAAAATTCTTTGCCGTTTACGAGGCACAATTCGTTCCAACCATGATCTGCCAAAATTCCACACCGATCGAAAATCGAAATAAAATAATCCAAGTGACAGGAATATATTTCTAACGTTCGTCCGCCCCGAGAACGAACTTTATAATGCAAATTTCCAAAAACATCATTACGTATCTGGGGCGCGGCGTTTCCGGGGAGCATATTCCCCGAAAGCTCGACGCGCCATTCCCACACCCCCCTCAGTAGCCGTCAAAATTAACAATTCTCCCAGGCTCGACAGTAATTAACGGGACATTACGCACCGATTAATTCCCGCGCGCAGCCGGGTTAGACCGCACGAGTCATCCGAATTAACATGCTCGAAAATGGCGCCGGAGCTAATATCCAGCGGCGATATTAAGTTCACGACAGTTGTCTATATATATACCCCGGGGGGCCACCTGACAACGACGGAAAGAGCGATCAAAGGGCGGGAGAAGGGAACAGAGAAGAGCCGTATCCTGGTCGGTGTAGGGTTCGTGTTTACCGACAGAGGGTTTCCCTAGCCTGAAGTTTATTCAACAGAGTGATCCGTAAATCCTCTTACCGCGTGTACCATGTATCCGGGCCAATCATTTTAATCTGGTAACCCGAGAGGAGCGAAGCCCCGACAGCGTCTTGAAAATCTACGGCGACCCGGGCACGTGTTAACGCGAGTATCGTTTCGTGACGACCCCGTCTAAGCCTTTTGGCCCCTTTTCACCTTCGCGAAACCTTTCGCGTGTCTCCTGATCGAACGTAGAACGGAGAATGCCGCGCTAAAGCCAGGCCAGAAGAGGAAAGAAATCTGTTCCTGGCGGCGTGTGTCGCGGATTCTGAAGTTTCAGAAGCCAGTGGAAATTCTGTGGCCCATGTCAAATGACCGGGGAATCTCGGGAACTATTCGTTTACCCTCCTCTGGATTATTCCTGCTTCCTGTTTCCGGCTTTCTGTGTCCACCCATGAAACCAGCCGGGGGCCTTTCTTCTTAGCCACACACACACACACACACACACACACACACACGATTACACAGACCCTTTTTCTCCAAATCACCTTTTCGCCTCTGTTTCGCCACGGAGTGTTTGACTCCATTGTTCCCTCTAAGGGAGCACTGTGTTGCGGTCCATTCTCGATTGGAAGCACGAAGATGTTGCTTTAATCGCCGACTACCAGGGCGAACCTGTTGACACGCGACTTGTGTGGACTCTCGAGTCAAATTGGCCGTTGCAAAAGTCGAGCATAGAGGAGAGTGAAACCGAGTAGGCGGGTCAAACCGGTTAGCTTTGTTTCTCGTAAGTGTCGTGACACTAGAACTACCGACACTTATGGTGTATTTATTCGTACCAAAGAAATGAAAACGAAAAATACCTGAAGAAACGTATATTCGTTCTCTTAGAAAAAAAGTAGAGTAAATTTTCAAAACTCTGGTCGAGTAAATCTTTTTACAATTTTTATTTGAAGTTACGGATCATTTTGACCACTTCCGGTAGTTCTAGTGTTGATTCTAGGCCTCTAGGAATTTAGTTTATTATTTATACTTATTTATTTGATCTATTTCGTTTGTTCGTGAATTATATAAATTTGATGCTTTCACGAGAAACACAATATTTTCTCACAGTCACGTTTATCACGGAGGAATTAATTTTTTATATTTTATCGAAAAGAATGACCAATCGAGTGGCACGATCACTCACCCATAATTTGCACGTTCTTTAAGCTCGATGTTGTAAATAAAATTAGGCATCGTGACGTTAAAATGTCGATTATTCAAAGTTCGCCGGTGCCCGACTCGAACCACTTATCTCGAACGTGAAATAATTAGTTTGATCGATCACCTATATTAAGCGAAGAATTAAGTAAAGCTGATAAGATTTTAACAAGATTCCTCGGCGCATAAGATATTATATCGTAAATGATTTTCGTCACCCTAATGAAACCAGCTTAAGAGTACCGATGCAATAAAAAGTTGCTCTTGCGCAACTTGTCTCGCAAAACTTCGAACCGATATTATTTCCCAACTTCCTCGATCCTTTGTACTATCCGCCATTTTGTATTTCTATTTCTATCAACGAAAACAGAGGGTTTCCTGTGATTTTTTGATAATTTCAAAATGTAAGTTCGTGGAAAAGTTCGAAAATATTTGATCGCGAACCATTCGTATATTATCGGCCAGTGATCAATTAACAGCCACGGAAAACTCTCGAGCAGGCTAAACGATCAATGACCGATCGACGGTTACGAAAAGTTCGCGAACGAGCTGCGTGATCAGTGATCCATTTACGTTTCCAAGAAAGTTTCGTGCACTATTAGATCCCGTGATCGATCTGGAAAAATAAAAGTAGGAAACGTGAATGCGAAGAGGAAGTGATCGATACTCTAAATGTTAACGGGATAACATAAAATCTTTTGTAACACGTAATCGAACAACGCATAGAAAGGGTTTCGCTTTTAATGCGCAACGGAGATCTCGGATGGACGACAACGACTGCGAAACAGAAACGAAACTAGATTAACCCTGTCGAGACTGTCGGAATACGCACGCTCCAGTCGAGTTTAAACGTACGTACATACGTAAATGCTAACCCTTTTGCTATTACATATAATACACTGCGTATCGAATCTGAATGAATTTTGTCGTAATCTTTATAATATTAACAGGATGTATATGTATGTCTCAGACTGTAACTCTTTGCATATACACTGCTAGGGTTGTCTTGTTCTGATAAATCCACTAGTAGACCCAGGACGAAACGCACCCCCTTTATGGAAATATAATTTCTTACATTTCCATAAACCAATAAAGGCGAAGAATTGTCACTGAAATAAGAAGGAGGTACAAATACATCATTTCTGACTAAAATGGCAATCGCATCTCGTACGATAATCCTTATTTACCACTGTTATGTTTATGATTTTTAGTGAAAAGAGAAGGAAGAAATTGAGGTGTAAGATTCCTTTCGAATCGGTGTATCCAAACGTACGAAATACAGTACGTCGATCGTCTGATACACCACAAACGAAAGAGGTCACGCCAGGAGATCGATGATAAATTTGTGCAATGCTCCCGAATTAAACGAATAAATGAATGATAACGAGACCGTAGGGGAGAGTGGTTTCTTTCACCGGTGATATCGTAACCCGGGCCCGGTTCGCGGACAGGATGGAAATCCAATTTCAAGTTTCAGTTCGAAATTAGCTCGGTTTTACCTCCACGTCCGCGCGTTAATAGAAACATGTTCACCGATATGCGAAACGAACCAATCCCCGGGTTACTTGTCCTGTTGCGGTTCCTCCTTTTGCCCGCGAGAACGGCCATCGTTTCATTTAAATTGCTTACATTCTCTCGGGACTTGTTATTAAGTTATTAACTTTTAATTGTCCCGGTAGCATTCGACTTTTCACTCCGGGATCTATCGTTCGCTATTCGCGGCAAGGTTACGTAGAAATTTGATAAGAACGCGGCAATGCGGTTAATTCACCGGCGAACGTATCCACGACAGTTTGGCTTTTATAAAACGGAATCACAATTTAATCTCGATTTCGATTAAGAAGACGCGTCTAAGAATACGAACGATTGGCAAGAAATATTTCGAAAATAATCGGTACGCCGCAAAGGATATCGAAGTGGCTAACAGAACTATCGATGTATGTATGTGGAAAGAAAATTTTAATATTTAAATTATCGCTATTACTGCTATTCTCGCTTCCGAATTCCTGATCAGTCCATCGGTTTTCTCATGTGTTATATTAGACCGTACCTTGGGGTTCGGTATTTTTAATTCTCAGAATCCCAGAAATACACACATTCTTGTATGACAGTTTGAAAACCGAACTTCTGTTGCTCTGCATCGCCCCACTTCCGGGGGTATTTTAAGAAATTACCTGAAAATGCACGGAAGCATTTCAGACGCGGTTCCATCGAATAATTTATTTTTTAATGAAACCTCTCGATGGTCGAATTTTTTTTACACTAAATTTACGGAAGCTGTAATTGATCAGATTAAGATATTTATGGGTTTAAATTAAAAAAGAAAAGTATTATATAGTGTGTAAATATTTCTCCATCGGTTCTGTAATTGGGTATTATCGGCCTATTAATATGATAACACAAAAAGAAAACTACTTCATAAATAGACCAGTAACACAGTGTAATAAACAAACAACACTTGGTAAAAATAAATGGGGGAAAAAATTCATAAGAAAACCAAGTTTCTTTCCATTTACAGTGAATCGTCATTACAAGTGGGAGTAACTGTAATTCTAATTAAAAGAAAAATCCTATGTAGGTGAAAGGGTAAAAAAGATAGGCAAATTTATCAGATAACTTTGAACAGTATGCTTGGATTCAGACTCTGTTAAATAAATAAATAATAGTGTGACGTCGAGCATAGATAGCTTCTTTATACACACACACATACACACACCGAGGACGAAGATTCGAGATTAAGGCGAGTATGAGGGCAATGAAAACAGCGATCCCAACGGTCGATTGCTTCGTTGAACGAGAACCCCGGTAATAAACAGCTTACGAGGAACATTGTTTTAACGAGAGAAAAAAGAAGGAGCGCGCGTGTCGCGAGATTGGAAGTATATTATTCTCAAACACGGCGTAAAAAGAGGGAAAGGAACAACTGGAACGGGAATAGATATACGCGTCGAGCAAAAAACACACATCCATCGAGACACGCGGCTCGTTATTGCGGCGTGTTCTTTTTTCCACGGACAGTGGTTCGATGTCGACGAGCTACTCTTTTTTGAGATCGACAAAGGCTCGTTGCTCGGTCAACAAGCGTCGAGAACGATCGGTTTCGAGTGCTCATTGTAAATTTATTTGACGAGACGCGGCCATTCAGAACGCCGCCAGGAACGGTGATCGAAATTCAAAATTGAATTTCTGTCGGTACCGCTTAATCGTGTCGCGCTATTTTCGAAATAAATCATCCATTTCTTTCGTCGAAAGACACTGGTCTCCTTTTCTAAATTTTTTTTTTATTCTTTCGGAAGAAATCAAATTCTACAGCGGTCCGCCATCGAAAGGGAGTTTGTTTAATCAACGATTTCGTTGAATAACTGCTAAGTTTTAATTTAATTTTCGTTGCTTGGAAGCGATTTAAAAAATGAATCGTGTTTTAGGTGTCCATTGTAACGTTTATACGTACGAGATATTTTTATTTAGACGGTGGCCGTACGGACGATTAAATGTTGAAGTTGCAGCCGAGCGAAAGCCAAAATCGTTTCCACCTGGTGCTTTTTATACTTTGCTCTTTCGACGTTGCATCGAGAATCGTGAAAGGTTTCCTCGGAAGTCTGAGTGTGACAAATCGGATTTGGTTCAGGACTGCATTGAAATGTGAATTTTATGTTATTTAATACAGTTACATGCGTACGTATGTTAAAATCTTATGTACCTGGATCCCTTCCCTATATAAATAGTTCTTTCTTATCTTGTACACGGTTATAGAGATTTAGCGGAGAAATTCTCTATTTCACCATGAGTAATATATTCGTAGGCTTACGCTTGCAGCTTATAACGAGTAAAATGTTCGCGTATCGAATCGAAGCCTTGCAAACAATATATTAGTAGAACTAGAAAACTAAAAATCCACGTTGTTAATTTTTAATAACATTTCTGGGAAACTTTGGACGTCCGTGTCCTACTTATGGGGTTCAAACTTAAAAGCAATTTCTTTATACAGTGATCCCTCGTTAATGTTCCCTGAGAGTGTTAACGAGGGAATAGTGTACCTAGAAAGGTACTGACACAAACAAGAGTTTTTCACTGTTTTCTGAAATTTGTACGAAGAATATTTTATCATTTTTAAAAATGTTTTGTGTCCACGCGAGTATCCCTTTACGTGCGAGGAGCTATATTTAGAAAACGTTCTACGGATCCGCGGAGTATATTTGGGTTTGTTCGCGTTGAACTGGTAATTGTTCGCCACTACGTAATTGTCACCGATAATCAGTTTATGCGCGTCCGCATTAAATTCGCACAATTACGCGGGACAGAAATTAATGGTAATACGCAAATCGGCTGTTAATTAACGAATATTATAAAGGCAACGACGAAAACTCGAACTCGGTCGCGTTAATCCGTTTACGGCTCTAATGTTGTCTACGTACGGCTCGATCGAGCGGAAGATGAAAATATTTGATCGTTATTATACAAGATATATAGTAAACACGTGGCTCCCGCTTCGTCGAGGCAGAGAAACAACAATTCTACCTTTTCGACCGATAAAATCTGTTTTGTTCGTTAACTGCTCTCACGATAATCTCTCGCAAACGTTTTTAACCATTTGTTGGCCATCGTCGGGGGTGTATGCAACATTAGTATGAATTAACTAGCTGTTACCCGCGGCTCCGTTCGCGTTCGCGTCGTTTCAAACGCGAATAAAACTTTGCCGCGTTTGTTGTGCAAAACAAGAGCCTTTTCAAATTTAAATCCCAACAAATTACGTCGTAAGTGCTTTTGACGCGAAAGCAAGTAGAAACGTGGTAAGAAAGTTTCAATTTCGAATACTTCGAACTCATTCATTTCTGGAATATAAAAATGTTTTTTTTTTTTTGTACAAGATCATATAGGGTATATGTTTATTTTTCTTTTTTTTTTGTCCTCGATGCATCCTGCATGACGTACCACGGGGTGCCTTTATCGATACTGGGAAAAAACTTCGTGGTCCTTGATGCATATAGAACAGGTATGTCAAACTCATTTTGAACCAAGGGCCAATTTGCACGTGGCTATCATGTCGCTGCAGGTGTCCAATTATTTTGCAACAGTCAACAAACATTTGAAAGGCCATTTTTCCAGCAAACACAACAGAAATAGTTTCTTTTTTCAAGTCATAGGTATATTAAACAGATTTGTATTTCTCACGCTATTAATTCGAACGTTGTTTACCGAATGAAAAAAAAGTCAGTCGAAGCTGTCCGTAATTTTCGTCGAGGTCCTCGTTCACAGTTGCGAGTCGTATTTAGTCGAGCTTAAGGCTGGCCGCAAATGCTTTCACGGTTCGCGTTTAGGATAAAAAAAAAAAAGCGCGAGCACGGCTTAAAAGTTAAACGTATAGACTCTCCCGCGTTCGCTCGGCGCTTTGGAGCGAGCCGGCGATATGAAGCGACCCCGGGAATGTTTGTTTTAATCCGCGGAGAGCCACATTTTTCCGGATGGCACTGTTTTAAAGCGTTGCGTGCACGCGTGAACGGCTCGCTGAAATATCGACTCCCTATCGACCCTTATATCGTATGCACGTTCATGAAATTTACTTAACAACGAGAAATGGCTAATATTTTCTCGCAACTCGCGATATCGGTAACCTCTTTACCGATCCAGCCTCGATCAAAGTGCCATTTTACTTTTTCGGTATCGGAAACGGTATTTTCCGTGGCTGAATTTCGAATTTTTTCTTTCTCGAGTGCAAATACAGAGACACCTCTTTTATACTGTTCGAAAATTCTCTGAATATTCCTAAAATTTCTTTCACTCGGTTCTGGTAATTTTTGAAATATCAACGCGAGATTATTATACAGGGTGTTCGACCAGCACTAGGAAAAAGTAGATACTCTCACCAAAATATACGTTGTTTGCATTTTGAAACATTAAAATCGTCCGATCCGTTCAAGAGTTATGATTTTTTAAACATACGCATGAAATTTTAGGGGAATCGGAATGTCAGGATCAGACATTGTATTTCCGGTAAAGAATTGCTGCACCTACTCGTATTTTTTTCTCGAAAGTGCATAAGATTTCGGGGGTACGTCTATTTACCAAAATTAATTGTAATTGACCCCTGCAACCGAAAATAATTTTTTCAGAATGATTTAAAGATTTTTAATTTTGTCGAAAAAACGAACCTACCCGAATTTTTTTCTCACAAGTGCGTACGATTTCGGGGGCATGTGTATTTACCAAAAATGATTGTAATTGACCCCTGCTACCAAAAATAATTTTTTTAGAACGATCTAAAATTGTTTAATTTTGCCGAAAAATTTCTGCACCTACTCGTATTTTTTTCTCGAAAGTGCGTAAGATTTCGGGGGTATGTCTGTTCACCAGAAATGCTTGTAATTGACCCTCGCAACTGAAAATAATTTTTCCAGAACGATTAAAAATTTTTTGATAACTTTTTAACGAAGCCTCGATCAACAAATTGATATTCTTGATTTTTACTTATGGAATCTCCCGTTAAAATTTTTCTCAGAGATGGCAGAACATCCTGGATATATATCATTTAATCGTGCGTTATCGTAAATTGGTTTTCACATTACGGCCGGGTTCGTGTCCTGTATCCTCTCCGGAGAATTAAAAAGATGGCCGGTCGGATTGTCGAGCCGTCGGTAACGGTAAGAAAACATTTACCGCGGATTTCAATTAGAACGATGTGCTTTTAAGAAATATAAAGCGCACGGCAGACGCGGGCATCGCTCGGCCTTTTATGCCCACACGCCTTCCCGCTGTTCCTCGTCCAGGCATGAGTGATTCGCGTTCGTTTTCATTTTCTCCGGGATTAATCACTTTTCGCGAACCGGCGCTAGTTTTGATGCATATTTTTAAAGGGATCCCGTCGCCGCCTCAACCTTCACAATTCCATTACGAGCGATTATTCTTGTCGAAAGTCCGTGGTCGATAGATGGCTATTCGTTCGGAAAATACGAAGTCATGGCGAGAGAGTTGCGTAGCGGGAGAATCGCGTAACATCTGTTAAGCATACGGTGGCCTTAACTGAAACCGCAAATGTTGCCATATGGGCATTTCTTTCCCAGGTATTGGACTTCCATTCGTCTTTTATCGCCACTACGTGTCGTTTCCACAACGGAATTATCGTTTTCCCATTCAAGATTTCGAATTTATAATCGATAAATATAAGTCGAAACCGTTCCGAGTTCGAGGGTTTTCATTTTCGCAGAGTCACTGTCGAGAGAATCATTTGGGCTCTTCCAAGGCAAATATAATCGTTTCGTATATCCGTAAGTCGCATTCAAAGCGGCTTCGTGGCTCTGTTAGGCTCTCCATCGTCGAAAGAATAGAATGTGAAAAGGTTTGCTTGTGGCGGTGATAAATTATGAACTCGTCCAATATCTTTCCTCTTCCCGACTTAGTAGCTTTTGATATATACCACAGTAACGTATTTCTTCCTCCCGCGAGCTTCTGTACAGGGCGTTTCACTTAACTGGACCGCCAGCGAGTGTCTCCGTTACTTTTCGCGAGATATATCTGCGGAAACAATGGTCCGCACAATTCACGTTCTTTCTTCTTTCAAAGTAAGACGACGCGGCTTTATTAACGCCGTATTATGGTCGACGGGGAGTGAACTGAACGACGCGCTGGGTTTTTCGAACGATTTTAATTATTATTTATGGAGGGTAACGCGAAGGGAGTAACAAATATATTTCTTTTCTTAAATAAGGTGATAGCTTCTATAAACTTTGCAATTAATTAAGTTGCCTATTAATCGCTTTTGGTTGCATCATCTATTTTAGAGTGATAATGTCGATCGCGATGAAAATTGCACGCCATCTTTACTCGTTAATTTTGGATTCGTAAACTTGCTAATACAATTATGAGAGGAGCATCGGAATAAGGCTGTCTTCGAGATTAAAATTTTACGGTTGATCGAAGAAAATATTCATCGAGACGTCAAATATTCATGTGCTCCAAGAATAGCCTCCAATTATAATACAACGCGTGGGTTTTTTACAAGGATCGCTCGAAGCGTGCCCCATTTTGTTTCGTTGGTCCTCGCGGTACTTTCGATCGCCATGAAAATAAGCTTGGGTCGAAAAACTTATAAGTTTAAATGTCGCTGAAAAGCATAAAGTTAGCAGTAAAGCATGAAGTGGAAGCAGTAAAGAACGGAACAAGAAAGAGGAACGATATTGCACCAGAGTGGGGCATTCTCAGCAATATACTTTCAAGAGTAATGAAAAATGGAAGTGTCATCGTGGCTCAAGCATTCTCGAATAACCTAACACATAAGAGAGGGAGAATAAAAGAATGTTCAGAACTGATAGAACGTCTCGTCAAATGCTTCACCGCGGTCTGGGAATAATGACGATATTAACATTAATGGGGTGAAACATTTGTCGAATAACTGGGAAATTTTTTATTAAAATTAAATAAACAGTACGGCCCTCTTGTTTGGCCAACAATATCTTTGATATTATTTACTTTATCGACACGAAACAGAAAATATACAATGTGTTGCAAACTTTAGTTTTTAACGAAGAAAAACGAGTACCTTCTGAATGATTAACCACAATATTTTCAACTTTACACATTCGCGTAGGAACGATTTCATTTATAATAACGCGACGCAAGCTTGGTCACGTAGACTTCAACGTAACGTACTTCGCGCCCTTTATTGCCGCTATTATTCATAATGCCACCTCTTTAATTAATGCGCTCCTTTTTTCGCCCCACCATCGATCGCTAACAAGGAAAGTTCCATAACCTCTCCGTTTAAAGAAACGCGAGACGTTCCACGCGGCGCGTAAAAATGATTAAATTGCTTTCCCCCAATTTTACTACTTTCGTGTTTAAATGCGTCTTTTTTATATATTTTTACATCAATCGTTATTCGTTATTCGATTTTCATGGTTTTAGTCCATCGTTATTAATGCAGCCAATAGACTATGAACACCTTTAAAGATAAATTTATTCTACAAATTAACGGACATAAATTTTTGAGAAACTAGTACAGCGGACCAATGTTTAATTATTAACAAGAAAATTGTTGAATATTTAAACTTTGTCTATTTCCTCTTGAATTTTTACCATCGTAATGAAATATTGAACAGATCTGTTTGCAACATACTTTTGAGAAAATAATACGCTGGGCCGATGCTACATTATTATTCAGAAAGTTATATCTTCTGGAATGAATATTTAAACTTCACCTACTTCTTGAATTTTTACCGTCATAAAATATTGCATAGTTTTCGCAACGTGAATTTCCTGCATTCAGGGATGTATTAATTCCGATAATCGCAAACTTTCCTTAATTAGACTATATTGCCTCTTTTTCCACGTTCAATATTATTAAATTTGTATTCCTATTCCAACGGGAACTCAATTCCCAATTTTGCATGGCACAGAAAAAGTACTTTGTAAAAAAGTAAAATTAAAAATCTGTTCCGCATCTTTAAAAAAAAAGTGAAGAGTACCATTTGCAAAAGGAAAAAAGTTTCAATATATCGTGGAAACAAATTTGTTGCCAAAAGACAAATGTATGCATTGTTAACAGTAAAAATTTTCCCATTTTCCATGTCAAAAAATTCATGGACACCGTGTTGGATTAAACATTGGAACTTTGAAAAATCGATATTAAACAATTTTGTTGGTATTAAAGAAGTGTACGATATCGGAAAATGCTATTAAAACACTTCCTTTTCCAATTACGCATCTGTAACTTTCTACTAAACCAGATGTAAAGGAAATTAACAATGTAAAACGTTGAAAAAAAAGATAGTAACTTTTGTTACAGGATAAAAAATACTACATATCCAAAACGCGATTCAATGTTTATAAAATTCGTACGGACGTACGAGTGGTTCGACACGGCTTCCAAAATAAAATATTTAAACATTGTCCGTACGATTCAGTCCGCCAGCACTTACGTTTATTAAAAAAAAAACATATTTCAAAATCCGATTCGCCGCAATTGCTGATGCTGCGAAACACTTGGACCCTTTCCTCGGATTTATCGATGAAATTCCGCGGCGGCTCCAAGCGTAAAAGCCCACCAATTTCCAAATGTTGTTCCACGCCACCGGTGTAACTAATAAAAAGCAAATCGAACGTCATCTAGCAGTACCGGAAGGGAGGCAGTTTTAATCCGACTGGAGAAATCTATTCGCGGATAAATCGAAACACCGGTATTTATGGGTGGCGATGCACGCTCGATCCACCCCCTGAAAATCGGTGTTTATCGAGGTTAAAAGCTGATTAATTTCCCCCGGCCAACGGATTTCCAAACGGCGGGAATTTTCACGTTCTTCGACCGCGCGGCGACTGGTGGCTTCCGCGGAAGAGGGACACCGGAAGAGAAACCGTTGAAAGCGTCCGTTCGTTGATCGCCCGAGATTAGAGCACACACGGATTTTTTTATGACCGGTTATGTGTACCCCTATCCAAACGAATCGTATCTGGCCCTCGGTAAATCGTCCGCTACGGCCAGAAACTTCCCAGATAAGAGTGCACCGTACGATTTCACCTCCGTTTTCCTCTTCGATCGCCTGGAAAACGTTTGTATCGACTGCAGCTTCTTTACGAATTTTCTCATTACCGTGCCCCAAAAATGTCCACGATCCCAGTTTTCAAATAAACAGCACCATGCAAAGTTTATCATTGGATATTTTATTGAATATAATAATATAGAAAATATATACAGTATAGAGCATAACTGAACCAATAACAAGTTTTGTATAAATCGTTATTTATTGATAAATATTATAGTTATCTTCATCGTAGTCAAAAGTAACATAAGAAATTTTTTTAACAGTAAATAATGATCTATGCAAAACTTGTGATTATTGATTCAGTTATGCTCCTCACTGTATATATTTCTTCGTTTTCTAAAACTCAGAGATTCGTACAGAATTCGTGGCGATAATTCTATAAGAACAGTGTAATAGAAATTAGATTTAGTTTATTAAAAATCGTCAGTGGCGATAATTCTATAAGAACAGTGTAATAGAAATTAGATTTAGTTTATTGAAAATCGTCAGTGGCGACAGTTTTTGCGCTCTGCCACCAGAGGGCCACCAACTTGATTTTCTCGCAAGCTTTCGACCGACAGTCTGTTCTTCCTACGATAGCGAACCGCCATTAGCGTTAGAGGAATTTGTGCGGTGTTTCGCTGGATGCAATCAGAGAATAACACCAGTTAAATAGGAACAAGCTAAGATTACGAACCCCCTCCGGAGTCTTTCGAGGCAGGTTGTTAAAGAGCACGTTCCAAATATCGTGGAAACACTGCAATCAGACAGTACGACAACCTAACGGCGGAATACGCGAAAATGATACGATAACTTTGACAGAGTTCGGGAGTAGAAATTGAAGATTACATGCTGCATGTAACCCAAGGGGGTATTATATTCCGGTTCAAACTCGAGGACGGGAGGAATACCAGCGTGAAGCCTCGCCATATTTAAGGTTTAACGTCGAGATGAGAACTATTAAGTGCGTGGAATCCGGGAAGTATTCGCTCGGAAGAACATTTTTATAGCGAGATACCGCTTTTGCCACTGGATGACGAGCAGCGAACAAATTGTGATGAAGCCTGACAACGCGAATTTCTCGAGACATTATTCGGTTCTGTACGATAACCAGTTACCGCGAACGGCGAAGAAAAAGAGCGCCACGCATCCGCTGCAGAAATATTTTCCGAGAAAACGAATACGTTGCTAGGCAAAGAGGAGGAATAAGAACGTTTCAACGGTTTCGAAATAACCTTGTCTGGTTGGTCATTTTAACAGATCTCGCTTAGGTTCTGACAGGGAACGTTTCTTCCCTCTAAACATAATATTTCCTTATTTTATGTGCCCCTCGTACGAGCCGGTTCGGTTCAATTTTTACTGAAATTTCATATATTCATCTTCGGCCCGTGAATCGAATTTATTCCAAAAATAAAACACCGCGCGATTCAACGTGTTATTGGTCCAAACATAATAATCCGAACGAACGGTTGATTTTATATTATCGGATTATTGGATAAATATTTAGCTTATTTCTTTCGCCCGTAACGTATCACGGTACAATACTAACGAATATTATATACCAGTGATATTTGCAACAGCTACAAAGTTGCAAACGTGAAACTTAAGTGGACAGAAGCTTGACGGGAAGACTAACAATACGGAAGGTAAATGAAGCAATTGACTGGCCGAATCAGTAGCCTCGAGTGTGTCCCATTTAGTCGACAGTGCTTGTAATTCAAATGGAATCACACGAATCGTCGTGAGTACCGCGAGAAGAGAATTCGTCCACGCTTATAAAACTCGGTTCGCGTTTGCGTCGAACGTGAATCACGAGCAACAATATCACCATTATTTGTAAACTGATCGTAAAATACGGAATATAATCAATTCATTAGTGGCTTCGCCCAAATTCTCAAACCGTAGCATTCAAGCATCAATAGATCGCTCTGACAGATCCTGACCGTCCAGATTAGTTTAATAGTCTTAATGTTCTCTGAAAATGGTGGCTTATGTCATTATACATGCTAAAGGGAGGATTACCCTTCGGAAATAGCCGCATTATCGGCCCGTAACTGCGAGGAATCCGCTTGCCTCCGCAGTACGCACATAAATGCCCCAGTTCGAACAAAATTTACCGGTAGAAAGCAAATTAAATTCAGAAACCGAGAAAATTAGTCACTTTTAACGCGTTGGTCACCGGTGACCGGCGTTTCGATCCTACAACGTGAATTTTTTAATAAATACTATAAAATAAGTACCCTCCATTGAACTACTGAATATTTTTGACTGAATTAAATAATAACTGATATAAATAATTAATACGAGTAATGATAAAACGGAGCTCGATTCGATGGCGTACGAAGGAAAAGAAAAACAAAAGTAAGAAAGCAAGGAAACCTAGGCACGATAGCGTCGGGAAAATGTTGCCCGGTTAAGAGTGGACGCTATCGTGGTCCCGTGAAAAACTTCCATTTGCAGTTACTTTTCTCTCTTCCGTGGCAACGGAATTCTCCCGCTGAGACTGGAAGTCTCCCATTTCCGGTCGAAGGCGACACCCGCACGCGTCGCAAAGATTCTCGCCGAACGGAATAGATCGCGAAACCAAGGCCACACACACACACCTCTCGCCCTTTACTCGATCATTTCGATTACCCATCCCTGAATTATGGCGAACCAAAGTTCGCCACGGAGTAGTTCCCCAACTAATTAACATACGGATACGCACACACCGTGAAATTCCGTCCGCGTTACTCGTCGAACTAATAAACTGGCAGACCGGAAATCGGTCGTTCCTTCGCGTGATTTCAATCGCGTATATTCACGGGACCGGCTAATAACGCACGTAACACCAGAAGGAGCACGTTGAAAACCGATAGGCGGCTCCGGTTTCTCCAGAGCATCGATCATATAGGTTAGAATCGTTTTGTCAATTCGAAGAGTCTAGGAGATTGATCGTTATCGTTGGGATCCGAGGCAAATGATTTTTATAAATTAAATTGTGATAAACACAATTGTGTGAAGCGAGGAAAGGAGAGGACTGTCGGTCGAGCGCTTGCGAGAGAGTCAAGAGCGTAGGGAAAACTAAAGTCAAATACTCGCCATTCACGTCAATTACAATATTTGATATCAAAAATATACTGTTCTTAGGTACTATTACTTTATCGTTATTGAATAATTTGCATCGTTTATGCCGTGTCGTAGTGTAATGGGATTTCCTCCCGGAATCGTTAAATATATAAGGTTGTTAACAGCTACGGACACCTGTTTCGAAAATTCGTTGCCACGCGAATAAACGAGCCGTGCAAATTTCGTACTGTTTGCGTCGAACGCTCCGCTAGTGGATTATAATACCGAACACGCAATTATCTCTTTGCTGAATTATGAAATGCTTAATGTGTGTTTGAAGTGCATTCCTAATCCCGTGGGAAACAAGGACCGGCTTATTTGGTTTAACGCACGAGCAGCCTCCAGGACCCTAATGCGCGGATGACCAATATTCAATGCAAGATAAAATATTCCACCTACTTCGAAATTAAAACAGTTCGCTTAACCTGGACCGATATGGAGAAATACTACTTGGAGGGCGCGTCTGCTCATTACGCGGTAATTCTACTTAAACTGGTAACTGTAACATACGATAAGTGACCATAACAAAATAATGTATTAAGAAACATCGACACGAGTAGAAATAAGGAAATAATTTAACTTTGCATAAACTCTACATCACAAATTTTATTAAACCGATATATTCGTATAAACGATTTACAGTCTTCGATGAGAATGATCTTAAAGAAACGCGAATAAATTGCGACAAAAATATCGTTGCTACGCGATCGTCTCTGTTGATTTTTCAAGGGGCTAATACACATATTTGCGAGAAAATTAACGCATTGAATAATTGCACGCGCTGTAGATGTTTTAAACGCGTGTCTGCGTAAACTCTAATTGATGCACATTGGCGTCGCTTATGGTTGAAATCCACGGGCTCACGGTTGGTCTTAACGTTTAAACTCGCGGTCACCATGGAAGCACATCATGAATTTTAACAGTCCCCGCTGCACGGCGGCTGCGGCAACGACTGCATAAAGTTTCGCGTGTGCAGAGAAAAAAAAAAAAAAAAAAATAAAAGTGGAGCAGCCGGAGATACCAAAATTATGTGTAAATTTATGTAAATTAATGGATTATTCTAGTTTCGTTAAACCTCTGAATTCACCCCCCTCCGTTTCCTTCCTTTCTATTTTCCGGCGTTTATAGAGCCCTCTGGCGAAAAAGGGGTACGTTGCCGCGACAAATGCCGGAATAATGACGCTGTCGATGAAAATGCGTGGGCGAACGATATAACAGCGATAGAATTTATTTTCGATATTATTCGCGGAGAAGAATAAAATCCCTATTATTCGAAATATCATGAAAATATCAATATAGTGAAAATCAAGTTAAGATTTGTAAAAAAACAATGACGAATAAAAATTTCTTACTAATGCAAACTGTAAGATTATTTATTTATGAAATAGAATACTTTTTTGGCGGGTAGAGTGTCCTCGGTTACCGTGTAAACGTACATCTCTTCCCGAATGGGGTTTCTGTCGATTCGAGTAGCAATTTCTTTCGTCGTGTTTAAAAATGGCCGCCACCGGAAGATCTATGTACTCCAGATTGCGAGACATAGTTGCGTTTAATCCCGTACGTATACCGCAGCTCGTCGCGCAATAATTGTGCGGCTATCACAGACACAGGGAGAGCATACACGCTCAATTAGACCCATTAACTGGGCTTGTCTGTCGAATTTCGGCGTGAGAAAGCGAAACCGCGACCCGCCGCGTAACTGCTCCGCGCGTTTAAGTGGCTTAAATGAATCAACTAATGGAACGGATTACAAAGTAACGGGCTGGCCGGAGGCACCGTCGTGTTGGTAATATTGTGTCAATGTCGAATACGTCGTCGGGGAGTCGTACACTCGTATTTTATTGCAACTAATGGCCGCTGTAAGGTTGCGTTAGCGCGACCCAGTTCGGCCCTACTAAATGGAACGACGTTGCATATTCAGAAGATGAAAGATTTAGCTTGGAATGACGAGTCCTCCTTTGAGGTGTCTCGCAGCCTGCGAAAATATGCATTATAAAACGACAGAGGACACACTTGTTTTCTTGGTCTCTCCTATTTCGTGCTACGGGACGAGCACGAGACTTTATATCATAATGTTTACTTTATTTTTCACTTATTACGCTTACTTCGGATTTATGTGTTTTACTCCTCGGATTCTCGTTTTAACGATGAGAACGAAAAGCAACGCGTCTCATTTTTCTTACGAAGACTAACACATTAGAAGACTTGCAGATTCGATCGAGGTCTTAAAGGACTGACGCGTTCGTTGGAAACTAGCACGATTTTGCCCGTGCATCATCGCGTAGAAGATTTGACGCGTCCTGTTTGGACAGCTGGTCTCGAAAGATCCGACGCATTTAACACGATCATTCACTCGCACAAATAATCATCGAATCTTTACGTTTGATGGACAAATATCTCGTTGGAAGGTTATTCTATTTTCTTATCGAAAACCATCTCGATATATTCGAAATAATTTTGGTCATTTATTTTTAAACGCTTCTTACTATCGAAATTTTTCTACAAAAACATAGATACCGTGTATATCAAAGGAACAGAATAAATATTGTGCAAAGTTTCTGCGCTATCGCCGGATAAAAATATTAATATTAAATAAACGGACGCTCAAAAGATCTTCGAGTAGTTGGCGTTCTAGCGTAAAATTTTTACAAATTCGTGCAAATTCCCGCGTAGGTGCGCGAGAGATCGATGCCATAATACATTAGTGCGTAAGCTTCGAATTTCTGGTACATCTTGCGCGCGGCTAAGCACGCGTGATTTGTGCGATTTTAAAATGGATCCCCGGGCGAAATTTTGCCCCGATAAAACCACAAATTTCACCGGCGAAAGGGGCAAACCGTGCAACTGAAGCCGACAGCTTTTCATTCTCGTTCTCGCCATGTGGACCGTGCCAGGGTTGCAAAATATGCCCGGCACTTCCTGAATTTATTAATACCCGCAGATTAATGGTTCCAAGGAAAGTTGGTATTATGCAAATAGATTTTTCGTTCAATTTCACCTGTAAGTGTCGCCCGTGCGCGTTCGTGGAAACGTTTACGCAGAGCTGGGCCCAAAAAACTGGATCAATGGGACTTTCTTGATCCCAGAGATATTTAATTTAAAGGGAAAAAAATATTATGGTATTATTGTATTATTGGATTTTTTTACTATTTATATTATTGATACTACTCTATCAGATTTTATAATTGAGCATTACTTAAGTATTTATATTAAAAAAGATAACACAAATTTACTTTGTAAATATAGAAGTAACAAAAATAAATAAATTGGAAATTATAGCGAATCACCATTATATTGTACGAATACGTAAAAATATTGTCACCGTTTTTCAGCAAACTACTTTGGAGTCTTTTGGGAGTTCGATTGAAGATTCACGATCGCTATGCGCGTTCAGTCGGATAATCACTCGCCGAATTACTATTGGATGAGTAGTTTCAGAAATCAGCAGAGCGAGAATGGTATTCGATGATTTATGCGATAGAATGTTTTACGTCTCAACAAGTTCGACGTTCGCGGAGGAAAACTGATATATGTATACTGGTAGAGTCGACGTTGGGAAGACTGATCTTTGCTCGTTAGCGTTTCGATCGTAACTGCTATATACTCGATAACTGTCGTTGACAAACTGATTCTAATTTTTACTCGTCGACGATCGGCGATATTGCTTTCTACTCGACGATCGTCGCGAAGGAACTGAACCGTTTCCATCGACGAGAGTTCTACTTTCCTCCTTGAATCGTAGGAAAGGATTAATCTTCTAAGAATTTATAAAACTATTACAATGGTACTTTGCTAACTAAAAACCCTTTAGTACGAAAAGAGGGGCAAAATAAAAGTTATAAAATTGATAATTTTGGACTTCGGAGACATCGCTGTTCGATAAGGGGTTCTTAAAACGTAAATTTACGTAAAACACAGAACCCACAAGGAGTGAACGGATGCTTCCCCCAAAGATAATTAAAGATAGCGAGGTTCAGCTCGAAGAACCACCACCTCCCCATCCGCTATCTTGGTTCTCAACGTCGACCACTGGCAGCCCCGGAGTTTACCAGAGAGAAGAACAAAGGCGACGCAGCAACTGTACCGACAATTTTTATTCTTTTTTTTCAGTCGAGGAAGCATCAACGCGGAGGAATTACGTTCGAAAGTCGCCCGGACACTTGATATTTCTTCCTGCGAGACGTATCAAAGAAGCTTTAATTACACGAGGCAACGAGACACCGCGGAAACGCCTCGGTGTGTGTGGCGTCCGCGACAATGGAAATTGCATCGCGGAAGTAATCCGATTTATCCTCCTTCCCGGGCACGGGCGTTTATATCAACATTTGCCTGACCTGTTTCCATCTGGAAGTTGTAAATGAGTCGCGCGCGATCCGCTATAAAAATTCTCCCGACGGAGTTGCGAAGTCGGTCGCGCGGAAAGCGTCTTATAGGACGGCCCAGGATCGTCCCCGGTACGTGCCCGCTTATCGCGGACGCTTCGCTATTTTTCAACTTTCTCCCGTGCAAACAAAAGGGAAGAAGAGAGGAGGAGCTCTACCCGCGAGCTGACTCCCCGGATTTGACGAAAACGTCGAACGCAGAGAATTCGAAATGATCCCCGTGCCAGTCGTCGTTCGCCGCGCGAAATCAATACCGGTAGATTTTATGGCCGACGGTTTTCGTATAATTGATGGTGGCGCGCGTATATTAAACAGGAGATACCCGCCCGATGGGTCGTCTTCGAATTTATAGCTCTTAACGTATTTGTTACCGAGCGATTGAAAACCACGATATTCGTTCCAGAGAAATTTTTATTACAATGATATTTTGCAGGCTCGTGGATTCGCGCGTAGGGGAGACCGGGACTGCGAGTACCGGGGGTAAGTTGTTCCGATGATTATATCCTTAACACTTTGACTGCCACGTCACCCGATGACAGAACTTTTAACAGTGGAACTAAAACAATTGGTTCTCAAGTTGAGATGTTAAAGAAAATTAATTTTAATGAGGTTACGAAAGTAACTACTAGGACAACTTTTAAGTCGTGTAGTTTACAATTGACTAAAATCAAAGTTTTGGTCTTGTAAATAACTTTAGGATTTTAGACTGGCAGTCAACGTGTTAAAATGAAGGATCACGCTGCCAAATATTTTCATAGCGTCCGTGACAGCTAATTGCGTAGTTTTACTCAACATTCATTTGACAGACCAAATTCACAAATTCGCGTACGATTGTCTCTGAAATTTTGAGATCAACGGTTTTCAGAACGAGATAAAATTTATTTGACATTCAAAAGCAATTAATCATCGCAACAACGCCTAGGAATGTATAATTTATCGTCACCGATGATCGACGTTTCCATCGTCCTTTATTCCGCCCTTGTCGGTATTACGCGGTAAACGTTTACAGGCGAGTTAATGAAAAAAAAACACGATACAGTAAAATTAATTAATGCAAGGGATTAAATGGCGTAATTACTAGCGGATTAAACGAGTATCGAATTTCTCGGTCGCGCTCGATACACCGTCGTCATTTGCAGATAAATGATTTGACGGGGTTATAATTAGCTACTGTTTAAATTGTCCGTCCCAATTACTATTGTGCAAATAATTTAGATTGGAAACATTTTTCATCCCCATAGATGTTCCGGATCGATCGGAATTAATCGTGCATTTTTGATTCGTGGAAATTTTTCGCTATTCGCTTTGATAATAAATTAATCCGACGTTAAGTATCGGAATACTTTGACCGCTTTTGCGTCATACGTTTAATCATTTAACAAGTCTGAACTCTCGGCGTAGAGTAATGAACAAAAATGCAGGTTACGAGCCGGATATATACTTTTAGCAAAAAAATTTAAGATTGTTGAACCGAACTGAAGTTATAATAACCGGGACGCTGCGAGTTACTCATTACGAAAATTCGCGACCTCCTTCGTATATCATTGGTCTAAAATCAGTTCAGCCATTTCGTTCTGGGTTATATACAAGAATGAAGTCAACGTTTGCTAATAATAGCACGGTGGGTTACGGAGGGCCGCGTTTCTTGTCTTAGATCACGATCAAGAGATACAGGACGCCTTTGAAATTATGGTTATTGCTTCGGCGAATAACCAAAAATGACATTCTGGTCCGCACACGCTGCTTAAAATAATTAGACGAACGTTTTTCAATTCGCTGATTACTGGATCAAAGATATTTTCATAAAATACACATTTTGTTCGTGAAAAATATATGATATGAAAGATTGTATGGCATTAAGAAATTAAGTGTATTGTTTATTAAAAGTTCAGCTAATAATTTGAAACAATTATCATCCCAGTCGAATAATAATCTACGATCCTGAATATTCCGACTTGCTCGATGATAGTCCCCCCCCCCTCCCCCCCCCCCGTTCGTTTATACAGTTTTACCTAGATTCAACGGGTCAGCAATCGGAAAATGTAATTTCTATGCAAATGACTGCTTTACGTCATTGTTCCTTTTCCCTCGCATGCGTTAAAACGAACGTAGACAATTTATTTGGGTCGGAGTATGCTCCATGAATTTAAAAGCGGCACATTCATTTTCGTTCAAACGTTCCGTATGGATTTAACCCTCAACTATCACAGAGTATTACGTATTCCCATAAAAATGATGCATTTACAATTAACGTTCGACGTTCACTGCGAATTGAAATCGAAAGAAATCAGATTTCGAAACTCTTTTCTTTCGCAGACCTGTTTCGTTTAGCGTTACGCGACTCGAAATGCATCGAGAGAAGGGACACCAAATAATTTTAATTAAAAACCGTACGAGAAGAGAGCGAAGTGGATTACAGAGTGCTTAATAACTCCCATAAACAATATCGAAATTAAACGCGTAAAGCCCGAACGATTCCCGTAACGAAAGTAATGGACTTTCATTCAATATTGAACCGACGATTCAGTTTACTCGAAACAATAAAAATTTCGTTACGCGGAGAGAGCTGAATCGAGGGCTGTTAATTACGATCATAAGCAATACAAAAGAGCCCGCTCTCGGTTACGTTGTTGCTCTCGGAGTGGTCGCGATTATTCCTATCCTTTGATCGGAAAAAAAAACGTTCCCAAGAGATGATTTCAAATACCTTTTTACCCCCAATTCCGACGCGAGACAATAGAGCCGGAATAATATTCAATCGAAAGATGGAATATCGTTAATAGGTCGCATTAAACTCGTTCGAGTAATCCGAAATTCGATTACACGCTCGCTCGAGCGCGATTCGAGCGACATTCTCAAAGTTAACGACGTCGTTTGACCACGATAAAATAAAAAGAAACGCAAAGAAAATAGTATTTAACGCCAGAAATTAATAACGATATTTGAATTTGAACCAGAATCGAGACCAGACAAATATCTCTCGAAAAAGAAAAATGGATCGGATCGAGAAGAAACGAAATAAGAGTATCCGTTTCTCGAAAGAAAGGGGAGCAAAGATTTTTCAAACGACACCGACGACGTTGGGCGTGTATTTTCTGCGACCAATTGTTTCGTGGATCCATAGAACGTCAAAGTTCACGGTGCCAGAAAAGGGAACGAAGTCGAAGACGAAGACAAAGACGAATATAAGTTTTGTGAAGTTCCGGAACCCCATCCGTGAAATTTGTTATCAAAGTCGAGACACGCCGGGCAGAATGAAAATTACGAAAGCACAAGTTTCTGTCGGCGATAAATAATGGTCTTAATCGCGACGATCCTCGATGTTTACACCGATCCTCCCGAATAAGAACGGACGTTAATCCGTCTTGGAGGAATTTTTTCTTAGTTTTTCCATCTCGTCCCCCTCCTCCAGTCTCTCGACAAAAGCAACGCGGCCGTTATTCGTGCAACGAGAATGCTTTCTATCCGTCGAATCCCCGGCGCAAATGCAGGCAACATTAATCAGACTTCGTGCAAGAGTCTGGGGTTCTACGGATAGAAAAATATCACGAACCGATGGACCACGGGATCCAAGGAAATGAAACGATAAGGGATATCGCGTAGCATCGAAATTGGACGAGCCATTTTCCGAGAAATAGGACACCGGTCGGTACGAGCCCCACTGATTTTTCATCAGGATCATAGACATGACGTCGCATTCATTCACAGGACGGAAACGCGATCAACGAAATAGCGTTGTGTTGTGGTTGCTCGTTTCACAGCCGATCCCGGTTACCGTGTGGACAGCTCACCGCGCGGAAAACGGATATTACTTTTTCCTTCGAAAATAGAAATGTCATTAGGAACGTTTTAAATGATTGAGTGACGGTGGACTCGTTTCGCAACTGGCCGCAACCGAATTGATCGAAGCCAACCGTTCCTACCCGACCGCTTCCTATCGGTCGGTTTCGGGGTAACTTGCTCCTATTTTGTCACACCGACGCAATGCACACAACGATTACACAAGGTATTTCTGCAAATAAAACTAAAATGTTACCTAACAAAAAATCCATAAACGCTTTTTTAACAAGTTATAACAAATATCAAAAGTGAAACGATTGATCTATAGGATGAACAGACGTTAAATATATTGCTCTGTTTCACGCATTCTCAGTGTCAATTTTTAATATTTTTATTTAACGTTTGTTTATCTCACAGATTCCACTATCATTGTATCCAATTCACCGTCGAAGATAATTTATATTCTACAAGGTGTAAACGATAACTTTGGCAAAAATCATAGGGTAAGTAGAGGTCCCATAGGCAAGTATTTTGAGCATGGGAACCCGTGCCCGGAAATGCACCAGTAAAGAATTACGACGATCTTTAATTTTGGTCTTTCGCGCCTGATGGGTAGGCAAATTTTTTTTAGTTTATTGTTTCTTTACCATGATTTCATTAAATGTTTACATTGTTCATCGTAAAACTTTCAATGTTTGTCATCTTTGTCACCTACACGACTGACCCACCTCAAAAGAAACAGTTTCCAGTACGATGGGTTTTCTATCCATCAGGAGCTAAAGACCGAAGTTAAAGATCGCCGTAATTTTTTACTGGTGCATTTCCGGACACGGGTTCCCTGCTTAAAATACTTGCCTATGGGGCCTCTACTTACCCTATGATTTTTGCCAAAGTTATCGTTTACACCCTGTATATCGTGGAAAGAAAAGATTGTTCAAGAGCTATTATGTTAACAGAACGAAACACTATCCGGCAGCAACGAGGCTCGAAACATGTTTTATATTCTCACTGACGACAGAATGTGTAATTTCGGTATTATTTAATAAATACGCATTATTCGAACGAAACAGTTGTTTCCAGTCCTTTGAACCTAGCAAACCACACCGCATTGTGCAATATTCAATTGCAACGGCGCTATGCAGTCCGTGTCGAGTCCTAATTACTGTTTCGTATCCGTATATATATATATACTTTTCTCCCATTCTACGATACATCCGTTGAAAGTAAAAAATATAATAAATGTAAAGAAAACAATAAAATTGCGAACAATCGTTTGCTGTTCTGTGCATCATTGATAATACGCGAAAATATAATATTTATCTGACTATCCGGCACAAAAAAACTGTGGGTTTTAATTAAAATATAAAATCCAATTAATTTCTCATCGGAGACTACATACGATATTATTTGTAAATAATTCTGTAGCTCCTAGACAGTCGAATAAATTTTATCGGAACGTTTCAATGCTATTTGCTATAAAAAAATTCACAAAAAATATTTATATGTAAGTCTGATAATATTTCACCATATTTAATGTTTGTGCAATGATTTAAATAAACAACACGCGCGAAAAGAAAATTCATAAATATTATTTTTCGAAAGCGGTTTTAACATACGACATTAAACTGTATTTAATATTGTTTATTTTAACAAATGCTTCTCTGGCTCTAAAAAGACTCCAATTGATGTGGTCGTACGTTTAAAGGGGCAAAGAATAAGTAATGGCTTGAAACGCGTCGAATAAAAACGTAATGGAAATTTACATTTCTGCGACAGATTTATGAAGATCGCTTTGAAAGTTCTCTGACAAATCATGCCGAGGGACGATACCTCCGAACACGAAATTGGGGTTAGACGTCCTACGAAAGGTACTTACGAGGGAAATCTTTGATTAACTTGCAAACAAAAGTCGACGCCGGGGAGTAGGATGGAAACTTTATGATACTCCAAGTTCCTGGAGAAACTTCAACCGCTTCGAAGTGGAGGATCAGGTTAATGGTTAGGAGCGGATGCAAGGTACGTCACATTGTAACGCAAAATACAGGATGATTCAGAAATACACGGTCATATTTCAGAGGGTTGAATCTACCCGGTAAAATAATGCTCGATCGAATTTAAGCGAACCCTAGGTTCGCGTTGAAACGAAACAATTTCTACGAGATTAATTTTCGTTGCATTGTTGCACGATCCCAAAGAAACGGATAATAACAATGGAAGAACGCGAACGATTCTTGGAAGTTTCTGTTGATATTACCGTTAAAGCTGACTTAGGATTTAGATTTCAGTTTCAGTTTCCCAAAGTTATATTTTAGTTCCCGTACGAATACAAAGGCAAGATTATAAGCGTATAATGGAAAAACTTTCCCTTGGAACACGAAATTATCAACTTTCAAACGAGAACGAGTTAAAGAGAATTTCTACCCACTGCTAAGCGTGCCCCCGTTGAACAAATTTACATGGATTTAATAAAATGAAATTCCTTTTAGATCAGCAAATTAAATTTAACGAGCTTCATAAATTCACAGAAGCACGGTATATATAAGTTTGAACAATTCTATTTCGTTTTCATTACATGCGCAAATTGTAGATCCTGTTGTAATCCATTTATGTTTTTCTGGGAAGAAATATTTCATTTAAGAAATTTATAAAATGAAACATTATACATATGTAACTTTCGAGGTCTGCATGGTATGATAAAATCAAACCAGCGTGCACGACTCTAGACTCGATACAGTGAACAAATCATTTACAGCTACAGTAAATAAATAACAAATGATTGAATTCCCCTACCTCTCCATAGAATTATTTCCGTATTGAAAATAACACTGAATTCGTCGTGATCTACGCTGAACCGAGAAGTTCCATTACACGCGCTTTAAACCCTTCGATTATCTGCGCTTGAACACTGACAATAAACTTTCGATAAACCGCTGAAACGGAATTAAAAACAAACGTACTGACAAAAGGAGCGGACCAAAGCATTAACGTGCTCGAAAAAACGAGCGCGGGAGAGAGCATAGGCGTGAAACAAAAGCACCAGCACAAAGAAAGAATCAAGTAACTGACACGCGCGCGACACCGCATCGCATGATATACCACTTCCTTCCCTTTGTCAGTGTATTCTTCGGCCCTCGTCAACCATTTCACTCCGACAGCTATCGGGGCAAAATTAAATCGAATCTGCTTCGATGAAACGAATTTCAAACGGTAACTTAATAGACCACAGATTTTCCAGCACTCGGAATGAGATTTCTCTATCGCGAATAAAAACTCTTAAGCGTTTATATTCGATAGAATTTCGCCTTCTTTTTTTAAACGAAACGCTCCAATCAATATTTGTTTTATCGATTTTGGTTCAAACTTCGAGACCAAAATTTTCCCATCGTCTCGACGTGGACTTTAATTAAGATTAATTATACTTCTAACCACGGAGAAGTCTAATCCAGCTTCTATTACCCGAATCCCGTCTCTAGAAACAATTGCCGCAGCTCTCAACCTGGCCACGGAACTTTCCGGATCCTGGTATTGTACAGTATTTGTGTCTGACGCGGAAATTTTGACGGTGAGGAATTGCGACAGGTAGAAAAAAGGATGAAAAATCGACCCCCATAAAGAGACCCGAAGTCCATCGCATTTATCAAAAAAAAGTGTTCGTTTCTACGGCGTCGTCGCGGATTCCATAAAATAGAAAATAGTAAACGAGGTTGGTAAATCATTATTTATTCAAAACAGAGAAACTTCCTTAATTCGTCTGATCATATACAATAAAAGAATCAATAAATATCTGACACAGTACGTTCGTCCTATCTTTCTCCCAACAATAAGTATGCAAGAGTTCAGCTACTAAATCAAGAGAGTTCAAAGACTACAAATTTTAATATCGACAGGTGCCAACTGCTGTAACACGTTCTTGTATTTTGAGAACACTCGACACGATCGAATATTTCACGCCTAATAAATTTCAGTTCTGAAACATGACAGAGGAAAGATTGTCGCGCGTTTCCACGAATTAAACGCGATCCGCGAAATTGACAAAATTTCGTTGTATTGATTGACGATGAAAATAACCAAAGTGCGATTTATTTACGTTTGTTCGATCGAACAGTTATATTCTTCTTCAAACTCTAATTTTCAT
Organism: Colletes gigas; assembly: GCF_013123115.1. NCBI lineage: Eukaryota > Metazoa > Arthropoda > Insecta > Hymenoptera > Colletidae > Colletes > Colletes gigas. The sequence continues at coordinate 10,734,790 of NW_025106632.1, read as the reverse complement.
TCCACGAGTAACGTATAAAAGATTTTGTATAAATGTAGGATTCAAAGAATATAATTATGTATTGGTTATAATATTGGTACGCGTCGTTCGTCTTAAGAAGCTCGTCGCTGACTGCCTGTTGCTACCTCACGCGGTTCCCGAAAATCCCGAATCCCCTCTTTCCTCATTCCCAGTGACGTGTCACGCTTCTCACGGACCAAGGTTAGCAAGAAACATAATAAACATCCAACCATCGATACCCTTTGCTCGTACCAAAATGTTAAAGAAAAAGGAGAAGAATCCTATAGTTCGCCATTTGTACAGCCAACAATTCGAGTTTGATTTTCTGAAATTCAATCAAATGCACGGAGACCTTCCTTTGTGACTTTTCCTTTCGTCGAGCAGTAAAGAGGGTCAAGTGTATCGAACGTGCATCGTTTGAACCGTCTCCGTTTCCTATTATCGGACCGTGACTCGAGTTCGTCAACCGTCTTATCCCCGCAACACAATGAAGAATCCGACCCTCGACGACGCTCGATCGATGACCATCTTACAACAGAGTTGTTTGCAGAACGATTGCATCGACATCGGGTCGCTAAGTTTACGTTCGAGGGGGACATTCTTATGGTCGTCACTGGCGCGTTTGCGGTTCGTTATACTTCCTGATCCTTTCGTTCTCGCTACAACGACGAACCTACACGTTCAGAATTATCGAATAAAATACTACCATCGCCCAAATTTGTCAAATTCGTGAATATTACATTTGGGTTCCTTTAGTTTTCTACTAATGGCCAATGCATATATTTTAAGATATATTTAAATGCTTGATGCGTTTAGAAAATGTTAATTTTGTAAGGTTTCATTTGTGGTATAAATTCATTTTTAAAAATATTTTTATAAAATTAGTGGACGATCGTAGGACGTTGGAGACACTGATCCTCGTCCAAGTAGGTTTTTTATTACATATTTTTCCTACAAGTAAAAACAGATATTTTTTGATAACCTCAACAGAAAAATGTATTAATACCGTATGTGTAAACACTCTATTGTGATGCTAGTTATTATATGTGTAGTATAGTGTAGCATTAGTAGGAGTAAGGAATGCAATCGAGTAGGTTAAGCTTCTTGTAAGTAGGGACTACTAAACACTGTACACGAGAATTTATTGCAAACTTGTTATCTAGTTATATATATTTTGTAATAACTGTTATTTATGTAAATAAACAAACTTAAGAGAGAGAAAAAGGTCCTCGTCCAATCACAGAAGTGCAGGCATCGTTGGGTCGCGTGCAGTACCAGGATAGGTGACCGCTTTGCATTGTATGTTGCTTATATTACACTTTTCTATCGATTTTCTAATCAAGCATGATTTACCCGTTAATATTAATAAAATAAAATAATAAACAATATTTGGTAAAAGTAAATAAAAAGAACTTCATCTATAGTGTACGAATACGAGTGGGAGTGACTGGTACATATAATTACAGATGAAACGAATGTGCGTACGATTAAGAAACGGCGCCTTAATAATATTTCAAAGATAATGCGTCGGTAGATAAATTCTATCTAAATTTGCATCAGTTAATCCCCGAAATGGTTGGTCGTTGAAAAGGTAGTTAGTCAGCACATAAAGCGGAAATTCACCGGGCAAAGACCGAGCAAGGAAATTCGATAACGGATACTTAACAAGAGTACAATCGCGTACGTGACCACCGCGTACCTCTCAGACGTATTTCATAATCTTTACGACCTGTCGTATAAATAAATACGGTACAACGAGCGGAACGCGGCACGCTCGTAATTAACAGCTGTTATCGTCGCACGGAAAGAAATATGAAAGAAAACGGAAACAATGGTTGGAAAAAATTCTTGGTGCCGGATGTTTGACTCGAGGCGCGAAAACAATTGTCACGGATGGATCGTCTTCGCGTTGTCACGGCACTGATTCACGGTTCCTCCTGTTATCTACCCCGTCCGGAATTATCATTTAACCCCTTAACGCCGGTATCCGTGTTTCAGACGGACACGCCTGATCTGCAGATTTGTGCATACTCGTGTCTGACACAGCCGTGACAAGATAAGCGCGTCGTCGTTTACTCTGGCTGTCGAACGGCGTATCTGACGATGGTACATCTTACAATGGATATTATAGCGTTTGAAGTATCCCGGTCGAGTCAACTGTTATGATCTTTCTTTCCCAACTTTGACTTCTCACCGTCATATTGGACAGAAGTTTGAAGAATACGTCACTTCGATTCCATTTCTCATATTTTACACCAGCAACTGTTACTGATCTTCGTAGATTTTTCTTTTCTTTCCTGTCCGTAATCAGGCATAAACGAAATGTAAAATTTAGAGAGAACATGAATATTCAAACGATACGCGATTACTCGGGATTCTGGATTTCTATTTGCATCTATGTTAGTAAACACGTCGGCGATACGGGATCGGAGTACAGACTTGCATTACGTCAGTATGACATGTATATTAAGACGAGAGCGTGAAATCGTGACAAGCGACCGAGAAACGGTGACATTCGATTCGAATGACATCGCGATGTCGCACAAAATAATACTGTGTTTTAATTGGAATTAACTTGTTATTTTTAACATAAAACAGACTTAATTTTTTGGTTCGAAAGGGAATTTCTAACAATTTTTGACTAAATCTTTTCCACGATTTGTCTGCTCCTCAAAATGTCGATCGTTTTTCATCGGTAATGATAATATCAACCGAATGCAGGCCAACAATATGTTGTCGGCATTGTTGATAATAATAACTAACCTGGCGATTGTACGGCTATGAATACGGCGCGATCGTGGTATCAGTGATTAATGGAAAAGCCTATAAACGATCCTGTCGCTACTGTGCATCGCTAAAAGGTACCTTTAATACCTGCGTTCGAGTTACTGTTTGGCGTCGCTTGTCGAATTAATCAGCAATTTATCTAGACACTAGGATTTTACGTGCAGTCGCCAAGCTGAAATACGAGAGTAATAATGATGGTTTGAATATTCGATGCTTATTTTAAACTTTACTCGCGTCGAGGGAGAACTTTAGTTTGCGATCTGACAAATTGAAAATATACCGAGTATATAATTATAAGTAAATCTAATTTTTTTTCTCTAATTTTGTGGTACAACAAACCCAGACCAAGTGATAGTATCTCGAATTATTATAGGCCACACTAAACTGACCCATCAACACCTCCTCCAAAAAGCAGACCCACCAATATGCGAAACGTGCAAAGACCTCCTCACAATAGAACATATCATCATCCACTGCAGAAAATATATTACCCTAACGGACATATATAACGGATATATTAACCGTAAAGGACAATCTGAAGGACAACACATGATCCAAAATCTACTACAGTACCTCAAAATGACTAAATTGTACAACAAGCTCTAACAATGTATTCTCCGAGTCGCTAATAACCCTTAGCGGTTGATGCGACTTTAAACAAATAAATGAAAAAAAAAAAACCATGCTCCATTTTGCATTCGCCTTATCCACAATCTACGTTTTCAGGGAACCGAAGAAAATCCTAAACGTCGAGCACGATCTTGGCCGTATCGGTAAATTATAATAGAAAATAGTATCGCCGCGCTATATAGACATTTCTATTAACACGTATCGGGATTAACGTCGGGGCACGATAAAGTCGTTTCTCGTTGATTAAAGCGTCGCATTTAGAAAATGAACGTCGCTCGTAATTCCTACGAAACGAACAAAGAAGTAATTACGTCGCTGTCAGTGTTATTATTATAATTTCCATTTCCCTTTTTATAAAACGTCATTACCGTGATTAAAACGACGGGCGCGCATACATTTTCGACCGAACAAAAGCGACACCGTATTAGGATCGAGCATCAAACGATTCCCTCTATAAATATACCTGGTTAATTAAAACTTCGCTGGGAAGTAGTTTCACGGCCTATGAAATTCCTCGACACGATTCCACGTGTCCCTCGAAACGGGAACCGAACCAACGCGGAACTAAAACTTTGACGGTACGTTTCGATTGAAATAAATAGAAATTAAAATCGATACGGATCTCTTCTTTCGTCGCGAGAATTAAACACGTTCGAAGAATTTTAATTAAATCTTGAATTATCGCTGTAGGAGCATTATTCCCGCCAGGATCGTACTATTTAACCGCTAACTGTATCTTATGATATATGTAAACCGTTAGCGTAGCTCGTAGGTGTCTTTATCGGCGCGGTGCAGGTAGCATAAACGTTTTCGCGATAATCAATATCGAAAATTCATCGGATAACGTGTCTGGCCATTACTCATTATATCCACTCGTGTTTGTATTTCTAAGATTAACGGAGATGCGGGGTATTATCTGTTTTAATTGGTTCTGTACGGTTAGAAAGCAGTAAGATTAATAGAACCGCGATAATACTCGCGCCAGTGGAAATAACGAGAACAGTCTGACGCGCAGGTTCTCCCTCCGCCACTCGAAAATGATAAATATCCATAACAAGAATGCAATCACGAGTAACGGGAAAATTGTACGTTTATATTAAAATTACGGAAAAAAATATATTTCTTTCTACTTTTGGTCGCCGCACGAAACGTTTCTTCCTGGCGTAATATCCAAGGAAAATTCTTTTATCGTCGGTGCCTTAACGGAGGCAATAAAAGGTCCCGGGCGGTGGCAAACAGCGAAAAATTTGCTCCGCGGAGATTTTCCCAATAAAATCGACGACGGCTCCGGGGCTTTGTCGCGAGTTAACGGACACGACGAATAAATTCGGAGGCGTTAACTCTCGCTGGGCGAACGGATCGCGGCCGCTTAGTCGCCCGTCGTGCGGCTTCAAACGCAATAAATAACCACTCTCGGCTTTAAAAGGAGAAAAGATTAGGCGGGAGGCCCAAACGGGCCGCGGAACGCGTGGCCGTAATGACGAGAAGATTGCGTTGGAACGAGGGCTTCGGCCAAAGACAGAAAGCAAACTTCTCTATTTCCTGTCCGCGTTCTCCGTCTTCCCCTTCGCTTTCCGGAACCAATTTCTTCGCCTTCTCGGCCCATCCTCGATCCTTTACGGTCCTACGTCGAACCTGGACTCGACATCGAATGCATATTGAACTCCAAATCAAAATTTTTCTATCCTCTCGCGATATCGTCATTCAACCATCTAATAATTTTTCCTCTCTTCATTCCGAGTTCGATAATCAACAGTCGAATTATAAATGGAGATCAGATTCTATTAGAAAGCTATGCGTATTTTGAAAACGCAACTTGAAACATTTGTTTAGTGTTTTCTATCCTCTAGTAATATTGTCATTCAACCATCTAATAATCTTTCCGAGTTCGATAATCAGCAGTTGAATTATAAATGGAGATCAGATTCTATTAGACAGCTCTGTATATTTTAGAAATAGAGTTTAGGACATTTGTTTAGTGTTTTCTATCCTCTAGTAATATTGTCACTCAACCATCTAATAATTTTTTCTTTCTTCTTTCCGAGTTCGATAATCTGCAGTGAAATTATAAATGGAGACCAGATTCTATTAGAAAGCACTGCATATGTTAGAAACAGAGTTTAGGACATTTGTTTAGTGTTTTCTATCCTCTAGTAATATTATCACTCAACCCTCTAATAATTTTTTCTTTCTTCTTTCCGAGTTCGATAATCTGCAGTAAAATTATAAATGGAGATCAGATTCTATTAGAAAGCTCTGTATATTTAGAAACAGAACTTAGGACATTTGTTTGTTGTTCGATATACAAGGTTCTATGTATTTCGAATAATTTTAAATCGACTTTATTTCCAACGGTACAAGTGAAATTTTAATGTTCTCCTCGAAAATAGATGACGCTGCACTTGCAAGTAACAAACGCCAGGAATAATCTCATAATTTTGTAACGTTGCTGATCACGACGAGCAACTACCGGAATTGAAGCTTGAATCCACGCTTGGGATATAAATTAATTAGCAACATACACATAACTCGAGCTAGTACTGTTCCTGTAGAACTGTTCCATCAGACTCACATGAAGTTGATCCCAAAACAGTTACATTTATAAATAATATATGGCCCTGGCTGTCCATTCGGCATGTTTGAAAGCACCTGGGGATTCCAAATGAAAATCCACGGAAAACTGTTTCGCCGTAGGAGATTATCATTAGTTTTATTAATTCTTAGAAAGTCCCACTCCATAAACTTTATAGCAAAATGTTCATTTTTTATATTCACATTTCACATCGTACATCATCGTTTAAAATTTTAAATACGAAGCACACTTATCTTTATAAGCTATGCCCGGTGAATACATAATATATGCTACGTAAATAGCAAATTGAATTTGTGAGATTGTTTTTATCGAATTAGTGAGCTTACGTATGCTAATTCGAGACTAAAAGAATGGCAAGCATACGTTATGTATTATTAGCGAGAATACTCGATTTATTCCAACAAAATTTTCTTCGAACCGACTACAAAGTAGGACAATTAAAAATTAACCTGTCCAAAAACAATTGCTGAATTACTTATTACGCGTGGAGATTATACGAAAGTGTGTTGATCGAATGAATTACCCAGTGCTTCGTAAAAGCGAAATTAGTCAGATATAACAGAATTAAATATAGATAATGTTAACTCCGTAGTTGGTTCGGGGAGTTAATTATATAGCAAATCAATTTCTTGATCCACAAAAACAACAATTTATTCAAACAATAACAACAACAATGTTCAAGTTTAACAATAAACAAGAATTTTGAAGATTGTAAGATGATATCACTTGTAAGGTGATATGATTAATAATATCCAAAATTGATTTTTTTGATAACAAAAACTTAATATTTTCTTTACTTGGCTAACTTTCCAATAATCGGTTTACCGATAAAAGGAACTTTTATTTATTTTCGTACTTTGAAATCGTCTGGAAGTTGCTCCTTCTCCTCATTATTTTAAACAGTTTATTTCCCTTGCGTTTAACCGCGAAATATATGTACATCGTTCGTCGAGGGATACGCGGATGATGGATTGTTTGAAATTCGCGATACAATTACCAGATCCCGTTCTCGCGCACGGAGGCAGCGCCATTTTGTGCATAAAACTAAAGTTACCGCGCTGAATACCACCGCCGCGACAATTATCCCGAAGTTAGCCCATTTTCTAGCGACATTTAACATTACGGACGAGCTCGCTTTAACATACGCGCGGTTGGTTCAAGGGCCACGGACACAGGGACAAACGAGCAAGTAATATAATCTTGGTTCTTCCGTTTTTAAGTGTGAAATAATTTGCAAGAACAACGGAAATTCCTGGGGGTTTACAAGTTCCGCGGGAATCGTTATACGCTTCCGGGAACGCAGCTACAAGAGGATCAAGTGCGATCGAATTTCGGAAACTCAAAAGCGTACCAAAGGCTTTGGGAAAGCGTTAGAATATTTATCGGGGATCCCCCGTGAAAATGCGCGCGAAATATTTCGAATCGACGAGAATACGACTTTTGAAATTTAAAATTGATTCCAGAACAAGTTATCAATGTCCAAAGACCATAGAATTTAATATTGATTCGACTTAGTTTGAAGAAGAACGTTACGACTATGGGAATTCTAAGAAAATTCCTTTGGAAATCATTCCGTTGATATTTCGACGCGTAATTACCAGCTGCAAATCATTTGCCATTTATAGAGGGCATGCAACGCTAATTATCATCGAACCGAATAGTTTCTGGATCGCTGACGTCAGTTAATGAGTCTACTAATTCGAATGCACCTCTTTTCTTTGCATGATCGTGTTCCGGTTTCTCCTCGCTGTACCGTGCAAGACTGGGGGAGACTCGTTCCCCTATTTTATCCGACGACAGCCACTCAATTTCCAAACTTCTGTGGCAGCTTGCTGCGTATGGAGAAAGTGAGCAAGCAGGCAAAAAGTGTATATATGCAAATTGGTGTTCGCTCGAGCGCTTGTGAGAAAGTCAAATCGACCCTAGCCCTCTGTCGACGAGCACAAAAACTGACGTTGCACTTGCTCTGTATTTCCCTTGACATTTTTGAAGCTACGCAATTGGATAAAATAATCGAGTACTTGGCAAATATTCCTATCATTTTACTTAACCCAGACATAAGAAACTGATCACTTTAAAAGTATAGAAAAACTAGAAGTTCCATAAAATTAAATGACATATTATGTTTCAATAGCTCTCACACGACTTCAAAGATGCAGAGAAAAGACAAAAGAGTACCAAAGTTCATTCGCTATTTTACTTTTACAGGTGAAAGAAATTTGCGTTTTATTTCTGTCTGTCAATAAATTTTAAAGTGTTTTATCTCGGAAATGAAATAAATCTAATTTGTCTTCGTTGCTTGCACACCTCACTGGCATAAGTACGTAAATAAAAATGTAAATATGGAGATTTTAGAACGAAACGTCCAAGTTAAACGAATCAATTTTTATGGAAGAATGACAATATGACGATATCTGTTTATTTATTTTTGCTCGTGTTTTCGGCCGAATTTTCGAGAGGATCTTCCACGGGGAGAAGAATTCTGCCGCGACGTCTTAACTGACGCTTCTCACGTGGTGTTATAGCGAACCGACGCAGTCCCCGAGAAAATTACAACAGAGATAAATCTATCCTGTCGCCCGACTCAGAAATTCCGACGCCTTCCGTTACAATCACGAATAAATTAGCAGCCTAATTAATCCGCGAAAATAACCCCCTTCGTGAAGTCGTTCCACGCGACCACAGAATGTCTCGGCGTAGATCATTTTTACAAGTGAAACAATCACGAAGAGACAGTGTATCTTTCAGAAAATATTTTACACTAAATTAACGATAGTTTAAGTTGTCTGGCACCATCGATATCCGCAGAAACAGAATTAGGAACGTATGAAAGAGAGCTGCTAACGCGAATAATCAAATAAGCCGCTATAAACTTTTATCGAAATATCAATAACGAATATATTGGCGTAAAATTTGTTTCTGTCGTGGGAAATGGCGTTCTAGAAACGTTATTTTTGATATTTATTTGGCGGAGGTAAATATTTAACAATCAAGAATCACGAGATTAACTGAAGCACTGTGACGGCTGAAAATAAAGGCAATTTTCAAGAATTTTTTGGGCACAACTATGAATCATTTTCTGATAAATTTTTAATGTTCGATGATATATCTTTCTCGAAAGAGATACGAATTAGTTCGCAAATCTGTTCGACAAAACAACAACGAATGTAACCGTTTTCTAAAAAAAGAGCGCAATTGCGTTTCGCGGGCGCGTCGTGTTACTTCCGAAAACAATGAGATCACAGGAAACTGGATCTCGCCACACGATTCCACTGTTTTCTCTATCATTTCCGTCTATCTTCGACAAAACAGAATCTCCCGCGCGCCGCCATGTTATTTCCCCCGCGTTGGTTTCAATTTTCTAATACTATTTTCGAGAACACGATACGGACCCCGTCGTTTATTTTCGTCTTCGTTTAAATGCGAGCAGATTTCCATGGACAGTTTTCGGAAACATCGATATATAAATATTGCAGCTCTCGAATAGCTACGGACTCGTGTTTCGCTGGAACTCGACGAATTCCGCGGGAAGAACAATGGCGGCTCGTTTCGGGGTCGCGACTTCGAAAGCCAAAAACTGCAACAGCATGCGGGTATTACACGGTTAAAATAACTTGTTAATTAAATTATGCACGCCGCAGTAAAGCCGGCGTAACGGCAGGTGGCTGGGAATAAAGAAAACACAGCGTGTCACGCCGTTAAACTGCACCGACGCCATTTAATTAACAACTTAATTGAACCGTGTACTGACCGCGTTAATACGTGTCCAATTTTCTAGCCGCAAGGGCGTACGAAATTGATTATATCCCGTTGTAATCACGCGCAATGTCAACTGCGTTAAAATGTATTAAATTAGAATAGAGCAAAAATTGCCTGCAAGCTCAAATCTCATGCGCCACTATAAATATTTGAACGCTCTTCGAGCACAATGAACGTCCACAATTTCCATTCGAGCATTCTCGCGGACAAACTAAAGCTCATCGAGGAGAGAAAACTGACAAAATTTCTCCTTCGTTAAATAATTATTCCCTTTCTAAACTTCTTTTGTTTTCTTGCTAAATTTTTTACGAATTGCATAATGTATCCTTGTACAATTTCTTTCGTTAAGATTTTAAATAGGGAGCAATTTCTTCTTCGTTAAATAATTATTCCTTTTCTAAACTTCTTCTTTTTTTTGGTAAATTTTTTACGAATTGCATAATGTATCCTTGTACAATTTCTTTTGTCAAGATTTTAAATAGGGAGCAAGAAACTATGATAAATAAATTTTTCTTATCGATTGTTGGTATTCTGTCGAGCCTGTTTAAGAGACGAAAACTATATCTTCGCGTTTTCTGTTTTTCTGTTTTCGTCGTGCCCGATGAAAAGCGAAATGGTAACGCAACAAAGCGATCTTGTCTCGCGTTGCTCTGTCCTATAAGCTTTCGAAACGAATCCAAGAATTCCCTTAAAGGACTCTTATCCCTTGGAAGTGGAATCAGCCCAGGTCTGATCAATTTTGATTCGTGTTACAGACGCTAGTTCCCTGGGCACAATTCTCTCCCCCACCCCTTTTTCTTACGGTATCCCATTTCCTAGATGAGATGTGTTGTTACAGAAAATACGTTCTTTAAACCTCCACGGAAATAAATGTGGTTTCGTATCGAAGTAGTAATAAGATACCTTTTAAGTTCCTATTGCAAAACACAATTTTTGTCAAATATTTCAACTTTTTAACTATTTAACCTCTTTTTTTTTTATGAAGAACACCACGTAAAATTTTCAAATTTTACATGCTCGAATCTTCACTGAAAAAACAAATAAATCTTTGTCGTACGTTTAACTTCACTAAAAGTTGTATCGAATAAGTCGAGGAGGCTCGAGTTACAGTGGTTCGTCCGTAGATAGACACGGGTGGAAGCCATTAGCCATAAAGAAAGCGGTTATTTTCTGGCATAACATCCTCCTGCTCCCAGTTTTAGACACGAATTTTATGCCTACGGCTCTAGAACGCCCTCTATTTGGCATCCAACCACCGCCTAGGCTTGGACTCTAAAATTTTCTTGAGGCATCGCATCTTGCGAAACACCCTATGCAAATTTATATGCAAATGCAGGGAATGCTGCCGGGGCCCGTTAAATAGAGAACTGAAGCTTCGCTATTTAATTAACGATTTAATTGAAGCGAGTACCGACGATGTTAACGCGCGTTCAACTTTCTACGTGTGCAAACGCTCGGAATTAATAACACCTCAAAATTGTTACGGTTTGCTTTCGTACCAACCAACGACACGCGTGTTCTCAACTTCAGAGTCCCTTTCTATCGACTCCCGTTCGATGTAAACGATTTCAAAAACTTTCTGGAAAATTTAGGCAAATAATAGTTGTCATAACTTCTCAGACAAAACGAAGAAAATATGATTTGGAATTTCTTTCGAACTATTCCATAATCCGTTGGAAAATTTGGCTGAATAAGAATTATTCTGCACAAAAATATATAAATTATCGATTACTCACAAACTTGCAGATTGAGTCAGCTTGGCCATCATCCTATCTCCATTGTTGTATATTCATGACAAACAGCGGGTAAACATCTTACCTGGAACAGAATAGAACGATGTTAGATGTTTAGAAAAAGGCCTCGAGTGAATAAAAATCGTGTCTATCGAAACTTTGTACTTATATGTATATTTTGTTCTTGTAGAGAATTTGTTCCACGGAAAGAAACTGTTTACGAACGCGCAGTTATCTTGGAGTATCTTAATTTAAAACGAAATTCACTTCCGCGGCGTTTCGTACACAATCGCGGAAGATAAAAGTCGCATTTGCAGTACGAGAGCATATATATACGTGTAAGCTTTGCATTCGGAAGATTGGACAAATTGCGACGGTGAAAGGAATGGATTCTTCTACCGAAATACACCGCGGAACCGCTTTAAAATTCTGAGAACGCGAACGTCGCAGTAATTTACGTTCCTGTTGTTCGAAACAACGAAGTAAATACGGACGAACCGAGTAACAAATCGATTTCAACTTTAATAAAATACCACATTGAAAATGCAGCAAGAAAACTGTTTAAATAGACGTAATTGTTAGACGTATGCTATTAAAATAAGAATTTTAAAGAAGGAAATTAATCTTTTCGCAAAAAACTATGACTTCCACTGTGACCAATCTCCAATCCCAAGTTAAACGTTAATAGTGGTGGGGAAAGCGTCTTTTGCATGAATTCGGGGCGAAACTGTCGCATATAGCGAAGCTCTACTGTACGTAAAATATAAACTAGCTTAAATGACTCCATCGAGAAGATATAAGAAAGAAAAATCATTTTTTTTTTTTCATTTTTAATCAGATTACTCCATCGACAAGGCCTAATTGCATCGCTTAACGCTTTCTATTCTTATTTCGTTCGTATCGTTGTCGGAAGAACGGCTGGGAAATTTGCGTTCAACTTTTTAACCGTGGACATCACACAGAGAAAAAGGAAGCGTTGTTTCACGCTGTTAAATGAAAGTTTCACTATCTAATTAGTAACTCTCTTCGACCGTGCGCTACAGACTGCTAATTTACGCGAAACGTTTTGCTCGCGGAAACAAAAAACGCAATGTGTACCATGTATACAAAGAGAATTCGCGAATATATGGAAAACACGGCTTGGCAGTAGGAGAAACGGAAAACTACAGTGCACGATAGAGTCGACTAGAAGTTTCGCGGCCTAATAAAATGTTTATAGACGCGACCAGATGCTGGGAACGAGGGGAAATTAAATATTATCGAATATAATTTCGAGTTAAAAACTGAAAACTGAACTATGCACTCTAAGTTGCAACGAAATTGAACGCGTGAATTTAAAAATATTAAAATCTAATGAAAAAATAAAATTCTATAAGGAAGGAAGTCATCCTAAGCCAACTAGGCGAGGATTAAATAAATAAATAAAATAATAATAATAAAAAGTTGGTGTGTAATTTTGGAGGTTTCGTGGGCGGTTGTCCGCCATTTTCTGTTTACGAAATTATTAAAAGTTCTCTAAAATCCATGTCACCTTTTATTCGTGGCATTTTCGAGGGAAAATCCGCTAGATTAAAACGAATCTCGCGCAAGAAAATAACATTACTTACGGGCGGCGCAATATTTCTTCCGCGAGACGCAACATTCCGTCGATTTATAGCAAAGCGTAGAATTCGAAATAACGCAGCCGCTAGCCGATTTCAAAAAATGAGTAAACTCAGATTGGGGGAGCCAATGGCAATTTAAAACAGAAAACAAATTGAATTCGATCTTGTGAAATATGTCTCGATCGAGATACACTGACGCGAACGGAAATGGAACTCCGTGACAGAAGTTCCCCCGCTACTCGCGACGGAAACTTATTTTCCATATGTATTAGCAACGCCGTACGAAATCCTTTCTCTCGAAAATTCACCGAAATCTCTATCGGCAATTTTTATTTTCCAGATCGTCGTAAGACCCTATACACTTCAGCAAAAGAATTTTTTTTTATTCATTCATTCGCGGTTAAAGGAATTACCCCTCGTTGCGAATAAACAAATCGTTAAATTTAACATTTTTTTAATCATTAATCAAAATTTTGTATCTCCGTGTTACGAATATTCGCGAGTTATATGATACTTAAAAAATTCTCTCGCGCGTCGTTTGATTTCGTTTTCAATAAAACCAGATATCACGAATCGCCGAGGATCAGAAATATTCAATTACCGTGATCGACTAAAAGAAAAAGGAATCGATAAATTTGTTAATTGTTTACATTTCATTAAATTGCGTAAATATACTCCATTCGGCGAAACGATAAATTCGTCCTCTGTAAGTCCGTCTTCCTCTACCTCCGTCCCTCTATTTCCGTTTTTTCTACACCAGTCCACATTTTTTCCTGATATTTTCGCCGATGTTCAATGCAAGGGGAACGTTCCATCGAAAAAATTAACGACCCGAATATTCGACAAAAGTTCATTCGTCGGGATGTAAATCGATTCTCGGATCCCGTCGGTTAGCTGCGAGCGTGGTTCGACGTTTTACGCGTACCACAACTCCATGATACGTGAATTTCTTGCTTTCATCTTTGCGTTGTCGAATTCAGCTAGCATTCGCCATACGCGTTCGACAAAGGATCAATAGTTCTACACTCATGGACAAAAAGATAGCACATGCGTGCTATCTTTAATTGCTCGGAAACTACACAGAATTCCTCAAGTGTAAAAAATAGTACGTAAACTGAAATTCGTAGTACCGACAAAGAGTGCCTTTCTCGATTGAACTGTTTTTCGAAATCAATGGAAATTAATGATTACTCGGGGCAATTTCCTCCCAAGCTATTTCCGAATTTATTTCCGCGGCGAGATTTGATTTCTTTCCATGCTAACGAGCGAAGCCGGCCAGCAAAACTCTCGTTTGGCGCCGTGAAAATTCTTTCCAGCGTTTACGTGTCGCGACCCCAAGTCGGGCAACGTTTAAGCGTACAAGACGAATAACCTATCCTTTGTGCGGAACTACCACCGTTTAAAGTTTGTGCTCTCAGCGATACAAAAGCCTGGCTTCGTGATATCTGTCCTGCGCTTTTTCAATATAATTCATATATAAACGCAACAGCTTAGCGAACTAAAAACCAGTTACCTTACACGGCCCCGTGGGGTGATTTTTCTCGCTGGCTGAACGAAAACCGGATAATCAATTGGAAACCTTTGATGAAAACTTACGCTTTAAAATGTTAATTGAACTATAATGACTAATTATAATAATTGGAAAATGCGAGCAAAATGTAAACAAAATGAAGATGGATGTAGCCTCGTACTTATATTTTTCAATCTCGTGCTTGATTAAAAATTGAATAGGACGGGTGAAACGCGACAGAAACATTCCGGAAGTCCACAGTAATCCGGAACCAGAAGTACAAAGAAACTGTATTCTCTGTTTCCAATTAATTACGCGTCAATTTGAGTCTGTTAATCCTGCCCAACACTTACCGTCAGAATTCTATCGAGGTGAGGTTGGATCAGGATTTGAAATCGGTAGTTAAATCACGAATCACTTTGTAACAAGTAAAAATATATTCCAACAAGAAATAACACGCGTGCTTACGTCAGCCATCGTCAAACAGACGCCAATCACTGCGCCTGCGTCTCTCCCACTCGTTCGTGCATGCGCAGTGCACGCAGGGCCAGGAGTGCCCAGCAATATGGATCGTGATGCATCGATATATTTATATTTTTCAGTACTCACGTGCTGAATGAAATGCTTCGAAATTTAAAACGCTTCAAGCAATCAAGAACAGGGGCAACGCCCAACGCCATGGGTTACTTAAATCTCGTCGATAATGATCGCTACAAGCAGGAAAAGCTCCGCGTGGGAGTGGATCTCAACGAGACGAAGAAAATGAAATGGCGCGTTGCCGGGATTCGATGAAGGATGAGAGAAGCAGCATTCTTTCGTTCTGTACGCGACGCATTGTAGGATGGCGCTTTTGTGCATGGACTTTACAGGCGATGCCGTGAAATTAAACAAGGTCGCGCGCTACTCCCGTGGAAGAAAAAAAGAAGAAACAGCCACGCGCGAGCCGACTTAAAATGACACGCCCGCGTTGCTCTGTGAATGGTGGGCAATGTGCGGATTTGAAAGGGTGCGTTGTTTCCTGCTTACGCGAAGATGAAACCTTGACTCATCTGCGATTGGCACCGGGGAGGAACAATGAGTTTTTCTGTGTCCCAAGAATATTCGCGATTCGCTTGAAAAACGGTGGAAATTAAAAAGACTAGAAAATTTATACCGTCGTTTCGGATTTGGAAATCCATACAGTGTTTATCTTATATTGTATGTAAGGGGAAGAAAGATCTTTCCACGTTTGCTAACTTTAGTGGCTTCAGTATGTTCTTAAATCATCATTTAGATTGAATGAGGTTAAAAATTTTCGCTTTCCATCGACTAACTTTCATAAATGTCGATAAGTATGAAAGCACATTGGTAGATCGAGTAGAGAGAACAGAAGAGTCGTACTACATCAAACAATACATCAATAAAACAGATCTTCAATAGAACAAATATTACTCGAATTGATTGCCACATTGTTGAACTCTGTAGACACCGGTTCGTTCGTTCGACATGAAACTTCAACAATAACCTGATCTACGGGACCGTTTTACCCACGACATCAATATTGGATTTTTCGTTAACCGACAGAAGCTTGTAAATCAATAAAATGTAGCACGGAATACTGTATATTTAAAACCTTTATATGTTTAATGTACATTGCCACGACTGTCAAGAAGAGCTGAAAATATAGTCTTTTATAAAATTATAATTTATGCTGTTATTTACATTTCTCGCGCGAAATACAACTTGAACGTTCGACCAATCTTATAGGTGCATTGCTCTATTGAATTTATTTTTAAAATTAAAATGCAGGATTCGTCCGGTGTTTCTCGTTTCGGAAAATAAATCCAAATGTTCCTTAAACGTACTGCGAGATGGAAAGTGTTTTTAAGAGAAGATCAACGATTTTCTTAACGCGTGAACTCGATGTGTCCGTAATCTGTTATGTGTTAGAGGTGATAATGAATATGTATTCGTGCCAGGAAATGGCAGATATGCATTTAATGTACGGTCGAATGTAATTCAACCGAAGCGAGATAGCTATACACACTATATGCAGATCGTTTCCCCAATAGACGTTCGCTAAATAGGGAAACACTACACGGACGCCTGTAACTACAGATCCGTTCAAAAAACTAATTGACACGTGGCAATAGATCAACAAATATAAAAACTGTCAATATTACACGGGGGAACCAGACTTGTAAACTAAAATGGTCAATAACATTGAGAGATATCAAAGACTTATATCAAGGAATCTACAAGTGTTGGGAAAACTCATTTAAAATTCAATGACAATAGAAAATGTACTCAAAAATCAATTTTACATCCTTATAAATTAATTTAAACGTTAGTAAAAATATGAAAATTTTTACAAGTACGGTACGAATAATAAGTTAAGTATTAATTGCCAATTGGTAGAAAAATGAGGCCCAAAATGTTTTAAACCGTGTGCACGAATATATCATCCTCCAACGGATTACTGCATTTTTAAAAGACTTAAGTCTCATAGAATATTTCCACGGCGTCCATATCAAACTAAATATGACGATTTTTTCGTATTCCGTTCATGAAAATTTTCTATCCGGCTATAATCCTCCACGGATCCTCCGGGCAGAATTTTCCCTCGCTTTATTATTCAAATAACCGTTAATCCCTGATTTCTTTTTTCAGCCGGTTACCAACGCATAAACTCGAGTCCTCGGATCTTCGAGAATATTCCGTGAAATTTAACCGCGACTACGGTTGACTTCGACGTCGATAAATTTAGCGACATCGAGATCGAAGCGTGGAAAAATACGTAAACCCGTCCCGTAACCGAATCGTTCGGGTTTCGCGACGAAAATAATTCTGGAAAACTGCGCGCGGCGATCGCGCTAATTACTTTCGTATGCAGATACGCGCGTCTCGCGCGGATTTCGCGTGGCAGCGTAGCTTAACGGGTTGTTTTCGGTAATAAATAAAGAAGCTGTTTAAAATGCAAATTAAACGGCCGAGGAAGTCGAAAATCGATATGTTTAATAAAGGAGGAACCCGCGGGGAGATCAATATCCCCTGTTTGCTGATGTTTCCGAGTGTGTGCGCTCGTATGCACGCGCGAGTAAACGACGAAATATATCAAACAATGTAAAATATGCAAAACGGTCGACTTACAAATTCATAATTTACTGGACGGCTGATACTGCGTCGGCGCGATGCAATTTCGCAGACTTTAATGAAACCGACTCCATTTTCATGGATAACCCGATTAGGCCTCCTCCCCCCACCCCGTCCCTGTGCGTAAACTCTCTTTCAGGATTTTTTGTGTAAATATTCATTCGACGTTCGCTCGAATCAAATGGGAAAAAGTGAAAATGTAAGCTATTTGCGAAAGTTGGCGAAAACTCGTCTGCGGTTTTATTTTTCATTTGTTACAAGTCGATACCATAGTCGATCGAGAAAATAATTATTTACGAAAAAATGCTAGTAATCACGTAAACATCCTGTATACAAATTTTAATTCTTTTTCAATTAAATATGCAATTTATGAGCCAGTTTTATCCCACATTCGTCGTATGATCGATAGGAATTGTTGAAACTTTTTTAGATATGTAACGTCAAAGTAAATGTCAAAATAAACATAGAAGACAGCAGAAAATATAGTTGTTTGTATAGTCATTGCATAGAGGATGAAATGCCCTTAAAAATGAGAGTTTGTACGAGTCGATAGCGTTATTAGTTCCGGAGATATCGCGATTTTAGTTTCAAGTCGATGCGGTGGCTAGTTACGGAGATATAAGGGTCCGAAGTTTGTTGACATCGGCGCGAGGTGAATGAACTCGCGTGCGCGCGTAAATAGTAAACAGTGCCTAGTAATTTCTTGGAACTAGGTCACGCAGTCACGTTCGTAAGGTAGGTCAGCACGACGCACGAGCGAGAGAGAGGTCCAACGCGTTAGACGAAGACAGAGAGAGTCGAATTAAAAAAATGTCCTTTTACATAAATTACGATATCTCGAAAACGAAAAGTCGGATCGACAAAAACCAACAGCCATTTTAAAGAGGAAGGTTTGCCGACGCTAACAATACCTCAATTATGGCATAAATACTAGGAGTTTCGGAACTGCACGCGTCCAAAGTTTTAGTATTTTTAATACGCATTCATACACGTTTCTAAGGCGGTTAGAGCGTGGATAGTGGAATTTAAAAAATCTCTTTACAAGAGGAGGCTTTGCCGCTTCTAAACATGCCTCAATTATGGAGAAAACACTAGTAGTTTCGGAATTTTTAATAGACATTGTTAGACTGTTGTAAGACAGTGGAAACTTAAGATTCTCTCCTTTCATCTTTTCTATATATTTTCCTAAATAATTGCACCTGGATTTGCGGAATCGCAACTTTACTGTATCTAAATTTACTTTGTGGCTGAAGTCGAGCAAAAGTTCTCTCTTGCTCAGTCTATGCATTGTAAAATCGTTCTTGGATAACCTTATTAAGAAACTGAGTTCCTGGAAGAAAATTAACAACTTCGTACCTGGAAAGTTTTTCGAGTTTCCTTTCATATCGATGAAGCGTATTGCGTCATATTTTTTCTTATCCTAAGAATTTTCAAGCAAAAATATCAAATAATAAGATTATAGTCATCGTCCTGGCACATGTATTGTTCCAATAACAGCACTTGAATGGAAGAATGCACGGAACCAATTACTCTTTTCAGGTAATTAATTTGCTGAAGGACCACTTTCTACAGGCTTTATAGACACGGAATATTGAATGGTTACCAGCGAGGCAACCAATGCGACGAGTAATTGGGTACCACTGAGAATCAATTAGAATAACTCGGAGCGGTTCGAATACAGAATTAATCGGCCTTCTAAAATCACTTTGTCTCCTCGCTTAATTACAATGCCGTTTTATTCGCTCCATAATAGTCATAATTCATTTTAAATCCTCCCAAGTCAGCAACGCGTTCAATTATTCATCGCAGATATTATCGCCGATAACCGATTAATGAAAAATACAAGATATTACAAATAATACAAAAACGGCACAAAATAAATTAGAAAAAATAAACATTTCGAAGGTTCGCGAACAATTCGAAATAACAGGCAAAAATTATTCTTAGAAAATTTCAAAAATTCAAATCACATTTCTCATTTAAACATGTTTCAATTTGTTTTTTGATCTACTTCTGCAGATCACGAAACGAATGTCCTCCATTTTATAATCACGCCCGCTTTAATTTCCAACGAAACGTAAATCGTCTGAAAATAATGTTATTTGACGAATATTATTGACTTTGAATGCAAAATAATTTTTCCTACCATTCTTTAAATATTCCAGCAATTGTCTAGTCTATTTCTCCCGCGGTAAATCAAATTAACCTATCGAGAGTTTAACTATGAAAAATGTCAATAAATTTGATTTATCGTTTCCGCTCTACATATTAAAGAAGCCGTCTTATTAAAAGAAATTTACACGCTCGATTAAAGATTCAATTCGATTTTATCTAAATTAAGTAATTACGGAAATAACTATCTGTCAATAGGGTAAATCATTTGTAAATAATAGAGACCGAGAGCGGATCGATCGATCCGAAAAGTAGACATCTGACGCGGCAGAAAAAGCCAAAAGCGGCGGTGGAAGCGAACAGTCTGCTCGGTCGGGAGTTCTTTTTTTCTAACAAAGAAAAAAAAAGAAGCAAAAGAGATGAAAAGAAAAACTTTAAACACCTTTTCCTCAAAACTGTGTTCCCCGATCAAATTCGATGGTCTGCAATGCTATTGCTGAATAAAAACTTGCGTAACTTCAAACAGAGAGAAATGGCGGCCATTTTATTTGAAAGCCCAACGTTTTTTTTCTTTTATTCGGTAAATAAAGTCGAACTGTTTGGAAACCAAAAGGATTAAATTAAATATTGACGTTGAAATATTATTATAAAATAATTATTGAACGTTTCTAACTATTTATATTAATAGAGACGTAATAAAATAATCTTCGACAATAATCTTAATGAAATAGCTTTGTCAAGCAGTGTTACTGCTCGGCGCCAGTTCAACAATTAATTGCGCTTTCGCGAACTTGAATGCCCCGGACGATCTGGTTCCCGTTCGAACTGCTGGTCATTCCTGATAACGGTAAATCCTTAAAACGTACAAGCCTTTTTAAGTCCACAAAACTTCCGGATAGGTCGGCCACCTGAACTGTTTGGCTTAACTTTTCAAGGCACACAAGAAAGAAAGGGATCGAAGTTACGCAAGATTCGATTCGACAGGCTTCGAAGAGACACATTCACCGAGGTGTGCGACCCTTGGAACGAGAAAACACAAACTGTGCAACGAGCAGCAGCCGATCGAACAAAAAATAATAATTTATTTATTTAAAAGCACCGTTGATTTACAACAATTATTAGTTCATCGTGAGGATCGGTTACAGGCCTTTAAGTGTGATAAAATGGAGGAATTTACATTATAAATCATGTTTGATCCAAAAGTCTCCGAATTCTACTATCGATTATTTAAAGTACGTCACCTCCGGAAAAATGCGCGATTTAAAACGACTGCGAAAGCTCCGAAAACATTTCCGATTCCGGTTCCTTTGAGACTGCTGGGAAAGAGCAACGGTCGAAGACTTCTGAATGTCCGAAATCGCGTCAAACCGCTTCCTTTTTAGCTTTATTTTTCCATCTGGCGGCGAGAAAATAGTCTCACAGAACGAAAATCAAGCAAATACGACAAAACGGGTGAGCGCTACACCTTTTCAGGTGAAAAATTTGAGCGCGCTGCCAGAGGTCTTTGCTCCAACGTGATTTCTCGACGAACGTGGCAAAAGTACTGTCGCTTGTGGAGCCACAACACGTGCTTCCTACCCAACCACAGCGAGCATAGTTATGCAGGGCTGTTCCACACTGATGTACAGTATTCGACAAAAATATAAGAAGCTTCTCATATTTTGTTACATCTACAATACGAAAAAGTACATTTTACATATCCCACTTTACATTTCTGAACTAGGTAATATTACTATTCGTACCATAAAAGCTGTTCAACAATATTTTATTTAAAAGACAAAGTTTTATAACAATCCACCCATTTACCCACCATACAAATATATAATATTTATATATACATATATGTATAACATATATAAGTATTCAAGCGTCTTATACTTATAATATAAGTATTCAAAGTGTCTTATATTTTTGTCCAGTACTGTAGCTCAAGTTTGTGCACCCCGCGGCGATTCTTGGATTTCCCCCCCAAAAACATACAAAACGTTTTTAGACCAAGAATAAACTGTTTATTTCCAAGACGAAAACGTTAACTAAAATCTTTACAAAATCTTTGATTCAAAGTCTATTTCGTCGGTGAGTTCTGCGAACGACAATTGTGAGAAGAATTTCGAAAAACGCGGGGCAAACAAAAACCATAGTTTCGGATTAGAACCGTGCATTGAACTTTCAGTTCCATCGGAAACAATAGTTTTAATAAAAACAACAGAGGGCGTACGAAGCGAGAACAAGAACCGTATTATTCTTTATAACAAAATTGCCAATAAAGTAAACGACGCAAAGATTCTCAATGAACAGAATTCTTTAAAGGGGAGCTCAACGAACCGTGCACGGCCATGGAACTTTACCAGTTTTATAGTCTTTGCGTGCGACTGCTTGAAAACTTTCCGACGGTGGAGCAAATAATATCAAACGTTTCGTTAATTATTCGCCAAAGAAGAAAGCACAAACGAACAAAGGAGGTTGTTTAAAAACCACCGAACCGAGTGCCCGTTAACTGTGCGCCCCCTCCCCCCCCCGTATTAAAAATTTCCCTAAAGATTCGCCATTGTAAGGCGCGGAAAAAACCTTTCTTCTCGTTTTTCTTTTCTTTTTTTTTTTTTATTCCTGGGCGTTCCGAGCTTCTGACAAAAATGCGTGTCGGTTCGAGGCGTTCCTTTTTTAAATTTCCCGACGTCGTGTACCTTTCCGCTGGGCGAAAAAGCTCATTATTCGAG
Source organism: Colletes gigas (assembly GCF_013123115.1). Lineage (NCBI taxonomy): Eukaryota > Metazoa > Arthropoda > Insecta > Hymenoptera > Colletidae > Colletes > Colletes gigas. The sequence goes on along the minus strand of NW_025106632.1, from coordinate 10,712,213 downwards.
TTTACGCGATCCAACCCTGTGTGCGCATGTTAAACAACCAGCGATGATCGCATTATGGCAGGGATGAGCAACGTACGGTACGTATGCGACCAGCTAAATAATTTAGTGTGGCCCGTGGCTAATTTGAATAAAACAGGACATTCTGTCACGGGAATACTGCATGCTTAGGCAGGTTCAACGACTCGATTTTTCACTAATACACTCGAACGTGCTATTCTTGACTACCTGCCTTTTAATATCGAGCCAGACTCTCCGTTTTACTGGCACACTGAATCGAAGAATAGATAACCAATGCATATCGATTTATCCCTAATGTTTATTCGATCGAAATTGTTCGTGATGACAAGCACTATTTTCTGTGACTTTTTGAAAGAACTAAGAATGTTGATAGTACAAAGACAAATGTCCCAGATTTTCTTTGTGTTTGATTCTTTTAAGGAGCCCTTACCTGGAATCATGTCTCACAGGAACGAAGAAGCGAAAAAAGACTGTCCAAGGCTGACACGAACTTCGGGACAAAGAATTCTTTGATGTTGTTTGTTGGTTGTTGGTTGTTTTGTGGAATCTGCGCATTCACCAACGTGGCTTCTAGACATATAACCTATTAACGCGGCAGGAAGGAACCACGTTGGATCAAACGGAAGAAACCCGCATCTCACACAACACATACACGTATTATATTGTTATTACACGATACGTATGAACTTCACTTATTAAACATTAACATTGGAAAAGAAACGTATCTAATTTCCTACGTTAAACGAACTTTCGAGACGCACGCGTCACATCTGAGGCCCAGTGACGCACTCATCTCCCTTGGCGGCGCGCGCATGTCTTTCAACACAATATGGCGGCAAGTATGAATACACATTAGTTGCAGAAGATAGCACAGCGACGGGAAAAAATTAAATCATATTGAAACAACTATTTATCGAGGGACTCTTGTATAATTTAGGGGAAAAATACTGTTAGGTATTCCACCTGTTTTCCAACGGAGGAAACAAGTGTTCGAAGCAAAATTAGTAACTATGTTTGTAAAAATTGAAGAATAGAAACCAAGAGCACAGAATAATTAATTTGTTCGCCGATAGTAAAGCACTTGAATTAAAAACTGTAGAATTATTTATTATATTTCCTATTAAATTCAGATAATTATTTTATTTGTTCGCAATTTATCGTACTTACGGTTTAATGTGTATTCGAAAGAGGAAAATGTGTATGACAAAGGATTGAAGACATAAACGAACAGGATTCTCAAATAAGCCCCTATTTTATGCTTTCGGGGTATACACAACCCTTGACTTTGGACTAACAAAGGGACCACGTGACGTGTTACGCAGCAATTCTAACGAGGCTTTGTAGATAAATAGAGCACCGACAGATATCCAACCCCTATTGTGCAGTATGCCCAGACACTGAATAATTAACAATATTAGTAATAAAGGTCGTAATTCGCCGTTGGTTCGTCAACTATTTATGGCATCCATTAAGTACTTATTTTTCGGATTAAAACGTGTAATTATTAAGCACGGAAACTATCGCGCAATATTCTGTAGGAACTTTAACTAATTATTTCAAAAACATAAATCTACAAATTAAAATAAAATGGTGGAATCGAAACGCAAATAACAATGGCTGCTCGAGGCCTCTCGATACTCTCCTTCGTTTATTTGCGCGTACAAGTATCTTCGTTAATATTTAAGCCCAACCACACCGCGTTACAATTTCTGTTTGCTGTTATCTCGTAATATCGCGCTGCGAACAAGTAAGTGTCTTGCAACATTTATGTCGTAACAGGAGAACGGGTCGTTGAGTGCAAAATCTGCATGTGACAAACGACCGGAGACACTTTAAAGCCCTTTCCGCGCGGTAATAATGAAATGACAAAAAGTTCACGCATCGCGGAACTCGTGCGTTACTCTTCTCCATTATCCGGAAAATGTCCAACAAATGAACTCTTCGAGCAAGTGGATGGCAATCTGTTCGCGAGCGTGCATTAGGAATCCAGAATGGAGGGGAAAGATTTGGGTTTCTCGTGCTTGGTGGAAACCAGACACTCTGTTGGAGTTACCCTAAAGATCATAGTAGCTTTTGACACCTTCTGGAAGAACTCTAGCCCTCCCAAGGGAGGATCTTCCACCATCGGGAAATGCTGATTTAGCTGATTTCGAAGGACAAACGCTCCGTGTTTTCCGTTCCTAGAGGGCCGTTTTCTTACGTTATCAAATTTATTCATGACTTTTTTTTTATAGTTACCACAGGCATCACCCCTGCGTAACGCTAATCACCACCCCGTAACGCCTCTTGTGATACGCTGTTTCCGCTATTCTAACCAAAATTACTGTTATTTGACACATAACTGACCGTGACTGCATATTGGACAGCAAATGTTAATTCCGATATGTTCAAACGTGTGCCTCCGTGCTTCGTTGATTGTCATGGCGAACGCTAATTGAACCCGGAATCCGCATAAACTGAACCGAACCGGAAATTGCTTTTGCGCGCGAGTAAAAGTCAGGCGAATTAGACACGAGAATCATCGAAAGATATCCTGAAAAGCAAATTGTTTCCAAAAACCAATCGTTTATCTATAAGCACTGTTCTCTGCCTCGACTCTAAAAATATCATTATATTTTCTCTCGTAAATTAATAAACAAATTATTGAATGATTCTTTTAAAACCGTGCACCTCAACGTTACAGTCCGCTAGTCCGTTTTAATTCCTACTAATTAAGGACTTTAAATAATTATTTCTCCCTTCCGTTATGAAAACCAGCAAAGAAATCTTCAAGCATTTGTAAGAAAAGTTCCCTTGAAAATTCATTACTAAAGTACAACGTCCAAATAATAATGCGACAAATTCTGTTTAAGGCTCTCGTTCAATCTCCGCGAGAATTCTGCAAATATTAAACGACAGGAAAGAAGAAACAAAGGCTACAATTAAGCAACCCGGTGACGATGACGCAAAAAATACCAGAGAACAAGATTGATGAAGAGAATCGTCGCGTTTAGAAAATGTACGCTCGAAGGGTTCGACGGAGGAATGTAATAATCGAGGAAACAAAACAACTCTGCGTTTCACATTTTTTACATTACTTTCTTACGTTTCTTTAACAGTCGGATAAAATAATCAACGATAATATCAACGAGACTTAAGGGAAAGCTCGAGTAAAATTCGAGAAGTTATTTTACTTGCTCGGAATAAGCATAAACCAATATGAACCCTTGCTAAGAGACTAATACCTAACTGCACGCGATTTGTATTTATATCTTCCGTTCCGCTGGTACGCTAGTAAAAGTAAATGGTTATTAAGAGGATGAACAATCAACGAAAACACAGGGACTCCAATTTCTGCTTATACTCGCAGCAAACCTTGGACAAACAATAACAGCAATTACTGCTACTAGATTCTGATTATCATCATTAAAGATCGTACCGGCGCTACTCTGATTACGCGAGCAATTTTACTGCACAAACGTGCTCGAATCGATTTATGGAACATCGGTGTCACAGTTTTGTGGACATTCTGGGCAAAGTAGCTGACTGAATAGCTCGTTGAACGTTCCGTGTGCTTTTATGCGAAACGAACGGGGGAAACCCTTTAAACGCGAGCAAGAAGAAAAATTGTTATTACTGTGTAAACGCGAAGAAGTCACGCAATTATGAAGCTCGCTACTTTCGAATTAACCTACACGATTTACGTCAGCTAGCTTTTACTTTCCACGATAATTAAACAAGAATTATATTCATTCAACTTCGCGAGTAAACGAACTTCAATAATATAGTGTAAAAAATGGAAATGATCGATATTACTTATTTTATAGTATGTATTTACTGATACGGTAACTCTGTTAAAAAATTGACCAAAACTAGGGTTTTACAAAAATGATCTAATAATGAAGATTCCTATCTATTGATTATTTCTTAATTACTAATTTTTTAAATAAATTTGTGAGGTCGGAGAAATATGTCCAAAGACTGTATTGACTCGTTAGGGCGCGGATAATTCGCTCAGAAGTGTTACAATCTTCCGAGAAAAAGGGTAAATCTAAAAGTGCTTAGGCGAACAAATTGCTCGTTCGCATGCAAAGATCGCGCCCCACTTGACCGGGGAAACTAACTACAGAAAATACCAGAAACAAATAAGAGAGGGTGGAATGACGCAAAACGCGAGAACACGTTATTTCCCGCGTATCGTCTCTAATTTGATTGAAGTCGCGGGTAGCGAAAGCACTCGTTCGGCAACGCAATACGCGAGAGAGCCTTTTAAGTAAATTAAAATCGGTCAGAGCCGACAAATTCAATAAGATCGCATTGTTCCTCGAGTAATCAGCAGGACCTTTGTCGATCGCCATCGAACGCAATAAGCACGCGACGCCCTGATAATATTCCAACACTCCCCACAGTCCGGTTCTTCGAAGTTTGCTCGTATTTGATCGTGTGTGATCTCTAAACAAATTGAAAAAAAGGTTAAAAAATAGTCTCAATTTGCATGGAACACTTCCCACAGCTCGGTTTTTAAAGGTTTGTTCGCGTTTGGTCACGTGTGATTAGGTGTATGATCTTGTTTGCGCAAAACGTTTCTAATCAGAGTTACGCGATTTATGGCTAACATTCGACCGATGGTTGAGTTCCTTTGGAATTATTCACACAAAATTGAGCAAGCATTCGAGGGTACACGTCACTTGGGGAATTAATTGGTGTGCTTACGCGTACACAATACCGACAGATTTGATGAAAATCCAGGCAGCGCAGTGCTTGGATGAAACCTTTCAAGATGCTTTGCGTTTAAATCCTCGGCCTTGCTAATTGAACGCGGTCGTTTCACCGATATAATTATTCCATGAGCATCGTGTAGCTTCGACTGGATATGATTAAGAGATTACCTGCACCCGTACAGGAACTAATTAGTTGATACGCAGAAACATCCACATGCACGCATTCGTATAGCATACTTATCCCAGAACAAAACGTCCAAGCTTGTGTCCACGATAAAAAAATGTTCTGTTGATTTTTATTTCTACGGATGTTCGTGTACCCATAAACTGCAAACAGTAGCAGATGAAGGAAAAGAATTTTTCGTTGGTAATTATTATAATTAAGGTTTGTTAAAGTAATTAATTCACTGGGTCTTTCTAGATCCGTATTTCATCCCGAAGTATTAAAAAATCAAAATGTGACGCGATTAACAGATTTTAAGAAGTCGTATCTTTCTGTTGGAAAGTAGTAGTTGGAAAATCCACTGTTAGAACTCGTAAAAACCGCTGAATCTTTTTTGCTACTATTTTCTTTTATCAGCTATCAAAAGCATGACGAGCAGTTTCCGTTTCCGGCATCATCGTGCAGATAAAAGTTCTGACGGATATGGAGAAATTGGCTATATTAAAGAAGCATCCGTGAAATTTGAAACGTAAAACTACGGAACTAGGGGGAGTGGGGAGAGGCACTTGTTAAACTGATTGTCTAAGAAGCATAACGGTTGGCTCTCGTCAGACGAGCAAGGTTTAGTGCCACACTTTGCTGATTTCAGAACTATATCGAGGGTAATTTCAGAGAACGTTTGAAACGTATCCGCGTACGTTACGAAAAGTAGCACGTTTCATTTTTCTTGCGGCGAATGGCTCGTTTATCTTCATTGTCACGAAAAATATCACGTTTCGTATTTCTCTGCGAAAAGAAATACATTCGGTCGGTTGGCCATGAAAAGAAGCATATTTCGTCGTCTCCCACGAAAGCTAACGCGTTCGAATGATTTTACCAATGAAAAGAAACACCTTTCGAACGATTCAAGTTTTTGTTTAATCGAAAAATACCATTTCATTAAATCAGAGAAACAAATAAATTGTTATTTGTATAAATTAGTCGAGGGTATTAATGCACGCGCAATATAAATAAGCACATTAACTGCACGTTACCCTTTACGACTGATCGTTAAATATTAATACCCATCGATGAGTATTGACTCGTTATGCCATATTACACATTACAAAATCGAATCATCGAAACCATTTAACGATCGACGCATTTAATACTCGTGGCGTTCGAGGAATAAGATTCGACGTGCAAACATTATAGATTTCGTTGGGAAAGAGCGTACAAACACGCATGTACACCCGTCGCGACTCTCTCCGCTTCTCTCCAAACAACACTAATTAAACTCGTCGAAAATAACGATTATTAATTGGATCTAAATGGACGAGGTGATTAAATGGAAAACGTTTAATTATTTTAAAGAGGAGCGATTTATCATCGAAAAACCAATAGTTTCCCACAGCGGTGGCCTTCTGGTTGAAGAGGATCGCACGAACGATCCGCCGGTACGCTTTGCGGAGCAACAATTGTCATGCGAGCCACGGTTCCCGCGAAGCAACAGGAAAAGGAACTACGCTTTAAAGCTACTTTGATTACGATTCCGAAACACTGCGACTCTTGCGTCGGTCGAAGATCTCGCGGGCAGGTTTTCGTGGCTACCGTTCCCCTTCCCACTATCTCCTAGAGACGATTGCTTCGCTCGTTAACGTAAAATTCACTCGCGAATCCGGACATTTTAACAAAATTAATCAACGACTCCTTCTTCGCGAAAATTGTAATATATTTTATTCCAAGACGCTTCCCGAACTGGCCACCAGAGGGCTACGGTTTCAGCTCTCTCGCAAGCGCTCGAGCGGCCGCCAATTCGTACATATACACTCCTCGAGTATGAAGTTTTTAAAACTGTCTTTTGTCACGCGATTTAAATTTATTTACCGGACGTAGGGGAGGAAACTAATTTGGAATTCAGCGTTCCGGTGCCAATAAAACGGAACGATCCCGACGAATTAAAGTTTTCCCAGAGACCGCCAACGACATCCGGTTTTTTCCATGCCAGTAATACGGGCCAGACAGTTTCTCGTTCGACCATGGGGGATACGGTACCAACCAAGGATTCGAAGTTTCCCAGCGCCAGAACCGCGAGAACGAACTCTCTGGGCAACGTCGAGACGCACCGGCGCTCTGCAGGAGTCTGATTAAAAATAACACTAGACCGGCTTGCATGCCTGACCTTAAATAGCCGCATAACGCGTGGCGGAGATTAAACTGAAACCATGCAGGCAGCCCCGAAAATACCTTTCGCAATCTGCTTGCGCCGGAACACTTTGCGAACTGGCGCTGAGAGCGATTCAAGAGTCGATGATGATGGTTCCAGTCGCCTTAATTGGCTGACGCCCGTTGGCCGAGTTCTTGTGGCCCGAATAAGCATGTTCGGGAACCTCGAATGCACGCGTCTGCTGGGATAGGGGTATAATTTTATCTAGAAAGTACGAATCATTTATTCGACGAATAAATTTAAACGTCGTTGAACTTTGTACGAGAAGGGAGAGACAGTGTTTCGAAGCCCAAAAATGGCGTTCGACGAGAAAATATATAAAAAGGAGACATTTATACGCGAATTTTACATTTTTTCAGTAAAAATTTGAAACGTTGCATACCCGGTTCTATTTATCATAGAACGTTCAGCTACGTTGCATATTTTTCGTTGGAAAATAATTAAACGGAGAAACTATTTCGCTCTCCTTGTAAAATTCTGCATGGTTTCTGTTACTGAATTTCGTTGTTTGGCTACGCCTTTCGAAATCAACAAAATTATATTTTTTCAAGAGAAAATAATTTCCAAACAAAAAAATTTGAAAAAATAATGAGATTCGTTTTTAAAATTTAGTATAAAATTGTACGGTTAATGTATTTTTGTGAGACGTCTCTTGAAACTAATAAAGGAAGTTTGTACAAGCATTTCCTCCAGTCTGGTTTCTGAATTATCCTAACTTTACTACATTAATACGTAGTAGGGATAGCGTATTTCATGCCACTCTCACGAATAGGTTACAGAACGACACGCTCAACGCCTGTTATATACAAACGTGTCGTCATTCAATCTGTACAATTAAACCAGGTATATATGTCATTAACACGTTCAACATGGCGCATGATTTCGTATGTATCCCGTTGGACACCGCGGTTGAAGAGATCGGAACGCGCAGATTCCGATCGACGAAGCTATTAATGGAAATACTGACATCGTCAGAATCTCCAACAAACCAAAAACCACTCTTCGAAGAAACGTTATGATTGCTAGAAAACGACGAAATGAATATTGCGAATTATTGTATAATACATTTCGATGACCCTTATTTCTTCGCAACTTTCATTCGAATACCAACGAGAAGAAATAAAACTTAAGTCGTCCTTATTTCTTCGTAATCTTATCTTACCGAAATCTTAACGTCAATCATTTATTTAATAAAATTGTATCCAAGTCGTCTTTATCCCACTGTCAATCTTATTTAATAGGGAACAAAACTACGCTTGATTCCTTTTTGCTTTGTAATTTCTTCTTATCCAAATCCTGGCGCCAATCTTTCGTTTAATGGGGAACAAAAGCACACCGAAGTCGTACTTATTTCTTCGTAATTTCTACTTAATAATAACAATTTAACCAGCAGAGTTATTTCCCTTTCGGTTTCATGAAATATACAATACGCGAGGCGACACTTCCTGCACTTCCTACACTCGCCACCAGAGGGCTACGCTCTTGTCTCTCCCGCAAGTGCTCGAGCGTCATTATACACTCTACGATCGACCCTTCACAGTCCCGGCGTCCGAGGCAGACTATCTCGCTTATTACTTCCTACAACAAGCCGGCCACAGTCGAACAAACCAATTATGGAATCAAACAAAAGAATACGAATCGTTCGATCAATTGAAAAATAATCTTCCACGCGTTGAAAAAGTACATCGCGAACTCGCTGATTGTTACGAAAAGCCTTTCAAGGCTTTTCTTCGAATTTTATTCGATGGTCTTGCACGTTTCAACGCTAGCTCGAAAGAAACAACACGATTCTAGTAGCTCGAGTGTTAATATTAACAGAGATCGTTCGGAAAACGACTCGATAATCAGTCAGGCTTCTCCGTGTTCCACGAACACGATAGTTAATTAGGATAGGTGGAACCGCAGATTCTGGATAGGATCGAACCGGTGGTGGGGGAGAAGCAATCGATAGCAGAAAGTCCATGAAACTCGCAGAGAGAAAAGGGGGTAAAGTGGTATCGCGAGGAAGTTGCGTTTGGCTCTGACCGAGCCTGTATTTGTTAGCAGCCAGGAGGAAGTTCGCCGCGCCTTCCGCTCAAACAGTGGCCGCGCCTAAGGATCCGAATTTTCTGCTTTAATCCACGTTTCGCCTGGCCCCGGCGTCAAAGCGCGAGTTTGATTAAAAATAGCGCTGGACCGCGTCGGGTTCGAACTTTAAATAACAGCAGAAACGTTCGTGGAAAACACGTGCGTCCACGCGACAAACCGACCTACTTATGTCTGCGTCGCATGCGGCTAATGATTCGACCGTCGTATTCCCTGGCGATATTTCTCGATCGGATAAGAAGGTGTGAAAATTACTTTGAAAAGAACCGACGAGAAATTGCTATATAATGACACGGCTCGAGGTAATTATTCGACGAAATGCCGTGACTAATTTGTCGGCAATGTTAACTCGTTCGCTGTTGACAACACGCGCGCGAGATTACGCTTCTCGCCGGCAGAGGGCTACGCTCTCTCGCAAGTCTCGACATTTTCAGTTGTGCTTCCTATTCTTCCCACTCCGTGTGTAACTTGATTTAATTGTACTGTAAAATATTAAAAGATTAAAATGCACTGTCCAAATTTAGACAATTTTGTGTCTCAACAGTTGTTGACTCAACGATTTTCAAATTTTAGATAAATATTACTTTATGTTAGGTTAAGGAAAAAGACACTTAAATTGTTTATTAAACTTAAAAGGCATATGACGAAATTAAAAACTACATTATATACTGAGAGTATATTTAACATAATAACATGGCGCGAGATTGAAATTCCAACGCTTTATTTAAAAAATTGAAATTTTGTTTTTTAAATTAAAATAATCCAAAGTAGAGTCCATTAGACTTTGTGCGTTGTAAATAATTAATTCGATTTCATAAGATGAGAATGTATGGAATAGTCAAGTTAAAAAGGTATCGTTTTCGAAGGGTCGGTGTATCATTTTGATTGCAAAATTACGTTCACACATCGAATAACGTCTGATCGAGCGTGTCCGTGAAAAACAGACCGGTTTGATATTAATCACGATGCAACTCGGACAACGACACGTTCATTTCTTGTGCAAGCATTTACATTAAACGACCCACTTCCTGCCAATTTAAATTTACTATGTGACAGTGACAGATTAATTATTATCCCGAACGCGGTATGCAAATTTGTCACAGTGGGATAAGAAGTGACAGAAATTGTGTTTTCACGGTGACCTGGTTGAATGAACGGCGGTCAAGAACAGATAAAATCGAGGCAATTAATTTATCCGATGCTTCCTTTTTCCATCCCCAATTATATTTACATAAAATATACGATGTTCGAAATTTCCTTTTCTGTTTCGTTTGTTAAATATTCCAGCCGCGTCCGCTGCCCTCGTACAACAACCTACGAATAGCAATTAGTTTATTGGAATTATCGTTACCTATTATCCAATCTCAGAAATAAGAATTTTTCCTCTGAATTTTACAATAATTTGCAAACGTTCGAATTAAATTAAAAACTTCTAGTCTTTGACAGTTGAGTCTCTTCAGCGATCTTTTCTTTTATTTGATTTCATTTCATAAATAACTTTTCTATCGCAAAACTCTCGAGACTTGAATTTCGAAATAATATATCGTCTCAAACTGAACGACGATGAGTCTGGCGTAAATGATTGATATATTGGTTTAAATTGGGCCGCTGTGTTTGACAGTTCCTACGTAACGAATGCTAATTTTATTAAGTAAATCGTTATCGAGATTCCAGGAGCTGACAGATTTATGAATATGCCTGAATATGTAACGCGCGCAACACGCTGAATACAATATCGTAATTGAAACGGTAATGCTAACGACACGATAAATTATGTAGGAATGCTAACGACCCTGCCGCGAAATAGAATTAAATAAGGATAATGGAAAACAGGATTAACGAATACGAAGCCTAAAATCAAACGACCGTTAAATCCAATTACTTTCGATTAAAGTTAGAATTCTACCGAAAGGGCAACTCGTACAATATCTCGATAACTGTATTACAAGCAGCAAGAAATTTACAGTCGTTTGTTCGGTGATTAAATTACGATAATTCCACGTCCGCGAAACAGTAAATACGATTATGTTCGGTTAATCAGCGGATGTAACAAATTTCTACGGTGCTCCCATAATCACCGTTTCTTTGTCTCGGCGTGACGTCGGCGAAATTTAAATTTACAACATCGCGCGATGCAATTACCAAACTGTTAACAATTAAGTTAACGAAATAAATGTTTCGATGTCTGGATCAGTGTGCACATCAGGTACGTTCAATTCGTTTTATAATTATTTAACTTGGGATGTGTTTGTCGTCGTGAAAAGTCTGGGATGAAAGTTGAGCATCGAGATAGATGGCAGGAGAAATCGATCAAAGGCCACGTCGAAGGAAATATTAATGCAGCAACGTCCATTCGCGATAAAGGCATCGATCATTTGCTTAATGGACGAGCGAGATATTCCCTGTTTGCCTTCGCTTGCAAATATCTTGAAAGCTTTGTCCCGTTGATACTGTTCGAACGTGCTCGTATTGTTTAAACGGCCGATCAATCGCGAACGGTAACGCGCTCATTGTTTCGAACCATGAGACATGACCATTTATAAGTGAAAACTGCAAGTGGAAACTCAACGTAACTGCCGTGTCCCACGACGATCGATAGAATTAGAACTTTCATTGGGAGCCCTTATTGCGTGTCAAATCGAACACAGACTTCGAACAACGATTGAAAAAAATATACCTATGTATATACGATCTATACGATAGATCCATCACGATAGTCTAAAAGATGAGTTTTCGAAAATGATTTCGATTAAATTACGTCAGAAGCAAACTACGAACCTTATCGACGCGACAAAGTTAAATCTTATACAGGGATTTTTTCTGGAAACTGGGGCAAAACTGCAGTTCTATTTTAAAGGGAAAATACAACAAATTCGTGCAGGAAAAAATCCAGAAAAATTTTTTTAATCGAACTGCGCATTCTTTTACATAAATCGATTCTTTTCATTTTGCGTAGTGCCGAGATACGACCGTCGAAAACTATATTTTACGAGATGTTTCGTAGTTTATGCTTGTATCGATAACTCAATCTTCCTGTCGAACTTGTATTTATCATACTATTGTAAATCTCGTGGTTTACGTGGTAACAGTTTGAAATACGTCGTAATGAGTTTGATAAAATGTGGACTTTTGATTCTCTGAAAACTGCATCGTTCACAACCTTATTATTTGGTTAAATACTTATTCCAAATAAATAATAAGATCGAATATGACTTCTAACAATTATTCTACACTGGTAAACGAGACTCATTCATCCCTTAGTCACGTTATATTACATTTGTACTAGAAGTTTATTGTTCTGGAAGATCAATTCAAATTTTCTTTTTCTTTTTAAGGAAATTATATCCTTCCGACAATTTTGGGAACGTTCAAAACAGCTTAACGAACCAAACCCATCGACCGTGATTATTTCTATTCGAAGAGTCCTGCCTCTAACGATAATTGCACGATTACGGTTTAAAGTCTGTAAAATTTTACGATCGTAGAGCGTACGGAATCGCGCGAATATTAATTTCTCTCGACTACCTTCAAAAGGCGGGAACACGAGAACGAAATAACATAATGTATGAAATGAAACAATGTACCCGTCAATTCCATGGATTTTTCCATCCGTGGCTCAAACTTTAAATGCGATTCAAGCGGAAACAACTGTACAACAAATTGCCAACCATGGTCGAGAAAATACTGCAAAATCGTTATCAAACGGTGCTTTGTTCCATTCAGAGGGGGAACATTCAAAGCTTTGCCGCTGATAAAATTTATTCAGAGCAAATCACCGAAATCGTAAACAAAGTGAAAAACGCGACACATTTCGAATCGACAGTTGGGAATACGAAATTCGAACGCCGCGAAAATTACGAGGCGATACAATTTTTTCCGAAAGCTTGGCGCCAGAGAAATTAATTTCGAACAGATTGAAAATTAAATCAAGATATTTGTATAATCTTCTATACTCTGAGAAATATCGACTCGTACTACGAATCATGCCAAGACTCTTGCTTTCAGGTCAACGTGGCCCGTTCCGCGAAGGGAATTCTTTAGCAAGTTGCCCCCTATATATTGCATTTCGCTTTCAATAGAACCTTGACCCTTTGCCCGAGCAAACGTCAGTCCCGTAGTTTCCTTCGTATGACAGGATGGTTCTACGCGGAGATTCCGTTTACAGATTTGCCCGACTAGGCGAAGGGTAAAGTGGCAGGCTAATCAAAGTGTACAGCGTAAATGAGCTATTTTCAGCCCATCGATTTTAATCCAATTATGGCGAACTGATAAGACTAACGATAGAACTGATACGGTCGAGTGTCGATTATACTCGAGGACCTCCATTCAAAAATACTTGATAGGAATCGATATGTGTGCAGGAGAATAGACGAGATCGACTGAATCTACGCCATCGGTTCCAGCGCTCGCCACCAGAGGACGCTCTTGTCTCTCTCGCAAGTGCTCGAGCGACCACCTATTAATATACATAACAAACCTTTCACCGAGGCAGTAAACGCTCCCTTCTCCGTCAACATAAATCTTTGTTGATTTCCAAGTGTATCTTAAAAGAATTTCGTAAAAATCAACAAAGTGTCACAAAGAAAGGTAAATTTGAGACAAAAATCGCTACTTCCCCGAGTACACAGTAAGGAGCTTCGATAAAACGTGTCAGCTAATGACGACCAACTATAAACGCAGACAAAAAACTTGTTTATTATATTTCTCATTAGATCGAGCAGTTCAAGATAATCTGAATAAACTCGTGTCTCTGAGATAAGAAAGCTCGAAGTAAAAGAAACCAAATTACGTAACAGATCGAACGAATAATCGCGTTTCGACGGGAAACTGTTCGGGGAAAAAAAGAAATCCCGATTTCGTTCGATCGCCTGTTCCAGGAAGGGAATCCTTTCACCAAGTTGACCACTATATTTTGCGTTTACTTCCAGCCAGATCAGTTTTGTTTGCTCTGCAAATGAAACCGGATAGTTCCGCGGCCGGCTCGCAACGGAATCAAGTAAATAACGCGAGTTGATTTTGCTCAACGTCACTTTGCGCAACTCATTTCGTTCATTTTACGAAACTAGTTCGCTCTTCGCGTCTAAATGTTCCGGGAGGGGGAGGGGGCGAGGAGTTCGTAATCGAACTGTCAGCCATCCGACGAAGTAACAGGCTCTCGCCCCTCGCTGTCTTACAAAACGAGATCTTCGTGTTTCGAACCGCTGGATTATTAAACTACCATTCAACAACGAACGGAAGTGGAAGGAAATATATTATTCAATGAACGCCCTACTGTGGGAATTGTTCGGCCATCGGTTACCAATACTTTCCAACGGGCTCTGATTTCATTTTACGCGTGTAAAGGGCGGGTTTCGACCCCTTTAAATCAATTATCAAGCGTTCCTTGTCGGTTTCTGGACTCGGGAAACCAAATTCCACCCCTCGATGCTTTGACTGTCAGTCGTGTATGATTGGTACGACTTTTCGCTGTGAAACTAAAACAATTCTCAGATTGACACGTTCGCGGGCAGTAAAAATTTTAATAAGCTGCAATAATGATAATCTACGTCAAGCAATTATATTTGATTTACCCAATGTGCCGGCTGAAAGAAATTTTTAAATACACAGAGACAAAATAAAATGAAAATATTCGATGAACATGTGCATGTGCACGTCGAATAATGTAAACTGAATTGAGTCCAGGTTACTCAGGATTGGTAAATAGGAGGAAAGACAAAATTCGACCGTACATTTGCCTACGAGTTATATATTGGATCGAACCTTTGAGAACGATTTCCGGTTCGCGTTGCTACATTCTCGAATTCAAGTAGACTTTTCCCAGGTATCGAAATAACCGATTCCTCTTTCGCTCGCTCTTCGTGCTGGCCGCAACGACCGGATCCCTTTACGCGTAAGAAAACTTTGAATACGTTTTCACTCGCCGTGCACCGACCGGGTAGATGGCTGCTTTTCAAAAAGTGGTACAACTTAACCGCGAGGTTGGCATTTCAAATCGCGACTGGGCAAGTCCGTAAAAGGTCGCTGCTTCGCTACCGTAAACGATCTATGGATCTCGCGAAATGGAATTTCCTGCGGGTGACAAATTCACGCTGAAACAAGAGGCGTGCATCGAGTTCAGCGACGCCGTCTGAAATTATTTTTCGCCCATTTCGACGGTAATCAGAGGCCTCCAACTACATAGTTTCGATTTAACCCTATAATTGTCTTTTCGATGTGGCCACCGTTGTTTCTGACATTCATAAATATTATTTTATTTACATTTTAATTTTGGTACTCACTTCTCATGAATGGACACAGTTTTCCAAATATCAAATCTTATTATAAACTTTGCTAAAAAAGATAAATAATTATAATCGTTCCTTAAATAGAAATGACACAACTAGGATAATGATTCAAATATTACGAAATGGTATGTATAATATTATACAATTAAGTTTAATTTTAAATCCATTTGGAAATTTTGAAGTTATAACGAACGTTCTTTGCTAGTTACGCGCGATTCGTTTTTCTTTCTTAGAAAATTTTCGTTAGATACGTCGGGAAACGCAGTTACCACGCCCACACTCGAGCTGTTAAGCCAATAGCCGAAGTTTTATGACTCGTGAATTAATGGAGTCCACGTTTCGTTAAAGGCTGATTTTCTCTTCATAGAAGTTGGAGGAAATCTAATATTTGCAAATATAACTTTGCAGGCGAGCTGGCAACCCGAGAAACAACTGGAAGTTAACGGATGAACGACGGACGACGTTCTTTTCCATTTTCCGTTGAATGCAATTTCAAACATTCTTTCCCGCGGTACAATTACTCCATTGTCGAGCGATTCTGCAATTAAAAGCGACATCTGAAGCGTGTGATCATGCAATTAGGAACAGTAATTCAAATCTTCCCCGTAGAACGAAAGGAATTCGGTCAAATTCTCTCGCGCAAAGGCGACGAATAATCTACAGCGAAATTCTATCTAAGCAATTAACAGCGTTAATATTAAATCACTTCACGAGCAACGAGCAACGTTTTCTAGTTTACTTACTATTTAATTATTACGAAACGTACTTAAAAAGTTTTTATAGTAATCTTACACATACTTCTGGATTTAATATCTCAAATTTACATTTTGCATTTCGACGAGTTTTTAGGGAATCGTGCGCGAGGCTGCATTCGAAGCGACAAATAATTAAAATCAACATTTTCGTTGCATTACTGGTGTTTATTTTATGTTCGGGTCGTCGCAATATTATTTAGTTCGTTATTTCCATCATTCATTATCGGTCATGTCAAATTGGAACATCATATTTACATTTTGAACGGTAACAGTATTCCTTTGATAATATTGAAATAATCGGCAACATAGTATTCTCCTCGATTTGATTGGTAAATATATTTTTCCACGTTATTGAACTCTATTCTACCATACAAATTTTTAGAATATTTCAGTATTTATTCCATTATGGTATTAATACCATTACTGTCAGCAGTCTACGATGTATTTTTACGATAATGTAAAACCTGTAATCGTGAATGGTGGGGAGCGAAGAAGCGGATAATTAACCCCAAAATAAACAGTGTTATTTAACGAAAATGATAAAACGCGTTGGCTTACTTTCGATCTATTTAGCAACGTATATTTAGAAACATGGGGTGGTTTACCCCTTCATTAAAACGCACATTTTCCAATTAGCTTCTCCCAAACGTTTTTTGGGGAAAAAGGAAAAATAGAAATTAATTTTTTCGAAAATAAAGAAAATCGACACTGTACGCTATACGTGTCTTCCCGGTAAGTAAAGGAAGAATAAAAATGGAAAGCAAGAATAAACTACTGTATTGCTAACACCGAGAGCCACTAGGATAGAATATGTAAGCCTCGTAACTTTATAAAACGATATACTTCGGGCAGGAAAAGTGTATCGATGTGGGTCCTTTCAAGCTATCGATTCCAATAGCTTCTGCAACCATTTTACCCGAGGCTATCTGACCTCGGTCGTGCGTACGTCGACGCTTCGAGCTTAAAGATTTAATAGAAATAACATCTCATTCTATACGCAATTTAAAAATCCACCATTACTTTCGACAAAATTTTACATAAAACTTCGTTGAAAAGGCCTTCGATCGATTAACAAATCTATGATAACAAGAGTATGGTTGCTTTCACAGTGCCATCAGAAATAAATACAAAAACCTTTTCTGTATACAAACTTTCCACACATGGAAAAGAGAGAACACAAAAAGAGAATTAAAAAATATTCCCCAGAAAAATGCTAGTAAAGAACGAAGATCGAAAATAATAGAGCGTAAACTACGATCGAGGAATAATAAAATGAATACGCGAGCAAAAATGTGTTACGCTTCCGCGTTGAATACACTTTATGTTACGTAATCGAATTCGCGATGCATTGTTCGCACTTACCGCGGCAACGTTCTGCGCGAATGTAATCGAAAATAACCGAGCGGTTTAACGGGCGGGAAACGATAAAACGATCCGTAATCCGAAAACCGTTTAACGTTGAAGAAAATTAAAAAAAACGTTTCTAGGCACCGAAAACAATTGATTCCATTCTGACCCGCCATTAATATGCGGGTTCGTTTGCATCGCGACAATGATAATCTTAAAATGATCAGATGCTTACGTACAGCGATATAGCGAGAACTAGTAAGAACGAACGAAAGAGCAAACGTGCTTTTAAATTAAATTCGTGCTTTTGTAGATATTTCCATTCTTCGGGTCTCGATTGTAGGAAATTCTGTCGACAGATTTCGATTCGCGTGCAGCTTTGTATTTCACAATTATATCGACAATGGTGCGCGGAGATGTAATGAACAGCTATTGGCAGCAGTACGGACGTCATGATAACAAACATTCATTAGCACTGCCAGTAATTCTCTGAACAATTGTGCGTAACACAAATGGGGTAGATTTCATCGTAAAAATTCCGCACGCAATTACATCGAATTTATTGTAGGATTAATTTTGCAGATACGTGCGATACCGGCAACCTTCTTTCTCTCTTTCGAGTATGCGCTTTCGGTACGACGGTTTAATATCTCCTAATTACCTACCACATTAATTTTTGTTTAATTGGAAGACTCCAAACACTTGCAATTTCAATTCTGAACGTTTTAAAAAAATCAACTGTTTACAAAATTTTATCTCATTTATGTTTCGTTTAACTTCCGCTTTTTACTCCATGGCGAAATCCCGGCGCGCAATTTCCCAGAATTTACAACGATATTTTAACATCCTACGATAGCAATTTTTTATTTTTTACCTCGTGAGGCGGAACCATGATATTAAAATATTTTCGCGTGAAACGAAAAGATCATTTGAAGATTAAAATTAACTGGAATATTGAGCTGGCGTTTCGCGAGCCTTTCGAACGAAAACAATAAGCAACGCGCGGGCTGAAAATTATTACGAAAGCTTTTAAAACGATCGTGCGTCTACAGCGAGTCGCAAATTGGCAGTAATATCCGCTCTAGAAATGGTTTATGGTCATATAGCCAGAAATATGCAATTGCACAGTGAAACCGTACTTGAAGGTTTTCGAGTACTTCCTGCTAAACACTGGCATAGTTACACGCATAGCACAACACGCGTATGTATATTGGAACAGGTTGCTTTGTAACCACCGATGTAGGGAAGCACGAGCAAAAAACGAGATTATTTGTTCGGATAACTGCGCTGCAATTGTATCAAAAAACAGTCATCATCGATGCGTCCGTCTCGGCCAAAACTCATATTTTTCTATTAATTTTCATCGAAAATTTCAGATTTTCATCAAACTTTATTTTTTTACAATTTAAAAAATACGAAAAAATTTGTAGCATCGATACGACTATATTTTTATTACGGTCCCATTTCACGACTGGATACAAATATTCCCTTGTGGAGATCATAAAAAAAAATTTATCAGAATATTAATTTCTCATCAGATTTGTTGGCAAATTTTATTTCGGGTAGAAAAAAAGCATACTCGTAAATAACACGTTAGGAACGAATCGACGACAATTTTACCATTTTTATAACGGAGCCAAACAAAGGGATTTCCAAATACGGTAAAAACTTTTACTTCCAGGGGGAGGGGGTTACGTTAATATATTAACAAACTGCGCAAATTCCCGCGGAGAATTTCATTGGTGCGCGGCCAAGTTGGTATCCCGTCGTACGGGAAATCCGAAAAAGAAACAATGAACTTAAAATTAAGAATGTTACGAATGGACTTCCCCGTAGAACCCATTCCCCCGGATAATTAGGAGAACTTCGACCAGAAAATGCCTTGCTTCCAAACTAGTATCTCGCGAACTCGTTCCTGCCTTTTGGTTTAATTTTATATTAAATCGCGAGAGCCCCGCCCGTGAATTCAGTCAATTATTGCACGGTTCAAAATGGCGCGTCCGTAAACAAATCTACCGTAAGAACCGAATGGCAGCAATTAGGCAAAGTTTAGCTGCGCGAGAAGTTTGAATCGATTCGTTTCGTTTGGTTAATTTTGTATCTGCGCCAGGCCTGGATTACTATCAGTCAACTCTTTCAATTTATTTCGGGAATACGCAAGTTCGGACAAATCCATATTTAGAAACTAATGGCAACATTTGCCTGGAAACTTTAATAGAACGAGGCCCGATCGTCGACAAATATTTCCAACTCGAGCCCTTAAATACGTAAATCTACGAGTGAAATTTCTTTTTTTCATCTATAGCGAATCACCATTACGACGTGCAATCGAGTCGACGAAAAAAAACGATATTTAAAAATTATAACGAAGTGGTTATTAACAAGCGAACACGGTTCGAAAATTGAACCATTCTTCCGGAAACTCGAGAATTTCTATCGCGAGTATACCGCTCTTCTATTTAGCGACCCCGCGATTCAATGTTCCACGTTTCGTCCAATTAATTTATCATCGAGCGTAATTCAGTGTAAACGCTAGAAACCGGGAGTAGTGTTTCGCCACTTTTATCTCACCCAATTAGCCGACTTTTCGATTATCCGGACCTCCCTTACTTCCAATTACCTCGGATAACCGGAGTTCCTTTTCTGCTTTCAGAGAACGATTCGACGCGCAAGAAGAAACTCGTGGAAACGTTAAAGAAACGAATAACATTCCGTATTCCCGACGGATTACGTTAATACAAATTTCTGGCTGTTCTCGAGACTTATGTTACGCCTTCTGCCATTGTCGATAGCTAAAAATTCGAATTGTTAAATTTTTTAATTTCACTGAAGTTAAAATAAAATAAGATCCAACAGATAACGAATGAAAATCACCCCCCATTTTTAATAAGCTATTAGAACTTTGGACCATGAATGACTAATCCGCTTAATGGAAGGAACGTATTAATCGTAATTAATACGTTAATACAAATTTCTGGCTGTTCTCGAGACTTATGTTACGCCTTCTGCCATTGTCGATAGCCAAAAATTCGAATTGTTAAATTTTTTAATATCACTGCAGTTAAAATAAAATAAGATCCAACAGATAACGAATGAAAATCACATTTTTAATAAGCTATTAGAACTTTGGACCATGAATGACTAATCCGCTTAATGCGTGTACATAAAATTACGATCCAGGTTTTAACGCGTTAATAAACTTTCTGAAAAGGTCAGAAACGTAAAAAAATGGGGGTTTTTTTCTTTCCTCCTGTCCAAGCGCTATCACCATCAACCGTTTTTTACGACGTTTTTTTTATTACCGTCATATTTTATTTTATTTATTTAATAACGACATATAGTTAGCGCCCGTTGTTCCTTTCGAATACTTTTCGTCCCTACGGTCGCTGCGTCCAAGTGAAATACGACGAAAACTAAAATTTAAAAATATACGGAACTCCGTTTGAAGGATAGCGACAAATAATAAATCTTCTATTTTCGAGATTTCCAAGTTCTCCGGCGTTAAAAATTTAATACGAAAGAGTATAAATATTTTACCCGCAACGAAATGAGACGATATTTTTTATTTATGCAATAGTGGAATAGTTCTTGGATATTAATGTAAAATTTACCTTTGAAATTCTGAAATCTAATCGTTTCAAGTTTCAATCTCTATTGCAGACACTGAAAATGCCTATTTCGGAAAGAAAGATTCACAGGTATTTAACGCTTTATGCGCAAACGTACTGACAGTAAAATATAGATGCTTTAAAAATCGTTTATCCATATAAACGTTTCGGTATCGTTTCAATTTTAACGCGTCCTATTTTCTCTTCCAACGGACGGAAAATCTGATTTCCGCAAGTATTTGCGTCCCTGTTTAGTTGAAACTGATCCGAATTTGTTTCACATTAATTCCCACCGTGGTCAAAATATACCTCGTAAAATTATAAAATCTATTTTTATATTCATCCTTGTAAAGTTTCTGCATTCGTATTTAAATTAATTAAATAAATGATAAATAAATAGTCGCGAGAAACTCTGTATTTCTTTGGAAAGTAAACTCTTCCCGGCGCGTAACATTTTCATTACTAAAACCACACACACTGCGTTCGAATGCAATCGGTATAAGTGAAACGTACATTTAATCGTACGCGAGCAATTCCTTTTAAAGCGAAATTATTCGTTCTACAACGGATCCGCCATTAGAAGTCGGGTTTTATGTAAATTTGACAAATCCTTTCATATCGGGCACAGAGTGTACAGTTTATGCAAAAACTATCACGTGATGTACATACACAACGTCTGACATGCATGCAAAATTCATTAACTTATCTGCATAAATTTCTGTTATCTTGAACGTGGCAAAGGTCACACGACTTTCTGACTTTCCGCTAACCCGTACATCGAACGAAACTCCTACGTCATTAACGACGAACTTCAGCCATCGTTTCTTCACTTCATTAATCGTTCGTATTAAAATCAAAGACGAAATATTGATAAATAATTAATTTGACATTAATCGTAACTATGCAATTATATACAATATGTAGACGATTTCGAAGATATTTTAAATAGACTGCATAAAAGATAATTAATACAATAATGTTAACTCGTTAACCAAAAATTTGTCCAACGGTTAATAAAAATTCGAGCGTTTCATTCGGGCAAAGAGTAATCGAGACCGTTTTTTCGTATTTTCAATATTTACTTGGGATTTTAATAAACCAGTTCGAGGCAATCGAGGAACGAATTCCGTGTGAAGTCTCGAAAGAGATATTATTTTCCTCGAAAGATTATCGCTTTATTCGATTTTTCTCTATTCGACGGCAATCACGACTTCCCGGGTCATTACGAGTGCCCTTTCAATTTCTTTCGAAACAGTTCCCCATTTCCTTCTCGACCTATCGTCGGACATGCTCAAAGTTTTCCTACGAATCGATGTTTATCTAAACAGGAAAAATTAAAATTATATCCGACCGAGCGAAACGTGTACTTTGAACGTTCGTTTCGATAACGGAACGAACCGTATGGGAAATCAATCGAAAGACCTAAATTGAAATTAATGCGCGGTCCGTTGCGCGCGAACAATTTGCAAAATTGCGAAATTCGTCAAGAACATTTTGAACATTTTTATACCACATTACATCGAATAAAGCAAATCCCTGAAATTTGTATATGACGATATTACTGGCCTGTAAATTCGAGAAAAATCTGAACGCCAAGGGGTTGAATCAGCCCCTTAGAATTTGCAAAATTGTGAATATTTGTATAGTAGTTGTTACATCTATTATTGCAAATTTCTGAAATTTTTATCCGACGACAATATTGTTGGTCTGTAAATTCGCGAAAAATCTGAGCGTTAAGGGGTTGATTCATCCCCAACTGAGAACGTTCATCGAGGGATTAACAACGCTAGCAAAACATTTCGTACCGATATCGTCCAATTGTATGGCGTCTCAAGCGCTATCGTTTGTTATTTCAGAACCAATTTCCTGCGGCATAAAAGAAAGAACCGCGGGGGCTTTATTGCAACGTTCGTGCTGAAATAGTGGGAGGATTCAGGAAGGTCTGGAATAAAACACTCGCAACGGAGGATAAGTTTCATGGCCTCGTGTGTCAATATCGCGGCGACTTCCTGCGTTGTTAATGAGAAAATCGTACGACGCGATTCGGACGATGTAAAATTCCGGGAGCGTTACAAATTTTCACCCGATGATGGGGAAGATTTGGAAGCGTTAGTACCCTTGCTCTTATTAGAGTCAAATTATGCACGTTTAAGGGGCCATTCTACCTTGCAGGCACGAAAAATACATATTTCTTTGTGATTTTTTTTGCGGGCTATTAAAGAGCGATTAATTCCGTGTTTTGTAGATACATTTATTATATATTTAGCTATATTTACGAATTTTTGCAACGCATAATATCTATTGATTACGCTGTTTCTGCTGATCAACAAACAACAGTTTTTAGGAACGCCGCCCGACTGCGTATGTGATATCTTGCGAACAAGTTTTCCGAATTTCAATTTAATATTTGGTAGATATATTTTCGAGACTACATACTAAAAGACAATGCAAAAAAAAATTCGATTTTTTTAATTCCACAAAGTAGAAAGGCCCCTTAATTACTTCAGAAAAGTCTTTAAAATATTAATACTTGTAAACTATTGTTACAACGTATTATTAACATCGTATTCATTATACAAAGTGTAAATCGTTTAAAAAGCGATTTAATATTGAGAGAAAATAGTAAAAAGAACTACGGTTAGAAATATTCTATTATTAAATGATTCCAGCATTATCCAGCGAAAATAGGAACAGCAATTAAAGGTTTGTCCGCGTCGAACCGTCGGAAGGCAGCGCTTTACAACCGAGAGACATTGCGAAACAACGTTCGAAAGAGATTTATCGCTGTGCACGGTAAGCCTCGGTGCCTGTAAACCTTGGCTCCGGACTCGAAAATGGAGAAAACCCACTACTGCGTATCGTCACTCGCGTTTCCTCCCCCCTTTCCCCCCCCCCCTTGGTTCTTTCGGCAGGAACGGTGAGTAGATTTTCATGACGTAGGAAAACATTCTTTACCGCATTCCACGATGAGAATCTATTAAGCCCGGTGCATACGAAATACTGCTCTTTGAAGTTTCAGCTTTTTGAGCAAGATAACGCCGACTTACGCAACGCCCGAGTGCCAATTTTTCTGCCGGAATATTCGAGATAAGGCGCGTTGCCCAGAGGCTCGAATAAAAAGACGCTCGATCGGGTAATTAAAATACTTGAAAATTATTTTTCCCCCCTCGAAAAAGCTAAAGTGCAGGGAACTTACGCGTACGCGCGCTGAAACTTCGAATTATTCGCGGTTACTGTTTTCTTGGCGAAAAGAAATTCAACAAAGAGTATCGCGAACGAGAATAATCCCTTGGAGTTTCCGAATCTGAGGGTAAATAAATACAATTACAATCCCTGTTCGTGTTTCGCGTTCCTCCGCGCAAGTACAGTGGGAACGGGGGGAAAAAAGAAAAAATGCATTCTATAAAGCAATAGAACGCGAATCGTGCGCAGACAATCGGAACGTTCATGAATGATAAAAAGAAATAACATTGTTTGCATTCTACTCGCGCAACCATCCCCAATTAACCCCTATATAAATCTACCCTCGCGGTTTCGGTCGACTCCCGGTCTCTCTACGTATCCCTCGAACCTACATCGACGAATAGAAATTTATTCTCGGTCACGATAAAATCGAGACAAACAAAATTCTCTATAAATATCGAGTCCACTGAAACTGGAAGTTGAAATATCCTCGAAACTGCTAAAAAAATAAATTACAAATTAATATAATAAATATGATAAAAAAAAAATTTCAAATCGTCCTAAAAAAATTATTTTCAGCTAGGAGGGTTAATCACAATCATCTTTGGTGAATAGACATACCATCGAAATCCTACTCACTTTCGAGAAAAAAAATTCATTACTGATCTATTTCTACAGACGGAACTTTAAACGTTAATAACTTTTTAACGAAGCTTCAATCAACAAATTGGTATTCTTAATTTTCGTCTTATTTTTGACTGTGGAATCTCCCATTAAAATTTTTCCCCGAGGTGAACCGAGCACTCTGTATGTGACTCCGTTTGAAAACACAAACTTGACGAAACATTTCAACGTACAGTCTGAATCGACTCGCGAAGTCCAACCCGCGTTAATACGGTTTATCGACTGGTATACTCAATAACGCCCACGCGATTTTTAACCCCCGCCAATCCCCGGAATTAATTAGCGGGTGATGGAGAAATCCTTGTAAACAACGGAGGTTATACTTCTCTCTTTTCGTGGCCTCCGTGGCTTCAAAGCGAAGAGAATACTATCTTTCTCCCTGGCGGCACCGATAACATGAAAATTCATGAAGGGTTTAGTTCCCTGGCAGGGCGATTTAACGACTATTCCGGGGCATATTTTCTGCGGGGAAAACAATAGCGGGGGAAACCAGAGTTTTTGTCCTCGAGATATTCGATGCAAGATTGTCAATACCGAGACGGACGTCGCTGATACTTTTCTTATTCAATATTCATCGTTCTCTAACGAAACTAAACCAAAAATATACTCCCAAAGAGTATCGCGACATAAATTACTTGTATTGTCGAAATAGAGAATTACTTTCAATTTAAATTTCTAGTTCAAAATTATTAATTGATTGTAGGCAGCTTTTATTAAGCGTTCATTTCTATAAAAATTGTTCACAAGAACGAAACTTTGGTTTTGGGATAATTGTAAACTATCCACAATTTGTCATAGAACTTATTTCTATAGCCTCGTTAAGAGAGTCCTATTTCGATTGATGTTCCTTGAATGTTCGTTAATCGATCCTTTCAACGATTTTAATTACCCTTTCGGAAACATATACTCCGAGCCTGTTTTTCCGTATTCTTCGTAGACATTTGACCAGGACAATTTCTATCGCGAAAATGACCGATTAACTCTGTCCCCTCGTTAATAATTCGCGGTAAATACGAAAACGAAAGGATTATCGTGCGCAAAGCGCCTTTTCGTTCTGTAAGCTTCCGCAAATAAGCTTCAGTTAACTCGAGGGCCGAGCGTGGGTGGATGCTTTGTGTTCAAAAGTATACGCGGCGCCACGTGCGGCGAGCAACGTTAAAAAAAATTAATTAACGCCGAGGCCAAAAGCCGCGGGGCCGCCAAACAGCGCGAAATTCACGTCGATAACGCAATTAATTTTTTGTCCAGGATTTCGTCGCGTCGAGACGTCGCCGCTCCTTCTTTGACTTCCGAACACGCCGCGGAAAATACGACGAGCGACGATAAATCCGCGGGGAACGCGCATAAATCGTCGGCGATATTTCGTACGCGTGCGCGATAAACTTAAACGAGATTTCTGCTCGCCCCTTTCGTCACAAGTAAATCTTCGAAAATGAACAGGAAAGAAAAAAAAAAGAAACGGGAGAAACAACTTCCTAGTCCTTTTTTGGGGGGAAAATGGCGGATGGAGGTTCGAAAGTTCGTGGAAGCGGGAACACGACGACCATTTCCAGGAAAACATTCTCGCGGAAGAAGAAAATATTGACGCGGAGAAATCTACGACACAAGGTGTTGCCAAGTGCACGATTGTACGATTTTGACGTAATGCTCGGTTCGAAAACAGCGTCTTATGGGATTTTCGCGCCATTAATCAGCATTCTACGACTTTCTAAATACCGGCTGATCCGTAATTCATGGCGCAAACGAGGTCACGGATATCCAATGGCTCGGATTAAGACGAAAATCTAACGGAAATCAGACATTTTGTTCAACGAATAAAATTGATTTTTCCATCTCTAAATGTTTCATAAAATGGAATACACTAGACTTTTAAAAAATAATTGTATACAGAATATCGGTACGAAATAAAGATATTTGCAGCTAATCGTGAATTAAAAATAAAATTTTTGAGAATATAAGGATGCTGATTTTTTTTTTATTATTATTAACTTTGCTAATGTTTTCTGTCGAGCACCATTAAGAGTTTGTCGGGGGGGAAAAAAACTGCCATGTATCTGCGAAAGTTTTTATGATAGCATTAGGGTTTGAAACTCTGGGGGATAGTTTCTCCCCTTATAATTGTGACAATCTGAGACGGAGGCAGCTGAAATTTGATCGCTATTACCTAACCAGTGGATGGAATAAAATTCTAACAAGTTTGAATATACCAAATACAAATGTTTGCAAAGGCAGGTGGAACGCGTAAATAAAGGCAACTGAAAAATAAAATTTAAAAAGAATAACTGTTGCAGACTGGATTCGCCCTCGACGTTAAACTCGCGTTTTATCAAACATTCTGCTCGCAGAGCAACGCTACAATTCTGGACAGAGAGAATTATTTTTCTTCTAATAACCGACAAAGTTACTTCTTTCATACCCAGTTTTGTGTTCGAGCGAAACGACGTCACTTGACAAAGAGCCCGGTTGAAAAAGCACAACTCTGCAGACAAACGTATTACGCTTTTAATTGAGAATACAACAACCTTCTACTAATTAAGAAAGGTTTTTTTTTATCGTTTACAAAAATAGAGACTGAGACCACGCTCGAAAGATTTTAGTCGCGACAGATTTTTCATCGACCGCCTTTTTCCGTCGTTAAATTACGTTTCTATTTTTCCAACGCGTTATTGAAAAAGGCTAGGACAATAGGGAAATATAGGGAAACAGTGAAAGCGATCTTACGACATCAATAGGAACACTGGTTGCCAACTGTACGCCATCTGGAACACCCTCCGCCCAATCTTTTAATTGATCGGCTGACCAATTAAAAGTACATACTCAGCGACCATTGATCCGTGATGAGCAGGGTTGGTACACGATTATGGTGAAGCGACGAGGACTGAAAAACGTTTTTGTTTCTAGTTGCACATCGTACACCGTCTTTCAATGTAAAACTGCTCGAACGTGTCGAATAAATATTTTATTATTCATGTATTGTGATTATCCAGAATCTATTTAACAGTTGTTCTTTTATTTTCTAGTTTTGATCGAAGTACATACGTATTAAACTTCTAAATCGTGTTTAAGGTACGCTTCTTCAAAGTGGAACAAAATGTTGAAACTGACTATAATTAAACAAATTTATTTAAAATGATAAGAAATCATTTCCTCGGACCAAGGTGTTGTTAATTTTGACGTTCACCAAGATTATAACGAGCAATTATTTTATACCAATGTTTTTGTCCTGTATTATCTTTTTACATAACGAGTCTTTGCTATTACTAGCACTTTACGATATACTAGAACGATCAGTAACCGTGAGGTAAGAAATCTTTTACTATTATTAAAAACAACGGGTGTCGATGGAATTGATATTACAAAAGTAGACCATTCATCGCACGGAAGTAAAAAAGATGGTTAAATATGCATACGGTAACGACAATTTGAATTGCAACCTTCGATAGAACCGATGCATTAGCTGATTGGTTTCACGAACGCAACGTATCGATTTCATTTCTACTACAATTAATCGTTCGATAAAAAAATCTTGTCGTTTTGTCACTCGGTTATATCGTGCCGTAGAATATCACCATTCGATGTTTCTTCGACGCAATTCTTGTATTGTCTTGTACATTTAAATTAAAGTATGTCTCCACAGGGAAAGATTATACAATATAAGTTGTTGCGAATATTTTATTATTAAAATATTATTACTTATACTTTATAATCATAGGAATTATTATTCGACTTTAAAGAGAACACGATAAATAACTAGTATGGCGACACTTATCGAGCTCGCCATCAGAGGGAGACGCTCAACCCTTTCTCACAAGTGCTCGACCAACGATATATACGCTTGTCGACCAACCCGGTCACTGTCCCAACGTCTGAGGCAGTGGACGATCTCCTTTCCTTCTCTTTCCTCCTATCTCGCTCACTTATTCCATCGACAAACCGCCACAATAGTATAGAATTAAGATAGTGTAATTTCCACGCTGATTTTAAATGTGCAAATTTAATAAAAAAACGCTAAAATTAAGACAGAACCGTTGAAATCTGTAAACAAAAGGCTATCGATAGATATCTTGAATATCGCCCTGCTTTTCGAGCAATCGTGGTGCTGGCCCAGTGACCATTTCGTGAATTTATAAAACTTCTTTCTCTTGTTCTTATTTTCGTCGAAAGGATCGCGTTTGGTCCGAGATAACGACCGTGCCTCTGTTTCCCGCAATTTCCGATTCGTCGAGTAGATCCCCGTAAGACCGTTGACAGTGTGTACTTGACTTATTTGTTCTCGGTACTGTTGCGTTTATCTCGGAATCAACAAACGAAAGGAGACAACCACCGAGAGCACAATAAACCACAGCCAAGGCATATCCGGACTATATAGGAAAGTTCTGACACGATCGACGCTTTAAAGGGGAAAAGTTACGCCGAAAATAACCGATCACCGAATACGTCACTTTGAACCAGTCTTTAACGAGAAAAAGAGAAACCTCAAAGAGACACAACCTTCTTCGTAACAATCTATTATTTCCAAGAACGTGAGATTGTTCTAATACTTGTCTTCTTTAAAACATTTATTCGATTCTTTTAAATTCTACTCGAACTCGAACTGCTGTATTCTATTTTAAAAATGTCTATTTTTGAGGAGCGTGCGCAAATATGTGTGGTATTTTTTCGAACGGTTAGTGGTTTCGGTATTGTAATATGAAATAATATTTTTATATCGTGCGTAAATATAAGCGAGAAATACCAACCAAAAAATGATAAACATTTTACTCGTGAACGAAAAATTTTCATCCGAAAATATTTATCGAAATAATGGACAAGTGACCCACAGACTGAACGCCCACGTCGCGCTGTCATACGAGAACTTAAAGCGGAGCGTCTGGTTGCCATTAAATAAATGTGAGATTCTTCTTATCGAAGTTTTCGTGCGTTTTAACACGGATAGATTGGGTTAAAAAAGGACGAAATGAGAAGGGGGATGGGCAACATTAATTTTCTAAACGAAATTAAATGTATCGTGGATTGTTATTAACTCGAGAAATTTGATTTTCTACGAAGTACAGAATATCTATAGTATTAGAGTAGATTGCGTAGGTAGACCATGGAACACTTACAGCGAAACGTAGAAGCATGGCATGTATGAGAGATAATACTATTTCGTTTTTTTTTTTCTTCTTTGTTCCGTTGGTTCCGTTACTCCAGTGTGCATCAAGAAGTCGGTGTAGATCGACTTATTCTTTTTCTTGAATCCGAGGTAAAATGTTCGCCTCGGAAACGAGTACAATTTTTCGAAAGAAGGCACTATAGCGAAGGACCCGATAAAATAAAAATTGCAAAATTCGTGCAAATCACCTTCGTTGGAAACGTGACTTGAAACATGTAAACTTGAAAATTATTAGTTAAAAATAAACGACTCGACTATAAAATGCAAGAAGAAATAAGAGGATTCTGTGACTAGTTTTGAGTTACAAATATTGACGAAACATATTCTTGTAAGTTGCATCGCGAATGAAAGAATATACGTGGTCTATAAGAGGGTCGACCTACTGGCACAAAATACTAAAATAGTTTCGGTTAATGGTTCCATCTTGCTTTCAGAAACGGAACAATTTCAAACATTTTTGCCCGCTTTTACTTTGAAAGTAAAGGAATTCGCTGGGAGGGTTGTGAAATGCTACACCCTCGACAAATCGACGGTATCGATTTTATAGTCCTTAGTAATCGGTATTAAAGCCACTCCTGGGAGCAATTTCTTTCGCATTAGTTCCTAGAAGACAAAATTTCGAGACGCCACGGATCCGCCGCTGTAATATCAACTTAGTTGACGTCCCGGTTAATCTACAATTGTTCGGTGAACAACTCGCTTGGGGGATGCAACGACTGCAACGGGTCTCCGCAGGAACGGACGCATTCTAATCTAAGAACGGACTGAAACTGTTTCAGCGTAACCGTACATACGCGGAGGGATAAGTTATTGGACGTTTACCAGATTATCAGCCAGTCAGGATCTTCAATAGAGAGGAGAATGCATTAGGTATAAGTAGGTTATACGATGGGCCTTCGAACTCGTTCCGCGAAACGGGAGAGTAAATTTTGAAAATTGCGTTTCGCCTCTTCCATATTTTTCGCTTCGGCGGAAGATACTCGCGCTGCGCGACGTCCTCGATTCTTTGTGCAGATTACATCTTTGGCACGAAACATCCTTCCCCCGTTTCCATGTAATAATAATCGACCTTTCAGCGAAAGAGAATTAAATATCGCTGTTAGGGTTGTTTGCTTCTCTTTAATTAAAAACCGTCCGGAGACTGAGGCAACCCGAAATCTGAAATTAAACGTAATGTGAACACTATAACCTATTGGAAATAATTTTACATTGGATATTGATTAGAAAACGATGAGATAAACGATTTCACCCGGAACTATAATTTTGTGGCGTTTACTGCCCCCGTGTGTGAGCACATGCGAGAAAGACAAGAGCGTAGCCCTCTGGCGACAATTCACGTATTTGTTTCTTCTAAATAATTTCCTTCCGTTCGCCATCGATAAGATTCTTTTTCGTAACAGGACAGAGAGCGTATATAATATTTAAAATCGTTGTTAATATTCACAAGAGAAATCCTGTCGCGTTTGAATAATGAAATTGACGTGCAAACTGTGTTTACACAGGTTATGCAAAATTAATCTGGTACGGGCACAGCGGCACGGCACGAATCATTAATATCTGAGAAGGATCGACGCGCTCCGATTCCCAAAATACCGTCTTAATTTGACAGAAGAAAACAGTGGTTAAGATTTGCGTTTCTCGGCAGTGAAATTTACGCAAGAACGTCGGCGAGGAATGTAATAAAAAATATCGGTTAAACGACGCAGCTATTGGCACACCCCTCGTTTATTGGCACGTCGACAGAAAAGTTAGGTTAAGAGCTTCGTAAATCTCGCTCGAAACAAAAACGAAACAACGGGAATTCATTTCCACGTCGTAGGGTGATTCCATGATAAAAATCGCGATGGATATTAATTTAGTGTTCGTAAGTAAGTACGGGTCCGCCACTGTGCTGGAGAAATTGGCTGGTGAGTCTGATTATTTATAGTACGATCTACTTCCTGCAGACCCACCTTGCTAGGTCCATGGAAAGTAGATTACGCTATTACTGATCGGGCCAGGTAGCCAACTTTTCTCGGAGCTACCTATTTTAGACAGTGGAAAACAAACGTCTTGTAATTTTAATTTGAGTTTAATTCGGAAGTCGTTCAACGATGTCTCGATTCGAATACCGGATATTGGACCGAAATTGAACGACAAAGTGAAAAGGAAACGCGAGGGACAGATGTAACGCAAGAAAAAAGGCAGATAAAATTACATGCGGGAATTGAGGTTTCAGAATATCTCGGGAACAACCGTGATGTCCTTGTTCTCTTACTCCCGGTTCCAAGCTACCCTCAAACTACCCTTGGTAGAGCAATATATGTGTGCAGAGCGAGTTTATGCAGCGCAGCTGACTATGATATCGCATCTTTCTGTGCACGCACACGTGCACGGAGTTTACTACGACCGTTTATGTATATTGCGCCATTATCGTGTACCTTGCACCCTTCCTTTTGAAGTTGTCATCCAATATACTTCCGCGTAAATATAATTACAACCATTATCAACGGGTTGCGATTACGCGGGGGGTTCTCTTTTGCGCAAAAATTATACTATTTATTTTTATAATTGCATATATACATTGGAAATTACATTGTCGTCGAACAAAGGAAATAAAATTTCTTGAAACAGTTTGGAAAAATATCTGAGAATGTATATGTATAATTATATATTATAATAGAAATTGAATAGTTTATATAAATTTATTTTGCATAAAATATATGCACTGGAAAATTTAATTCATTTTGAGAAAGAATATCCTCTTGGAAAGCAAAAGTAAATTAATATAAAAAAAATTCAATGGTATAGAATTACGTTAAAAATATACGAAAGAGAGAAACGAATATCAGCTGAGCAGAAAAGATCCGTGATACAATGTAGAATTTTATGCTTATGTATGAAACAGAATTATGCCCCGTTTCGCGTTTAAATATAATTGTTAAGTGTAACATTCTATGAATTATATTAAATTACCTTTAGTGCCCTAGGAAAGAGGGTGTATTATTTCTAAAAACAAACTTTATGTTTCTATCCTGTATCGTAATATTATAGGTACAAATTTAACTCCTGCGTAATAATCCTCTAAAACGTTTTTTTTTTTTAACTTCAATAAAATTTATGTGGAATAAAAAATATTTCAAATTTGTTTGCTGTGTAAAATAGAATGTATTAAATATGTAGCCCTGAATGGAATGGAATAAGTATTAAATTTCGAAATTTTATTAATGAATTTATTTTTTCGACTTGCAGATCTACCGTTTTATTCACCCCCGTTGAAAACAGGTCAACTTCCAAGCAGTTATACGCAACTTCTAGGGGAAAACGATCGAAATAATGGCGTTTTCCTGGGCCCCAACTCTTCGTCGGTAGAGTTCCGGTACTTAGTGCGGTTTGAAATTAGAAGTATAATCTCTTAACGGTGTTAACACGCAACACAGGTGACTTGTCCCCGGCGCAACGTTCAACAAAGAGAGTTCGCATAATTACAGTCCACGCGTGTTTAATAAAACCGAGGAGATTTATAAGCGAATACGTTGCAAAGGTTTCCAAGAAAACAAATTTTGTACGGCGTAATAATACGCTTTCCGTCAAGTAACAACACGGGAAAAATTTCACGTTTTCGCGTGTATGTTTAAACGTTTCCTGCAAAATGAAGAGTGCACAGCCTTTGAAAGTAATTTAAATGAAAATCGTGTAACACGAATTTACTTTTCCCTTTGTACATTTTGCCCAAAGGTCTCTCTTGCAAATTTGTATTCGTCGAAAAGAAAAAGAAATTGGGCCAAAGTTTGCTGATCATCGATCGAAATTTTTTTATATAACAATAACGCCCTTGAATATAATTGTAATTATCATGATCATTGGCTTGTACTTTTAAAATAAACTTCTCATAATTCTGTTTCGTCTCGTGGTTTTCGATTTATAAAATAATATTTTATTTGACGAACCCGCTCGAGAACCGAGACACTTTTTAATACGAGCACGGGTTCCTCGTACGCTTCTTCTCTAATTCCTCAAGAAAATATTACAGCCTCCTCGTGCTCGCTGTCAAAACGAATTCCCAAGTTGCCTCTACGCGTGTACAGGAAGAAGGTTCGCGTATTCGCGATATTTTATCCGTGATGCATATCCCCGTTGCCAGTTCCTGACATCCGCGGCGTTGCACAAAGCAAACCGGGTCGAATAAACACGCGATGCAAAAGAGTTCAAAAGTCTCGTCCAATTTCGAAAGAGGGAGGGGAAAAAAAAAAAGAAAATGGAAGACTGGTCGTCGTGTGGCGTTGATACGTATCTTTTCGATATACTACTGTGCTCTTAACCGGGGAGACTTATCTTCTATCTCCGCGGAATTATAATCCTCCGACTAGGCGGAACATTTTTCCAAACTTTTAGTTGCCCGAACAAGTTATCCTGGCTCCCGGGGCAAAGTAAATTGACCAGCAACCGCGCGACTCTGAAAATTTTATTTTCCCCGGAAAATTGAAACGTAACTCCGTCGAACGGCGATCTTTAACACTGCAACTACCAGAAATGGTCAAAATGATTCGTAACTTCTAACGAAAATTGTAAAAAAAATCTAGTCGACTGGATTTTTGAAAATTTTCTGTACTTCTCCGGAAGACAATTAATAAATTAATTGCATTGTACGTTTCGTCGAGTATCTGTCAGTCTTCATTTCTTTAAACAAAACGAAAACTTACGCGTTTTCATTTTTCCATCAAACGTGTAAGTTTTCGTTTTGTTCCAGTTCCGATCCGTTTTCATCGATTTTGGAATACTGCCGTGCCCGACGAGCAAGCATATTAAAATCGAGGTACATAATACAGATCCTTAATTACAAATGCGTTTCAAGTTAATATTCGCGGTTATTTATATTTGCGCGAATTGATTCGCGCTTTCATCGAAATATTACATTTACTCGCGATTAAAAGTACCGACAGAATTTGACAATCACATTTTATGTTTTATATAATCGAATTTTATGCGAATTAATATCCATTCTGCAAGTTATGAATAAATTTTTGGTGTTTGTTTATTGGAAGGTACCTATATTGCTTTGTTAGATTTAATTTAAAAAATAAATCTGTGCAAGATTACAATTTCATGGATCGAAATGTACGAAATACATCGAAATTTAGGTAATATTTCTATCTTTTTTATCTATTTGTACAAATTACACTTTTCTCATAATAACTACTATATAATAAAAAAATTCAGTTAATTTTCTTTTTTATCACTATTATTCCCCTAACTCCCTCGATATAAACAAGGGTAACAATTTTAAATTTTACAGTATATGATATATACAGTATACTATAATTTAATATTAATTAAACGCTTTTTTTCGTCTCGTTATTTACCCCGGAACAATTCGTGCATGGTTAATTCTAAAGTGGCGCGCATATTTAGGATCAACGATGCGTGAACGCGTAGAATATTCCGTTTACTAATCGATACTCCTTTCGACGTCGTTGTTATGCGTGTTGCATACCATTTACAACGTGAGAATAGTTTAACTCCAAACGCGACTAATGTGCACGGCAATCAAATTAATAATGAAATTACGATCAGTCATCTTCAACTGCCGGATGCCATTGCGTATTCCGCCAAAGTACCGTTCGTTATGCTGCCATTCACCATCGTCGATCGGGGAATCACAGTTGGAAATACAAAGGAATACGGAGAAAAATACGAACGAGCGAACGAACGGTCAGAGTTTTCCGCGAAAAGAGTTTTTTCTTTCTGCCGTGATAATACAGTCAGATCCTGGATCAACGGAAACATCTGTGTACATTAAACCATCCTCGGACGAAGTAATTGTTCGCTGGAAACCGGCGTAGCTTTCTTCCGTTTTCAACTCGAGCTGCATTCTATGGAAACATTATATTTCCGTTCACGTTTCGTTGGTTGGAAACGATATCCGTGTCTTTCATTTTTTAATCCAAAGGCAATGGTTATTCCGTAAATGTAATATAAATTCAATAACCTCCACTGTTTCCATCGTAATTCCAAGGGTTTCTCGTTATCATGTATGCATACACAACAAGTTAAATTACAAAATTTCAAATCGTTCCAAAAAAATTATTTCTAGTTGCGGGGATCAATAACAATCATTTTTAGTTAATACGCGTATATTCGAAATCCTATGCACTTTCGAGAAAAAAATTCGAGCAGATGAACAAATTTTTCGACAAAATTAAAAAATTTTAAAATTGTTCTTGAAAAATTATTTTTGGTTGCGGGGGTCAATTACAATGATTTTTGGTCAATACACATACCCCCGAAATCCTACGTACTTTCAAGAAAAAAATTCTTTACTAAGACATTATGTGAGACTGTATTTTAGTAATTTTAGTTAAATAAAGATTATAATAACAACGTAACCACGCCAACAGAAAATAAATATTTTATATTTATTTGAAAGCCCCTTTCTAATCAGTCACATTCATTAATAACTGGACTGATTAAATGTTTTAATAAAATTTACACGTATGTAATTGTGATGTATTTCAATGAATCTGTTGCCAATAAAAAGGAGCAACTTTCTTCCTTTCCACTCTTGCTTGCTAAAGTACGAGGTAATGAAAGAGATATTAAATTCCAAGATGTTGTTTGATCATTCCCCCGTTAAATTATAAGATATAAGAGATGGTTCTGAGAAACGATGAGACTCGCAATATCTCAGTACGAATACTGAAATAGATGAAATTTTGAGAATCCACGGATCCATGTATAATACCTTAATAAAACCTATTCCAAGGAACGCGGTGGGAAAGAAAAATAAAAGACTAGAAAATTTGTTTCCGAGGCACAAGGTTCCAATAAATCCAAAATAACTTATTCGATTTAACACAATTAATCAGCAAAATCTGGAAAGGAAGAGCGCTCCAGATTTAAATCGATCGCGAATTAAATAAAATTTTAACACTAAGATCGAGCTATTGTTTCTTCATTTTTACATTTTTAAACACCGCTGTACTCCGACTTGCGACTTCTTCGCAAAGGTAAACGGTCAATTACAACTGTTGTTTGTTTCTCGTTTGCCATCGTTACGAAGGCTTCGCGCAACAGAGAATTTTACAACGAAAAGAAGTAAATTCTCGTTTGACGATATGCAGCAACCTGATGCAACCCTAGTTGTGACGAGCACAATACATTCCCTGCCATGTTTGCGTATTTTTCGTGAATCCATATCAAAAGAAAAATAAGTCACCGGTATGCAACGTTTCCGTTTCTAAAATTTTTATTTACTAGAAAATAATAAATATACGCGTTCGTCCGTGACGTAAATGTTCGTAAAACCATCATTTACAATATTTCCTCGTTAATCTTACGAGCAACGCGATATTCAAAACGAGAGTATCTTTAATACGTTTTCAAATAACGCCACGGAATGCAACTTTCAATTAGCGATCCCAATTAGGGGCCATCCTTTCTCGGAATTCTTTAACAATGCAAATACCTCTCATAAATAACTCTCGTTTATAATTATCACGAAGGGTGAAAATATTTTTAATTGCCTCTGTGTTTGATACACTTTAGAATAGCTATTTCTCCGTTAACAATTAGACAGTTCCGTTGGAAAAATAAAAATATCTACATTTTTATATATTTCGAACTTTAAAGTATAGAAACGTTCAATTTATAAATCACGTGTCAAGTTTAAATCGTCGAACTTTTTAAATACATTTGAAATATATTTCCAGCCGAATTCAATATACTTTTAATTTTGTCTGCCAGCCATTTAAGCAGAACCATTTCCGTCGTTTCCGAGTCTAGATTCCGCAGACATGCTGCCTATTGTTGCGACGATTCATCGATTCTAACAATAAAGGAAAAAAAACCTCTGTCACGCGCATTTTTATTTCCGCGTACGCTTGGTTTATTATCGACTATAACGTGAACGTCTCATCACCTAATTGCAGACCAACTTCGAAGAACAGGTCTGCGAGTCTGTAATCGACGCATAAATAGTTTATGAGCTGCTCGGAAC
Source organism: Colletes gigas (assembly GCF_013123115.1). Classification (NCBI taxonomy): domain Eukaryota; kingdom Metazoa; phylum Arthropoda; class Insecta; order Hymenoptera; family Colletidae; genus Colletes; species Colletes gigas. The sequence goes on along the minus strand of NW_025106632.1, from coordinate 10,674,050 downwards.
GTTTCGACGCTGGTAACTTATCATCGAAACTGTTCCCCGAGACAATCGTCGATCCATTTTCCGAACCGGCAATCTGTTTCGCGAACGTTTCACGGATCGTCATCGACGCGTGAAAACGATGAAACGATCCTGCTGGGGGCGAGATATAATCGTGACAGTGCTCGTATCGTGCAACACCCTCGAAATCGTTACCAAGAATCGTCTACCCGATCCAGCGCGATAAATATGACGTTTATCGACGCGATCATCGCTGGGGGAAATTGTTGCCGTTCGATCAAGTCATTTCAGCGCGGCGAACGAACGTTTCGACGATTTCGACGAACGGGCTACGTTTGTTTAATACCTCGAGTCTCGTCGAGACTTCGAGCTAAGCACAAAGCATCTAGACGCCGGGAATTTAACGAAGCCAATTCTCCGTTTCCTTCCTTCGACTTCCGGGGCACGTTTGATAACGCAAACTCATCTTCTCCCTCTTACGAATAATAATTTGTTAATTCTTGGATAGCTCGGCTGGAAGTTTCCTTTCCTCGAACAATTACGAATATGCTAGGTATATTTAATTCTTTGGTAATAGGATATTTATTTGTATTAAAATATGTATTTTATATATTCTTTTTCATACTCCAGACACAATTCCATCGATAGAATTGCTCTTACATGCTTTTATTTAACTCTACGGTGATGATTCGTTAAATGAACTCCAGACGTGGATTCGTAAGTTGAACATTTCTATTCCTCCCAACTAGAAGGATTCTGGGATTCTCCTGGGAGTCAGTGAAACGTGAAAGATAACATTTCGGGGAGATGTTCATTTTAAGAATCATTACTATATTTCTTGTAAATCTAGGAGTATTAAAATGTTGCAGAAATCAGAAATCAGTATTCTAATGGCTTGTAATAATCTCTCGTAAATATTTTACAAATTATTATACGATGCTTTCCCCCTATTTTAATAAATATAGTAATTACTTCTTTTCGTCGTGTGTTGTTTGACAAACAGAGCGATAAGCGCGCACGAAAGGATGAAAGATATTCCCGTGGCATGGAATTTTGATTAAAAGAGATAAATGAAAAGGGACTGAAAAATTTCGCCCCAACAAAGAAAAAAGTATCGATTGTAGCTCAAGATCCGATAGCACGAATTGGGTTAATTATTGGGTCACGAGCAACACCGTTTTTTTGTCCAAGTAAGTTTCTTTGACCTCTTTCGCGTATCCGTTTTAATCAATGCTCAGGACTACAAGAATAATTTTTTTTTATTTATTTCTACCCTTTCTTCGCGCGTTTCCCCGCTCTACATACACTTGCTCGTACCGCACTATTTTTTATACTCTTGTACTTATGCTCAAACCCTCTTCTTTTTGGTTAATTATACAACTCAAGAGTGCTCCAAAAGAGAGAAACATCGACAAAATAAATTACACTCTACGGCCTTTCAACGGGTTTCATTTGCTCTGATATTTTTAGAAGGCGAAATTAGACACATACACATACAGTATATTCATATATAGAAGAGCAACCAATTTCGTTGGATATTAATTTTAATTAACAACGGAATACGAGGTTCCAAAGGAAACAAGCATTTTTCTAACATGTCGTCGATGAGAAACTTTTTGTCGACAAAAACGAGGAAATAATTTTCAAATCTTTTAATCATAATCGACACTCGGGCGATTAAAAATTAAATCGCGAGGCAAGAAGCAACGAAGTTCGTTACCCGTGGAGCGTGTATATATAGTGCCTGAAATTAGCTATTATAGACCACTCTGCCATTCATAAAGCACAATCCGCTGGGGATAATCAATTGGCGAGGTAGCTTGAACTCGCTAGCGGTGGTACGAGCGAGCTTATACTCGAAGAACTTTCCGTACGCTCTGATACGAGAGAATAGCTATTGCAGCAATTTGTCTTCCAGATGTTCACGAATGCCTCGACATCATATCGAGCATTTGTTCTTCTACCTCGGTTATTCAGAAAAATCTGGCTCGACCTTTGTTAGCGATAACGCAGATAAAGTATCCACGCGTTATTATCCAGTAGAGTATTAAGAAGCTCTAGAAAATTCCATGTTCGTAACATATAAGAACAACTGATCTATAAACAAAAGAAAAAGATGAAACTAATTTATATAATAGGACGTTGAAATCATTCTATAGGCTTTCAATGACATCGACGTCTCTTTCCAACAATAGTAAATGAACCGAAGCCGGCTTTTTAAATTAGATCGAAAGGTATCGGGGGCTATGGCTACATCCCCCGTCCGCGTCAACCAACCGAGATACGGTTATCACGGATGAATATCCGCGTGAATTCAGTTAGAGGTGAGCACCACTCACTCTCATTTGATAACCAGCGATACGTTTGACGCATCACGCGCGATAACTAGATGCACGAATCCCGTTTATGTCCTCCGAGGCTTACAGGGGAATTCCCATTAGAACCAGCGATTACGTAGTCAACTGTTGGAACCGTTTTGCGATGAAAAATTTCAGCAGCGCGAGTGTGAATTTCGTAAACCTGCTCCTTAATTTTCAAACGCATCGTATTCAAATGGAAACTCCAAGATACTTACTATTATAAATTATTAACGTCCGTTCAGTTATCCACAAACATCGAGCCCTGTTTACGAAAGAGTTTCAGATACGTCTACTATAAAACTCCCCATCAATAATTATGTACCACAGATAGTCGATTATCCGAGATAATATTCCGATGGCCTACATTCTGATCTTGATTATTAAATCGACTTGTTCCAAACATTTCCACACGCGTAAACTCTCACCGATTTGGTATTCGATATAAACATTCCCAAATTCATCGATTGCTATTTTTCAGAGTTTGACAAATGCACGAGAAATAAAATTGATTCTTTGAAACGTTTCGAGCGACCCTCGCGTATTATAGGATCGGCAATTTTCAAGACGTCGGCGGCAAAGGAAACGCCACGAGAAACTAGAAAAATGATTTTTTGACTTTTACCAAAGAGCCCCCTTAAATGCACGCCCCTTAATCAAGATCCAACGGGCGCTGGCGAAGCCCGAGTCCGGAGGAATTCTCGTTAACGGCAGGTGATTAACTATGCGCGTGCGACTGACTTCGAAACGTTAACTTTTAGTATCCTTTTTCCCGCCATGGTCCGGGAATACTTTGACCGTACTTTCCCGACACTTTGAATAACGATGTAAGTAAATCGATCGGGGACCGACGCTATTTTCACCGGAGTTTCTACGTCCGCTTCTACGTTCAGTGATTAATTACCGATCTGATAGCTCAATTCTGAACATAGCATAAACCTAACTGCCGGAGACAGCTCGGTGACAGATTGTTTAACACCGACAATGAAATTTGTCCAATTCTTTGGCACCGTTATCCGACAGTAATTCGAGCTTTTCTCGGAATAAAATGGATCCTCGGTGTACCAGTGTTTATTCGTCTCCGTATTATTTTCCCATAAATTTTGTAATAAACCGACGAGCAGTCTAGAATTTTTCCATTTCATTAACACGTTCACTGCCAGACTAAACCCTTCAAATTGTCTACGAAAACGATACTCTTTTTTGGACATTTGGAAATTAGTATATCTATAATTTGTCGTAGAACTTATTTTTACAGCCTCTTTAAAATTTAAGTATCCTATCAAGATTTATTTTCTTTAAGATCTAATATTGAGAAATAATTTTTTCAGCTCATCAGTGTAAATTCATGTCACCCATATATGGGTGACGTGGCTGTCAATGTGTTAAACATATACGAATCTTCTTGGCTTTTACACGAAACGTTTAATTTAACGGTACAAGAGGTATATGAATTTTGATTCTGGTTCAATCGTTCTTTTATAGAGAAGAAGAATTATAAAAGGCTCACAATTTCCGATACAAAGTATCAGATTGCCCCCATGTTGACACTTGACCTGCAAACAATCCGCGTTCGCTCGCACACTCCCAGCGACAGTATCGCGGGCACCGTACGCCAAACACTATGGGAGGAACTAATCTATTCGCTGGTGTTGTTTCGTTGTAGGTAACTACACGAATAACAATTGCTAACCGTGCTGTTATTTATCGAAACAGTTGAGTATACACGGACATGTTTCGTTTAAAATGAAAATTAATCGACAACTTTTTGGTAAATATACACCGACACCTACAAAAGCAACACCTCAAACATGGCCAGTAATTACAATTTGCAGCAGTTAATGATTGCAACAGACATTTTCAATAATTCAATAAAATAAATTGGAATATTTAACCTATATATATTACATGCACAAACAAAAAGTATCAATTACCGAATATCACACTTTTTACTTCATATCGATAATTAATTATTCCGGTGATTTTTAATTTTGCGTTTAACATCATTTATTTGCTACGAGCGTTTCGAAATAATTGATATGGCTTCGGAGAACATGTTAAACGCGCAAATAAATCTGCAGAGCTAGCTATACATATGTATATATTTGTAGTTGTAGTATCCCCTCCGGGGTTGTCGATATTTTTAGATTTTTTCAAAAATAAAAATATTTTCAAAACTCTCGTCTCTCCGACTGGCGTAAATATTTGTTGCGCCACTATTGGTAAATAGTAACTTTTATCGATATAACTTTGTTTAGAGCATAGGCTATTTTATGTGTAAAAAAATAAAAAATGAAAAGAATTGAAAATATATTTTTACTATTCACTGGTTGGTGTAAAAACTTGTGAACAAAAATGTGAAATGTATAGTAAATAGTTTATTGTTATCGCAATATCGAATGAGAACGATATGTTTCTGCAAGTTATATTTACTATTTAAATATTTTTGTGGGATTATCAAAAGTAGTTCGAAAATTCGTGGAACACTATATATAAGAATATAGTTGAATTCTCGTTATACTTTACACCAAATATCGAAATATATTAATGGGCCTGCGTTCGAGTTTAGCTTTTACGAATTGTTCTCGATATTAGTCTATCGTAAATTAATATATACAAATTGTAAACGTTCTATCGAATGTATAGCGTCGCTAATTATTCAAATATTTCACAATTTCGTAATATCAGCATTTCGGTGTTAAGATACAACAGCCGCGATATAATTAAAATTCCTGCGCTTCTATTAAAGCTGATCATCTCTAATAAGCGTAGCAATGCGCACGAAACCTCAATTGCAACACGGATTAACGCGTATACACCCTCCATTACTATTTCACTGAAATTACAATGTAAAGAGGAATACATCCGTAAATGCGATCATTTGCAACACCGTCTAATCTAATTATACCTTACCACAATTATCATAACAATAGATCGCATGCGTTTCGCGCACCAATTATGCACTGGCACGCGGACTTTAAACGATAGTTCTTACAGCACGTTCGAGTAATCTAGAACTATATGTTTTAGAATCGTAAACAAACCAAATCTTTTGCTCTTTAAATTTGAAAAGAAATTATATTTTAAATAGTTCGAGATATTAATATTTTTGAAAGATTTTGAGATGGTACTTAATTGTACCAGAATTGTAGACTTTGGAATTTTAAACTTCTTTGGTTGGCAATGTTTTACGAGTCCCGGAGTTTCATAATACACATTCTGCAATGGATGAAAGTTTAGTTCGAATAACAGTGGGCCGGATTTGTGCTCCAGTCTGTTTTAAACTCGACCGCAGAATAGACGATAGAAACAATGAAAATAAGGTTAATTAGCCGCATCGTTTACTCCGATGTGAATGGGAAGCGAGTAAATTAAGGAGGGTCATTTTTGACCTAGTCTCAGAAAGCTTCGTAACTCTTTTAAGTCGCAATGTTAATTAAACGCAGCAAAACAGCGACACTCAGCGACAAGTAAACGGGGTAAACTAAGGGGGCGAATTTCGTAATTTCGGTAATTAACTCCATTACAAGTACTAATTAAATTACCTCATATTCACCGGCAGTCGAGAAAATAATAGTTATTTATTTTCGAGTAAATGTTTTTAGTCTTCGACAATTTTTCATTTACCAGTAGTAGTATAATGATGGATGTAAACTAAGAAAATCTGTAAAGAGAAATATTACATGCGCATCGCTGATATTTGCATGAAATTTTGCATAGCAATAGGGGATTATTATATCGAAACTAGCAATATATGTTTGGTTTTAAATGCTACTGGCCATATTAGTTTAGGAGATATTTAATGTTAAAGTTTCTGGTGCAACGATAATATTCTGTAACCGTACGGCCCGATACTCCGGTGCAAGTAAATTTCCCACGATAACAAACCCTGCTACTAAGCAAAAACTCATTTAAATATCGACAATGTACTTGGAGTACGTTCCTTTTTAGCCAACGGGGAAACGTGTCTAACGAACCAAAATAGCTGAAAACGACCATAGTAATTTCCAATTCTGTAAAGCAGCCAGTTGTTCGGTAATGATTCTTAAAATAATTCATAAATTGAACATTTCTATCCCTTCCAAATGGGGGGAAAACCTTCTAAAATTTTAACTCGAAATTAGTTTCAAAGTTGAATCGTTTCCTCTCAACAAGATAATATTAAAAAATATTATAACAACAATTTTTCATGCCCAGCAACGGCCTTTCTCATTTTCTGCGCGATGAAATGTTCGGAACAGTATATTTCCAACGACAATTCCAGCGTTTCCCTCGTCTGGGAAGCACGTTTTCGCAATCGTTTGACCCGTAATCCCCGCGAAGCCCATCCCGCATCGTAACTTCTGACAATAATCTTTCTAATTCCGGCGTAACGCCTTCCGTGATTATTCTTTACAATTTCCATGATAATGCTAAACTCGTCAGGAGAGAGTCGCGGAGGGATCAGCGAAGCTCGCGGGTTCGTTAGCGCGCCGCGGCCTTTCAAATGGAAATAACAAAACTAATAAACTTCCGACAGAACAAAGTGCCCCGGTGTGTTATATCCCAGATTTACACGGAACATCTAGGAAACAGGGAATCGCGTACGGTTTGTAACCCTTGAATGCACTCCGTAGCTGGATGACAGGAGTTAACGCGAAACTGCGAGCATCCCTCGCGAGCTGCTTCCAAGACGGTGCAAGTAACCCACAAACGCGATGAAATCCACCTTCCGTATTACGCTCGTCACACTTTTTCGCGAATAACGTCGCATTAATTAAAATTAACCATCGACGGAGTCAAACGTTTACGATTCGAAAAACGTGTTAAAAAATAATCTCTGTAATTTACATAAATTATTGTAAGAACACTGTTCGCTATTAAAGAAATATTTAGCGTTACTTGAAAAAAGAGGAAGCGTTATTGATAATGATAGGGAAGCTTTTTATCGTTGGGGAATTATTATAATTAGTTCAAGCTTTGGTACACAGTTGGTAGTGTAAGACGATACGAGTTAGGTTGGCAGCATTTAGTTCGTCAACTCGAGCTCCCCTATTCTCGAATTGGTAATTTCCCGCTACCACTGATCAGCTAGGTTAGGATGCATCGTCGACGGGCGTACCAACTTTAGCTGACATTTTCGTTACACCGGAAACTTCGAACGTGATCTCTTTATTAGCAAATGATTTAATTTAATTATCATTTCTATGACTGAAAATAATGTTGAGCTCAGAATTGCAAAACGAATCTTGTAATCGTGCTCGTAAAATTACGAATAATCTGTCGTGTATCAGAAATCTATTGTTTCTTGTTCGTTAATTTTATTAACAAACTTATAAAACCATAATTTACGATACAAGTTTGAATTCTGAAAATTTCTCGTATTACAGCTCTTAGATTTCCAGTATATTCCATTGTACTCTGTTTCAAATTAAATCCAAATCTATTGCTGTAATCTTGTAATATTTTGGTGGAAAGTGTTCTAAGACGATTAGAGCGATTGCTGAAGAATATTATGAACGTCTCGTTCCAGAACACCTGTACACCTATGGTGGCGAATTAATGCGACGTTATAACGAAGAATTCTGTCGACTATACATATATATGAAATTGATATTAAACTTTGCTAATTTTAAAGAACAACAATTGCCCACTGAACAAGATCTGGGTTAAAAGGTCTGTAGTACATAGAAAGAATCGATAAAAATTATTTTTAGTACGAAAAACAAAATTACAGTAGCTTGAAATACATTTTTGGGATTTTCGGGAAAAACAACGGTTGGCAAAGATATAAAAATTGGTACTCCTGCAAGCTGATGCACATGTATGGTAAATTATTGAAGCAAGTTATATAGATGCTAACTACAGTGCTTGAAAGAGCGTTTTCTAGATGGTTACTCGAGCCAACCACCATGCTACAAAGAGTTACTAAAAAAGGACATAGAAATACGCATAAAAGAGATCTATAACAGTACCAATAAAGAGAATTTATTTATTTAAAAAAAAGACTGTGCTCGTCGAGTGAAAAATGAAACATAAAAAAATCCATTAAAGATAAAAATAAAAATGCAAAATATAGAAAAATTGAAAAGATTTTAATTTATCTTACGTTTTTCCTGACGATGATCCACCATATTTCCAATATGATAGATTTATTAATTATGTGTCTTTAACATTTTACTTCTTTTCCATGCATTTCTCTTATATGACAAATAACTATTCTACGATTTCAATATACGAGTATTGTTACCGTGAACTATTAACATTTCATAGTTGAAAACGTTTTAATAAACGAGCTTGAAAATATTACCTGCGAAATGAATTTTTATTTCCCTCCTCTGTTTTTTCGCTATGAATGTATAATAGAAATTTAGAAAATTGAAGTTTGTCCCCGTCGAATCAAAAGGTTCTCATAAACGAGGCGATGATTCATTTAATTTAGTTAATGGACAAAACGACGCACAAACAGGCGTAAACTAGAAACTTGTTCGCTCGTTTACGGGCCCCCGAGATGGCATAAATTCATATTTGTGTTTTGCAATCTTGGCAAAACTTAACGTGCAAGAAGCACAATTCGTAAATAAAGTATCGGTGAAGTTTTCAATTAATTACCAATTTTTTTTGTCACAAGAACTACGAAACATGTACAATCCTAATTCGATAAAAGATTGTAATCTGAATTCCCCAAAAAATAATATTTCTGCCTCAACCGATGTACGAAAAATTTATGAAAAAATAAATAATCGAATAAATAATAAACGACTGATGCATTCTAAATATTTTATTCCCGCAAACAGCAGAGTTTCGCAAATAACATTTTGTAATACAGTCAGCATCGGTTAAATTAAATAACAATATGAGCTAATATTACTGACGGAATAATAAATACGCGTGAAAATTAATTTACCATGAATTTGAGAATTCCATATTAAAAATTTATCAGAAATAAACGTTCGCGCGGTAATATTTAATTGCTGGATATAAAAGTTAATAATTGTTTTTCCGTATTCGTCGTGGAAATAAACCAGTTTCATACGTGTTATTTCATCCTTATCGATGTATTCTCTACATTTATCCAATTTCGGATTTCTCTGCGCAGTAAAAATAAGATTATCCATGAAAATTAAACTACAAACAGCTACAAATATCAACAGTTTGTTGCTGGCAATGATTAACGACGTGCTCCGATGAAGTTTAATACGTTCAGTAATGGCGTGGGGATTGCTTCGACGCACTTTTTCGGTCAAATAAATTTCTCGGTGCTCTTAATTTACGTTCCTAGGAAGTACTTAATCTAGCTCCTATTAATAGACGTGTTAATTACGCGTTTACGCGCACCTAGTAAAACAATGGCGTCGCGTACCTCAAAAGCGACTAACAGTGACTTGAACCTAACAACTTTGGCGACTAAACTTCCTACTGGTAAACTGCTGCCTTCGACTATGTGTCTCCATTACAACGGTTAACATTTGCAACGCCATACGACGATGATACGAGCGAATAATACTTCGTACCTCCATTTCTGACTCGCGTTCAATTCATTTTTAATTCTACTTTAATATCAAAATCAGATAACAGAATTATTTTAAATATTTATGGTAATATATAAATATAATTTCCTCGTTATTTAAGAGACCCAGATAATTTTATTACAGCAACCCCAAGTAATTATAGAAAATTCAAAAAACGAATCTATGCTTAAATCGACCGCAGTGAATCATTAGAAATCGATTCGTTCCAAATACAATAAACTTGTAAAAAATGTTTCCTGCTGGAGAGGAAACGCAGATAATACAAGCTTCCTGCAAAGGTATATTAAAGGGAATTACGTTGACTATTAAACGATGTGGCGGCATGCCCAAAGTACGCGAAACCCCTATCTGTATCTTTGCCAAGTTTCGTTTCTTACAAAGGTAATCACGTTTGCTTCAAACATTACATTCTATTACAGTAAGCCGGTGTCTCGGCTCGTTGCAGTCACTCGCTCATACGAACGCAAATTTTTAACGATCCTCGTAAAATTTCAGTACGACCTAAATTCCCCTGTTTACGAATTCCCGTCGAGCATTAATTTCAGCTACGCGAAAATCCTTTTTTCGTTTGTCGCGCTTAATACGCCTACAGAATCGGCGTCGGGCAAATTTTACTTTCCAAACATACGGTTACAAATGTTTAACAATCACTGATGCAAACTATTAATATATACGAGACGTTTTACGGATCGCTTCCGTTGTAATTTGCAAGAAATATCATTTGATTATTATTTTTGATAAATGCGGGCTCGAAGGGTCTGAGAAACGGTTGCAAAATAAACCGGAGATGCATATTTCAGACAAGGACCAAGCTCTAACTAGGTAATTCCGCGGTGGAAAATGACGAAACCGTGTCTGAAAAAAAAACTTAATTAAAACGCTCGCTAAGGTCGCCACGTTCTGACACCTCCTCGTTCCCCGATTGTATTCACCAAAGAAACACTGTCTTGCCGTGACCTTAATCTAAATTCTAACACGAAGACCTTGCCCTGGAGGGATGGCTGAAATACGTAAAAATATATTTCTTTAACCTTCTTTTGCGGAATGAAATTGCCTTGTTCATTTACACCAGCGAATTTAACCCTTCGCTGGCGTCCATTTTGGGATCATTCCAGGTACCATAAAGCTCTGATTTATCCCAACAACAACAAGTGCTGGATGACTTCGTTAATTGAAAATTACTTTCCATTTCTCCGAACAGTACTGCAGCAGTTACACGTAACAACAGAAGCACGAAATTAACGAAAGAGCTTGTTTGCAATAAAAGGAAGTATTAAAACTAATGAAGGTAAGGAAACTCCGGGTTCGCCGGTTGCCAAGAGTTCCTCTTCCAGGCTCTTGATAATGAAGAACGAGTTTAATCATCGTTAACTGTTTCGCATACTAATTTTCTCATCCCCTCTGCCGGATACGATTTCGCGAAGAATCGATCGTATCGATCGCTACGGACGTTGATTAACCGTTGGAAAATTTCGAGAACATTTTGTGCTCCACGATTTCGACGGGCTTTATCTTTAAAAGACGGTCGCAGCGCGCGATACTCCACAAGATTCTTACCTTTCCCCGGACCTTTTCTTTATCTGTCTTCTATTTCGTTGTCTTTCGATCCCTTTTCCGCGCGAAAAGGCTCCGGGGAGTGACTTCCATGGCGTGGAAATAAAATTTCCATTCGATTGGATTCGAAAATCGCTGGAATGGACTCTCGGAAAATTGCTAGCGCCTTAAGTAACTTTCGGATTGTAACTAGCAATCGGCCGTGAGCAACCGAATTACCCAGTTTCCACTGCAAAAACAGCTCGTCTAATTAGAAACCTTCGTTCGGGACGTAATAATTGCAAGACTATTTATTTTTATTTATTATAAAAACCCATTGGCGCGCGAGAGAAAATATAACGATACTTTTACAATTAAAGCGGAGAACGATGCTCATAGTTAAACAGTATAAAGTACAGAAATACGTAACTTAATTACAGATTGCAAAACTGACTCTTGAAAAATTTTTTAAAATTCATACTGTTAAGATATACACGGCTTTTAAATAATCGTAATAATTGTTAAGTCGAGGCTGCGGTAGAACACGCGGTTCCGCAGGAATACTTTTTATCTTCGTACGCACGTACATACGTGTTCCGGCTCTATATTTTATCTTTATACATATTCATGCAACAAGGTGTGGCGTTCGAGACAGGCTGAATAACTCGTTCGTTTCCAAAGATGGACGAAAATGCGAAAACGTCCGACTCGGGGGCAGTTAAAATATCTCTATCAGACTTTTCATTAGCATCAAAAATATTCCCGCAATATTTCGGTGCCGTATGGGTTTATATCCGAGCAGGGGGATTAAACCGTGCTGCATTTAGTTAAAACATTAACGTAATGAAGTCCTCGTCGTACTTTGTCCAAGGCCATTACACTTGAGCGACAGCAGCGAAAAGTACGACAGCACAAAACACAAAGGGCCACGAATTCGCTTTAATACACCGGCTTTTTCCACTCTCTCTCATGCCCCGGTCGCGTTAACTCCGAAATCATTTTTCGCTATCAGCATCCATCTTTTTCGCTCGCGTCGGGATAGGTTTAACCGCGTCGAAACGCGTCGCCACAGCGCGACCGTGAAAATGCCTCCATTTTGCGCTAGAATCGCCCAAGTCAGCGTCGACGTCGAACAAAATGGCAGCGTTAAAATTCAATCCGCGCTCGTCCCGGAAAGGAAAATGCCCGACGAACCGGGGGAATTTCGCGACGAAAGTTGATTTCAGCTTTACGCTTTGTTAACGGGTACGCCGATTGCACGGAATGAAATCCAACGAAACCGGACAGCTCCTCGTACCTGGTTAACAAGGCGCAAGTTAATGATACGCCGCGAACAAAAAGTTGTTAATTCTCCCGCGCAGCGTGAAAAATAACGGGGCTGAAAAATATTAACGAACGCGCCCCCGGCGGACGAGACATTTCTACAATTTCTCCCTCGTCCGTGATTCGTCGAAAATTTCTTAATTTTCTTAACTGAGACAATTAATTCTTCGAGCTGAAACGTTAAAGAAAATTTTGAACAGCATTAAGGAATTTTAGTTACGAAAATAAGTATATAATGTACCTAGTTCATAATTTTCTAGAATCAAAGTTGTAAAAGATTTACCTATAAATATTTCTCGAACGTTCCAAGCGCCCATTATCCATTATTTAGTCGTTGGTGGACGTTGGACGACAAATCGTCAAACTGGAATTAACTGGTAGCTGCAACGCGTTAAGTACCAATGCAAATTCGGCACGAACATATGAAATAATACGGTCGAGGTGGAAACAAACGAGAGAATTATCAAGTGTCTTGTGTACGAGTGAGATTTCTTAACATGTTAAACCGGCCGCGTGATTTCTTACGTTTTCTTATCGGGGCAGGCACTGCACGAGAGATCGACCGGTAGATGCGGCCATCGTTATAAACGTTTGACGAGTCTATTATTAAGAATTTATTAACTCCCGCGGAACTAGTTATTTATAAAATACGATAACGCGACTGAAAATAAAAATACGTATTACAGACGATAAATTTGGATCTTGTGTATATCGTATATCGATTTCTCGATAATAAATATAGTTACGTCGCGGGGAATTTGACTTTTCCTACGCGAATTTGACAGTGGATAGTGGTCGAGGGTTCAGAGGTAGCAGGATAAGACATTTGTGGCTTTCACAGTCCGAGTTCTGACAGTTGATACTCGGCGTTAAGGCTTCCAGGTGTAAGCCGTGTCCTTTGAGGAAACTACCTCGACACGTTTCGCCAACGTTGCAGTTAACTTCTTCGAGGATCAAGCGACACACTGATATCGGTGCGTGTCGTGCAGTTTAAGTTTATTTAACGCTAGATTTCCGTCTGTCAGATTCCATATTTAAAATTATAGGATGCATAAGCATTATTTTCTAACAATTTACGAGTATGTCGCGACACTTGCTGCACTGGCCACTAGAGGGCTACGCTCTTGTCTCTCTTGCAAGTGCTCGAGCGACTTTCTATTCCTATCTATACACTTCTCAACGTAGAGCTTATTGAGATTGTCTACTTCCTGTAACACTGACCCTTTCCGGAGAAACTCAAGATCGAATATTAAAGAAAATAATCTTCTACGTCAAATTGAAGACAGTGTCCAATTATCTAAGAACGAGGTTTCGTATTCGTAGACAATTTGAGAGCGCGTTAAAAGACCATGTTAAATCGTATTTTAATGTAATCGTCAATGCAAGAAAGATTTCGATAAAAATACATGTGCAATGCCCCGTAAATCTAGCGCCCCTTAGCTAATCAGAGCTGTTTTAATTGTTCAGCCGAACAATTAGAGGGGTAAAAAGCTACAAGCATGTCCCAGTTTCCCCCAGAATCGGGCTGTACGATAAAACCTTAACAACTTCGCGAAACAAGTTCATTTCTAGGATTACTAGCGGATGCTCGAAAGCAAACGGTAGAAACCGGAAGTACGCATGTCGACGCATCGCGGTATGACAATTACCTTACAATTTAAATACGCGCGCACATCCGCTTAAAGAGGATCGTTTTCGAGCAACGGTTTTCGGCGTGCACGAATCCTCGAGCACACACCGGGGGTCGTTTAGCACGTGATCCGGAGTGAATGGAAGCACCAGCTTCAAGGGAAACGATTCTAAGAAAAAATACGTACGGGTGTGCTTTGGCAAACCTCGCACGGTACAACGATAAAGTTAACTATAGGCGCTTTGAATAACTGGAACTGAAAGTGAACAAGAATCCGCTTTGATTATCATCCTCGCGTTGGCAAAGAAACGATTTCGTGATTATTTCAAACGTTTCTACTCCGTTCGAATCGCAGCACTTTGCTGGAATGAAAAGAATTTGGTTCGTTCTTCTCAACCATGCTTTTCTAAAACGCGTATCTGAATTACAGAAATTAATTTAACGAAATTCGTAAACGTACGAAGCCTACTATTTTTTCTCGAAACGAAGTAACACAAAATCACACAGGGCATAAGAACTTTGCAATGAAAATTTAAATCACAAAATAGAAATATCTTGTTCCGCCATACGTTTTTAATCATCTGTGAATGGACGGTTAATTAATTTTGTAATTAATTTTGTTGAATTTGTAACGTACTTGGAGAGATTATGTTGTCCAAGTCTACCCAGACATCCGTACGAGAATTAATAAACGGTCTATTACGATATTAAAGCGCCCGAGGCAAACAATATACTGATAAAAGGACTTTTAGAATAATTAAACGAAGGATCTTTTGTAAATATATATCATGTTTCCGGATTAATTATATTTTATATTTTAATTTTTGTATATGAAATTTGTTGTGTCTATATTACGAGTTTCCTCGCGTATAATTGCAAGCTCTGTTGCCTAGTTAAGCTATGGTATTTCTGAAGAGAACCACGAATGCTGGTCAGCACATTAAATAAACAGACGTTGCAACAACATCATCGTTATACAAGCCACTATTTACCCTATTTAATTTGTTTACACGTCGCGGCAACTACAATGTATTCTTATTTACGCCGATGGATTCTCTACTCATCTCACCAGAGAATACATAATTGAATTGAGATCGAATGATTATGGTGGTTAAACTGCATTTACTCTGCGATCTCTGTTGCAAAACAAAAGCACGTCCAATATGCACGGCTCGTTAGAAAGTTAGGTCCTCAAATATATACAGATTAATCAAATCGTATCTTTTTCTTGGAAGGTTCGCACAAAAGTTCGATTTAAAAAATATTAAAATAATATTTTTTTAAATGTTCTCCGTTACTTTCCAAATAATATAATGCGACGTACCTTACCATTCTTTATTTGTGTTTTTTTACAATGCGAACAAAAATATTACATCCTATAAATCAAGCAACTTTTTCTCGAAACTTTTTTTTGCCCGATGCGTTGTTTTCGCGAAATTCGGGACGAAAGTTTTGAAAGCTTCGCCCCTGCGTATGTTTTAAATAAATTTATTGTAACTTTAAATTGAAATATATTATACGTAAACGAAAAAGTGCGCTGAATATTTCGCGTTTGAAAACCTCGATCTACTAAGCGATAACCGCAACAAATCATAATTTCGAGCGTGGCGATTTATGGCCCATCGTTCCGAAAGTAATTGCATTCCTCGACAATGCCATTCTTTGGGTACAAAAAATTACGCACATCTGCGTTTAATGTCGAGGTCATTGTTATGTCACCTCCCGCGCAAAAAGTGCGCCATTTCTCGGAAACGGTGACCCACAATCTGGTACTATTCACCGAGTGAATTATGGGTAGTTTTGTTTCCAATAATGGCCCCAAATCACCGAAACTTCCACTTTTCTTTGCATTTCGTTCTAAAAATAATATCAAACTGGCATGTTCGTATTGTTTCTCATAATTACTAAATAGTCCAAAATTTAACAATTTTGTTACAAAAAGAAAACATAATTACTAAATACAATAAATAAATTTTCGTTCCAAAACATTTGACGTTGAAGTTAAAAATAAATGCTCCGTGTGTTTCAAAGTCTTCGAATACTTTGTTTCGACGGAACGACAGGAAGTAAAATTAAATATTCCCACCGTACGCTACCAAATAAACCTGCCCCTAAACAAAGAATTACGATCACGAAACGAAACGGAAGTAACGGTCGACTGACCGAGCGACGAAAAAATTCGTCAAAAATAGGACGAAAATCCGAAAGTTTCGCGCACCAGGGGGACCACAACGACCGAATAGAATCGCGGGACGAGGTCTGGCAAGGATAAGCACGCGCTATCGTAAAATGCCTGGGGTTTCCGGGCGCTTTGGTCGCGTAAGAGTCTGTGGATGCGCGACCAGCGACCGTTAAAAAACTCTCGACCGTTTCCATTGGCGCGAATCGAGCGAACACGCGACATCTCGCAGTCGTCGAAAACTAACGACGCTGTTCTGTTCGTGCACGCTGCCAGAGACTCGGCAAGATAGCGCACGTGGGCGTACATATTCGCGCATACTTGAAAAAGGAAAAAAAAAAGGTTTATCCACTGTGAAAAACGCTCGCTACGTTCTCTCCTTTTTCTTTTACGGTCTTCGCGACGATAAGGGTCGCGACATTGGACGGGATTATAAATAAAACGTCTAGCGGGCTGTTTGGCGCTGCTCGCTGCCAAACAAAAAAAACTTCCTGAAGCGCGACAGGTCAAGTTCAAGATCGAAATGCACTTAACGAGAGCCGATGTTATCGAACAGTTTCCAAATAATATCCCGAACGTCGTATTTCGGGTTATTTCCGATGGTATCGTTACCGTACGAATCACTCCCAATTACTGCAACAGAGACAGGGTTCTCTAAATCTCGGTAGCTACCGTTAAAATCCTTTTTACGACCACGTTGTAAACGAGGATGGTGTTAGGTGTTGTACTCGTCCCTGATCCCAATATCTGGAGTACCGGTTGCGAGTACGCCAATTTACGACGAATTCGTGGCGATCGACGCGTTAACGGAACAATTTCGCGACGATGTGTTCCCGATGTTCGCGAACCGAACCGACACACGTGTCCGGCGGAATTAATCGAGAGAACGAGCACTAACCTTGAACGCATCCTAATAGGAACAGGCCGCCGATGAACCAGCTCTGTATCATCACATTCATCATCTATCCAGTAGCACTTGACACTTACTGCACTAGTATATATACCCCCTCGCCGCTAAAATCGTTCGTGTATCACAATCACATTTAGCACACGTTTACGATAGACGAGTATCCATCCGCCGGGCGCGACGGTTGGCGTGAAAACAGGAAACGAACTCGACGGGAAACGGTAGCGCAACGTGCGTCTAACTAGTACGGGATCGAGGCTTACCCGGTATACCTTCCGCGAGGACGAACGAAAGCAAACTAAGCCAATGCTCGCTATCTGAGTCCGTATCCGCCGGACCACCGTTCTCCCCACCCCCTGCCGCGTACCGCCAACAGCCCCACCGTCCTTCGTCGGCGCCACCGTACGCGAACTCCATATAAACCCCCACCATCCTCGAATTGCGCGCGACACTCTCACCCTCTCCTTGCCCACTCTCCCGAAACCCCACCTGACGCTTCCGACAACCCGTTTGCATCGTCTTCCTTGCTCATTTTTCCATCGGCACGATCGTGCTACCTCTTTTCTGTTTCCTGCGGCTCCTCAACCCCTTTTTTAACCGACCTTATCGAGCACCGCCGATGCGCCCGACCGATGTCATAAGCCCCTTCTTGCGCCCGCTTATTCCTATGTGTCAATTTATCGCGCTTTTTAGATTATCGCGCCGCACGGATATTCCATTCTCTCGCTCTTTTTTCAAACCCCTTTGTCACCCTCTTTCGACCCTGCGCCCGGGAAAGAATCTTCCCTTAACCGACGCTCGCCTCATACGTAGAAAAACGAACGCACTTATTCCAACTTGGGCTTTAATTACTCCCAGAATCCTAAAAATTAACCCTCGAGCACACAACTGGGTCTGTGAGACCCGAGGCCTTCGGAGAATGCGTGATATACCTACAAGGCAAGGGTGAGTGGAAAAAAGTTCCACAACATAGTAGCCTTAGTCCTTGTCAAGCTGCTGAAATACTAAGACCGCAACCTTGAAAGTTGTGTCTCTAGGTAAGTACTTAAGCGCGTGTGCTTGAGGGTTAATATTAACCCTTAAGTGGACTCTAGATCTTAACTGAATTGTTTCACCAGATGATGACTTTTACCAAATTGGTAAATGGAAATCAACTTTCCTAAAAAGTAATAAATTTATATTCACTGAAAAAAATAAAAAAAAAACATAATGCACGCACGTATGTAGATTTATATATATATCAACGATGTATGAGGGGCGTAAAGTTTGGCGAGTAAACAAAATTACTGAAAACGACGTAAGTCAGAATATGGTCGCAGTTGCGTTGCGAATTACCAGTATGAACATTTATGCGCGTAGTGCAATTCGATATCGGTGGCGCTACAATTCTCCACTCTTACGAACGACCCGTGTGACGTTCGATCACGATACCGCAGCGTGATTATCAAGCCTCGGTATTATGTTCGACGAATTCGTGTGCATTAGGGTGGACCTTAGCACCAGAAGGTCCGAGTTGGTCAAAATGTGCCATTTCCAACTTCGCAAACGTAAATTTCCGACCGGGTAACCACACGGTAACGCGGAACAGCTGATTTTAAAAGCTTGCTTTCCCTCTCTAACGATACCAACCTTGAAAAACAACACAAATAGATATTCGCAGAGCGAAAGGAATATCAATAAGAACTGATAAAAATTGGGGCCCGATTGGGAGTATTTGTGTCGCTGCAGCATTGAATTGTACATGTTCTAAACATATACAAAAATTAGCATGAAACGGTAATATTATTAACAACAATATTCAACTAATTGTTAGACGACGTTACAAGTTACAAGGTTGTAGATTCGGTATTGACTTTGCAAGAAATGCGTTTAAAATGTTGTATAAACGAAGCGAATAAGAAAAGGAACTCTGTTGCATCAAAGAAGTCGGACGGTAAGCCTCGCGGCCATATTGCTTCGACTCGACGTTCAGAAAAGTTTATACAGTTTATCGAGAAAGCAAAGGGAATAGTATACTGACTGATTGATTTCCTATTTATTTTCTTGGGCAATGATTAGACCTAAACAAGCAAATTAAAACTCTTCCGTTAGAGTTATTATAAATATTGATCCGTACGTCGCGTGGGCTTAAAATGTACACCACCATGCATTTATAATATACCCAATCGTAAATTTGACCAATGAAATTTCTGCTTCGAAACAAAAAT
Organism: Colletes gigas; assembly: GCF_013123115.1. Lineage (NCBI taxonomy): Eukaryota > Metazoa > Arthropoda > Insecta > Hymenoptera > Colletidae > Colletes > Colletes gigas. The sequence continues at coordinate 10,654,406 of NW_025106632.1, read as the reverse complement.
ATAATGATAGGAGAAGGGCAGAGGTATTGCAGTGAGAAAGAAAGATTAGACGTTTTAGTCAGCCACTGCAAGGTCTGTGAGTAAAAGAAAAATGGCTGATCTCTAAAATTCCTCTTCGTTTGTAAAAATATTCTCCAATCTGTTAAATATTTCCGAATTTTCTGGGCATAGAAAGTTTTACGAAATGACACCAAACAACATTCTAAGGTGCGAATACTTTATCGAGTCTTCCGGCTGCAATAACAGTAGCACGAAGTCGGCTCGTCCATTTGAGCACTCGGTTGAGAGCTTAAGGTCACTTAATGGAATCTTATTGTATACTCTGTGCTCTAATTTGCCTCACAAATAGCCGATGGACTGGAGAATTGGCGATTCAAATGACCAACCTAATATTTGTACGTCTCTCGAAGGAAACCGCATCTGGACCAACTTCGATATTTTTGATTAACAGTTTGATAAAACGTGCAATTTACGTCTCTAATCTACGAAATAATTCGGAAATTATGGGGCACCGTAAAATTAGCAAAGGTACCAGATAGTCTGAGGCAGAAGAAGAATTTAATTTCCGGCAAGAATGAGGAACATTCGCGAAACGACTATTCCCGATTTTTATGGAACATTACAGGTTTATAGAACGATTAAAAATAAGAGACATATACATTTTAACTGCTGTAAACTTAAGATTAAAAGGCGAAACTACCAAAGTTTTAACCTTCTGATATCTTATTGGATATATAATAAAGAATATTTGAAAAGAACATTATTGCTATATTTTTTTATTCTGCAGACTAAATTATACCCACAATGCTCCCAGTTCCTACCAATTTAGCGCACCTTTGGATTATTACACCAGGGTATATTATCGTTTCAATCTCACCGCCCAATCACCCCCTACAATCGGCGGCTGATGCAAATTGATACGTTGAAAACTATTCGCGATTCTGTCGCTTTGGAATTGCCAAAACCCGATCATTTTCGAAATAGCTCTCTATGATAAATACGCGTAAAGGTGAGTTAATTTTTTTTTTTTTTTTTTTTTTTTAAGTACACAAACAGTATAAATGTTTCGCACCCTCTATTCCGTTAAATATGGAGTATTTTTACGCACCAGTTATTTTACTGTCATCTCGCTCCAGTACTTTTTCGACGTTAAAGTGCCTTTAATACCGTACAGATTCGAACTCGCGTGGTTGAACATTCCGAACATTTAAACAGCAAATTTTGTGCTCGAACCGTTCGTGTGTATCCATTAGCGGTTCGTTGGCACTTTTTCGCGAATTTGCGAACGAAGTACTTCCGTCGTTGTTCCGTGTAACGGCCGTATTTGTTTCGTTCGACCTTACGGACACTTTGAAATATAATAGAAAAAGCGCCGAGCGTGGCGCGATCGACGACGATTTCGCTTAAATTTTCAAGATACCCCCTCGGTGACAGGCTTTGAAGAGCGTCTCGATCCGAATGAAAAGCGGGATACTTAAAAATAAAGAATTTGGAGGACACGATTGTCGATGCAAGAACGGTATTGACGAATTTGTCATTCTCGTTCAATGCCCGGGGTATTTCCTACTCGAATCCTGACGCTGACAGCTCTTTACTGCTTCTCGCGGATTCGTTCGCATTTTCTTGCTTATTTTATCTTTCATCGGAACGATCCCCGCTTCTCTTCTGCCTACCACCGAATTCTTTCTACTTCATAACACGCTTAATCGACGTCACGACAGACGCGGCGTGTCGATGCCTCCGATTTTATCGTCGTCACTTTCCATACTCCCGCCCATATACGAGCAAACCTCTACGTACTCGTATATACCTTGGATAACTCCATTGTTTTAAAAATAAAGATACGTCCGTATCGAACATTCGACGGTCATTTTTGTTCTACGAATCTCTCGATTGTTACGATTTTACGGTCTACTTGATCCCTTCAAACGAAACATCGGAATATTTTTTCACAATAATCGAGTTGGTAGAAACATATAACTCACATTGACTCGATATACTTGTAGATGTTATTGTCGTTGTGATTTATGTGACGATTATTGTCACGATTGTTGTTGTTGTAGTACTTGTGGCTGTTGCGATGATTATTGTGATTGTTATACTTTTATACGAAAGAAGAGTGGGTTCAGTTCACCCTGAAAAATGTGACCCACTCAGCCGATAACGACGACCCTTGCACAATGCTTGTCACCCTGATTCCAGCACTTAGCAGTGTACGCGTATTTCGAGGAGAACCGAATCGATTCGAACGACCTCGGTAATTTCTCTCGTCAATCGGAAAGGGTACGAAACAAATTCACGGAAGATGTTCCCGTTCGCCAGAGGAAACGACGTCGAAGCCCTCAACTACTTGACATTTAGGTATCGACGCCACTGATACTTCGCGATAGAGTATAGCCGCCTTTAAAGGCTATTTATTTCCAATCTCCCGCGTTGATGCTACTTTACACCTCCCGGGAATGATATTCGCCCGACTGAATTGATCTACGATAAAGGTTGCAAATGGTCGAAACGATCGGTATGCCCCGTGGTTTACTGTCGCCGTAGGTTCGTCCGTCATTGTTAATAAAGTCTTATCGTGAAACATCGGCTTGGAAAGGAATGGCGTCGAACCGATACGGGAAATATTTCCATATGTTACTCGGAAGGAAAATAAGTAAAGATACTGCTTTAGTTCGTTGTCACGCTTGACCGATAAATGGTTAATCTTTGGTGAAAACTTCGTATAGAGGAAAACAATTTTTTGTCCGACCTAATATAGTATTCTTCCAAGCTCAATCGATTTCTTTTAACGATTTAGTCCCGTGGCGACAGTTCCTGCACTCGCCATCAGAGGGCTACGCTCAACCGTGTCTCTCTCACAAACGCTCGAACGTCCACCTGATCCTCTATATGCGCCACAGATTTTCTCTTCGACGTTAAACTCCGCGACTTTTACATCGAACGAACGGATTTTCGAGCACAGAATTTACCAGCGAATTTGTTCGTTCAGTACGGAATGTTGTTAACGGGAACGGAAATAAACAGAGAAACATAGTCAGTGTGAACCGACATGTCAATAACGAAATCAATTATCACAGAATCCTGTGCCCGGTGCGTTTCCGTCCGTTGCATTGACATTTCAACGATGCTCGAAACAATGAAAGCGTATTTTAGCGAAATTATACTTGCAATGGCCGCCTGCAAAATCAGCTCATTGTTCCGGGGGGTATACGTTAACAAACACGTAGCGTCGATATTTCTGAAACAAATCGGAGGGAGGCGTCCATAAACCGGTAACGAACTTTCGGTTGTTGCGCACTTTGCGGAAAGTTTCCCCTTCGGGCGTCGGTCGTTTCGAACTTTCGCGGTGCTCGAAATATTCGTCTTAACCGGCGTCGACGATTCGAACCTCGTAGCCGGCGAGGTAAAAAGGGGGAAAAAAATGCAACATGGCTGGAAACGACTCCTTGCTCGGATATCCGGCGCTTTAGAGGCTTCTGGGGATATCGCTCGACAAATCTTTCGACCAAGAATCCCCAATAACCGATCCTCAAATGCGTGAATCTCGAGCCAGTTATTGCGGTATTATCAATTTCCAAATGATACCCGGATCATGTCGTTAATCGCTTCAAGAAAACTGATACGTTTAACCGCAAACACATCGTAAACGCTCGCATTAAGTACATAGTGTCACGAGGACGGTTCAAATTTAACCGCCAAGAAATAATAGGATCACAGACGAAGTATACGAGAGGACCTTTCACCTTATACACTTTCGTGGCCCGATTCGACTGCCATACCGACCTGAAAATTCAGAGGTGATTTTACCGTCCTCTTCTCGTGAATGGCGGTCAGTTGAGAAACTATTCACTGAATTAGTAATTGATGGGCAGACAGCTGCAGTGTGTGCATAAATACATGTGAGTTGAATATGGAAGGGATTAAAAAGCGCAATTTTCAAACGACCATAACTCCTACAATAGCGAACGAATCTCATTGTAATTTTTTCTGGAAGTAAAGCTCATGGATACCTACAAAAAAGTATTAGACAACACTTCCATACAACATCAAACAAATTTATTAAACATGGAAAACGAATTTTTAAGAAAAATGATGTATTACAATTTCAAATAAAAAATAGTGAATTTTTGGTGTAGTCGTCAATGAGGTACATCCTTACGTATTTTAATCATCTTGAAATCTTGAAATAATCATAATCGATTGGTTACTCCGATGAAATTAATCGATTGATGCTCAATTCTGTACCCTACAGCTTTCATTCCGTTAAAAAATAATAAAATTTCTGTAATTTCATTTTCTGTCTCACTTCCTCTTGTGTTCATTTCTAAATCTGTCGGTAACGTTGCGAGTGACACGGAAATGGTAATGGGGCTCTAGAGCCCCAGAGAAACGGGCCGAAAAAATACCACAGACGAGGTATACCTCGTCTGTGAAAATACATTAGGTGAAAAGTTTGCTCGTATACCTCATCTGTGATAGGATACTCGATACCGGTAACGGATAAGTTAGAGATAATGTTAGATCTGAACCTGACCGTTTACGATACAATTATTTCAGGTATAGAAGCTACAGGTACAGAAACTTTTTATTCCGGAAGGAATCGTCTACTGTAATCTTTTTTTATTTCCATATAATGGTATAAACACATTAATTTGACATCTAAACCATCGGGAAAGTGTAACAAAAATCGATCCTTTTTAAATTGCATACTGGAAGAAGACTAATTAAATGGTCTGACCGAAAGGATTTTGTCCATAAATCAATAGATTAAAAAATAAATTCTTAAAAATAATTTTAATCCCTAGCCGGCACAGGAAGTATTAATGTACCAATCAGCACACGCAATTAGGAAGAAAAGAGGGTTTCCATTGTATGCACGATTTAACTTCTTTAATTGGATATTATAAAGAGAATATTATTAAGTCGAAAGTGAAATTATCATATTGCGAGGCAGGTAAACTTGTTTTAGTCCGAAAATCAATTTGCAATTTCGTATCGATAGAGAACGCGTGTAAGATTGAAAAAAGAAAATAATTTTCATAAAAATAGGCAAAAATGTATGAAAAACGTAAACGTTGTTCTTATTGAATTTTAATGATTCTTGTTTTATTATTCTCGCATGAATTTCTGGTAGATATATGAATTATTATAAAAAGGTAATTATTGAGATGTAAGATAAATTGTAAAGACGACATTACTTTTCGACCAAAGGTCCTATCCCCCCTTTGAAATAGCTGTACAAACTGTGAAATTTCACTTCGCGAACAAAGAAGAAGTCCGGACAAAGGTTCAGAAACGCTTCCTTTCACAGGATTCTAACGAAGAAGTTTTACAAGAACTACTACTCGGTTAGCTCACCGGGTAAATGGCAGGGGAATCAATGTATTCCAGTTATTTCTTCTGCAAGATGAAACTATTAAAACTGAACGAGAGATATGACTAATGGATGTTTGAAAAAGTTTGAAAGACGTTACAAAATTTCTTGATTTTAGTCGTAACGATGAAGTCTGATGTAAGTCGCTAAAAAGACTTACATTGTGGCGCAGTGTTTGACAGTGTTTGAAATATTATTCCAGGTATTAGAAGATATCGAGTCGATAAAAATATAGGTAAATTCTTACGTTAACGAACCATCCTTTGCTTAACAAATGAAATTTTCTAGTCGACGTGATCTTTCGAAATAAAATCTGAAACGATAACGTTCGAAATCCTTTTGATTGACCTTACCGCCAATATCAAACAGCCCACTTTCCAGCCGAATACCAAGAATCGAGGACGGGTTCTTTGATATCAAATGAACTGCAATATTACAAAACCTTTTTAATAATGGATCCTTTGTATGATAGCCTTTGTTCTCGTCAAATGAAATTTATGAAAGCACGATCCCATTTTTCGGATACAAATACCGATCGTCAATATGAACGATCAAAGTGAAAAAGTGGAAGCAAACATGGAACGTTCGTTTCTGCTCCTAGAATCGAGGAAGCAATATTCTGATGCTCTTTAGATTAAGTATGCTTGTATTTAGTTTTTCCTCTACTTTCTATCTAAACAAATTTTTTAATATTCCGTGTTGAATGACTCGATCTCTAAATTTTTCCATCATTCTTGTCAAACGATGATCGTCTGAATCAAACGCTGCCAACCACTGACGTACAAAATAATCTACCACGAAATCTTTTTAATATCAGTTGCAGAAATCGTATTTATTTACGGACGATTTATTCGTACGGTACCGGAAGAGCTGCGATAATAAGATAAATTGTTCTTCGGTAAAACTTGAAATAAACTTCAAAATTGTGGAAGGACGCGTCCGAGTTGAGATTCTCAACAACCAAAACAAAATATAGAACTTTCCGAGACAATCCAGACCACTTGAGATCAAGCTATACCTTGGAAACTTGGGATTTCAACAAGTAAATTCCATCAAAATCTGAGGCATGCTATTTGGTAACGATGTTAAAATGAACTCCAAGTCCTGAGCTTTAAAGGCTCGAGCCCGAGATTGAAGCCGTAAACGCTAGAACAATCTAGGTTCGAACATTGAGCTACGAAAGCTAGAATCCTTAACGCTTTAGCCTTTAAGCTCCAAGACTCGAGCCGCCTAAATTGCTAATATATAATGTACACACTGTACATTATTCTTTCGTCGACATCTGCGGCATTCTGATGCTGCGTTTCTCTACCTATTATTGCTGATTACAAACAGAACGAAACAGACTTCAAATTTTTGCTAGGAAAAAAAAGTATTTTAAATGATGAAAAGTATTTTGTTTAAAACAGTATCCGCTTAAGAAGCATAAGTATTAAGTTTCTATTAAATGTCTTGTAGATAAATAGGAAAAGGAGTTTGACGAAAAGAATTTTTTAAAAATTCGAAATTGTTTGCCTTCGTCGGTTTAGCGAAAGTAAAATTTCGTTTACACATGTGCGCCCTATTGTCCTTTTGCGTTTAGCGTTAATTTAAATTCGCATCACAGTGAGGCGCCTCGTCGAATTTAACTACCTCGGAAACCTTTAAACCTCGTGAATACGTCTTTCGCATATTCAAGCGAGTAATAATTTCCTTTGATGTAAGAAAGCATTTAATTAGAGAACGCGAGCAGGCCGACGCAGAATATACATAGTTCAACGACACCTCGGCAAAGTTTTCTCTATGCGAGCGCAAACATTCCGTCGGGTATCAGAACATACGTAAACGCGTTTGTACGCGTTTGCACGCGTTATGCTAATTGCAAAGTACAAACGAAGACGCACTCACCTGGACGTTTAACGCCTCTAAACCTTGACGAGACGGAAACGACGTTGTTACGACTCGAACCTGGACAGGAAATATCTGGAATGCATAGAAAAATGTTAAAAGAACAATTCTCGAAAAGCAAGATTATTTTGCACGAAATATCAAATAAATTATTTATTCTTTTAATGAAATGTGAAAGCGAGAAGTACTCTTAGTTTGATAGAAACTGTATGTAATTTCAAGATGGCGTCCTAGTTTCTAGAGTCATCCTGCACACGTTGAGCGTCTCTAAAAATTTTATGATATTATTATGCGATAGATAATCACTGCTGACTATTAGCGTGTAAGTAATATAGTTTGTACGAAATATAAACTGTCTTCGAAGAAAGTTACAAGCTCTGTTGCAGCAGTGCCCCCGAAAATGCTCGCTGAACGACGACGAGCGTTTTTGGGGGTTGGGCACTGTTTGTGTTCCAGGAATCGACTTTTCTTATCTCTAGCTAGAGGCCTAGCTTCACGTGCACTCCTCGAAGGGTTGCTGACGGCTCACCGACGCCAGAAATAGGAAAGAATGAGAACGAACGGAATGTACGTATAGTTGGCGGAACAAATGTAGCGATTTACTTAGGGGGTACTTTCCGGTCGAATTAACTAAAAAATACGTGATTTTTACGAATTTTTTCGAAAGAAAACCGTGCAAAATAAAAAAAAAATTGTTTGATTTTAGTCTACTACGAACGAAAAATAGAATTTTTGATTCCATGCTTTTTCTTACACGCAAATCTTTTCCTTTTCATTTTATACAAAATAACAAAATTGTGAGAAATCCTTTTTGCACGAAGGTACTTTTTTTACAAAATTTGATATGTTTTTTTTTAATGTTGCGTTCAACTTTAAACAAACGATTTTATGCACGTTTCGGGGGCAAACTCGATCGGTGCAATTCTATATAAAACATGAAAGTACTCGCAGAGGAACGTAACGTGATTTCGAAAAGATCGTCCAATACAAATGTTTGGTTATTTTATTTTCTCCTCTCCGGGGCTAAGTACGTCGGATTCCTTTGAAATGAAACCATATTTCCTCGATGAAACTACGAGACAATGCACAAACGAATCCAGCCTTTAACAACATTTACTTCCGAGAATTCTTCCTTGGTTTGTTGTTCTACGAAAACAGAAGTGTAACATTGAGAGATTCTCGATAGCCAGCAACGAAGTCTGGGTTTAGAAAACAAACAATTCGAGACCCCAAAGTGTTTCAATGAAATTGCCTTACTGTATTTCTTAGGGCACTACCCCTTTTAGATAATTCAGCTGGTGCTTTAAAAGAAAATTTATTTTAATTCTGTGGAAAACATCTATTCAATTTACGGTTTAATAGCGTTACGAGGCTTTAATATTATATCTAATGTTATTGCTTATATTATTATTAAAGACTCCATTTTAATTTGGACGCACATTTAGCGCCATCTCTTGAGGTTCAAAGTGAAATGATAATGTGTAAGTTAATTTGAAAATTGAGCAATATTTAACAATTTTGTATAAAAGAGCAAAGAGAAAATATTGATATTTATCTATGCATAGAAAATTTTGTAACAAGGGATGTGAAACTTTGAATAGCTTTTTCCTTTCTTAATACTAACTGGAATAAAACGGGTGAGATTATAATTTATAGTATTCGATCCGTTGAAATAAATTTTCACGATTCGCTGGCTGTTAATTAACTCTTAAAACGTTGGTAAAACAACGACAAATTAGTGGTGCAACGGTGAAAATTAAAGAGAATGTATGAAAAAGGGGTGGTGACCGAAACAGAGACGCGAAACAAGTTCGCTGCAGTGAGGGACGATTGGTGAAAACAGTCAGTCTTTTCGATCGAATCATATCGGGTATTCTGTCCTGGTTTTTATCTAAGAGCGAAATCGGAATCTACGAGATATCGTTCCAGTTAAAGGAAAATCGATTCCGATTTTGCGAGGAGCTGTGTCGGAACAATTGCACCGCTTGCTATCTGAGCCGATAGCGGAACGCGTTTTTCGAAAAGTATTGTGCAAACCGCGAACAAAGCAGACAACAAATACATAGTCCCCTTTTTACTTACGAACCTATAAAGAAGGAGAGCTATGTAATCGACAACAATTTTTAAGAGTCCCTTTAACAAAGAAAAAATTCAGACAAACCACGCTATCTACGTACGCCAATAAATAATTTACAAAGATCTAAATTAATTAATATATTCGTGGAAATCAACAGTACTCGCTGGATTTCGATTTTGACGATTCCGTAAAAATCAAGATTAATGAGTCGCGGAGTGATTAAGAAGAGCGAAACAGTGAAAGATGTTGAAAAAATAGATTAATCAAGTTACCTCGCAACATTAATAAAAGTAATAATACTATTACTATGTATAATTAATCATCGAGATCAGATTTTGCACCCCACTTTCCTTTCGAGCCCTTATTTTTTCGCTTCTTGCGTTACAGCTGTTTCGTGCACCTATCTTATCCAGATCCTAGCGACGTATCCTTCCTGTTGCGTGTCAGCTCATCATGTTCCTGGCCTTTAGAAAATCCGAGATTGCTATGCCGACAGAAGCCTCCAACCGATTATCCAGCGACGTGTATATATGTATACGTAGCCCCAGTGAGCACGGCAGCAACTCTGCACGGACGCTCGTGGCGAACAACGTTCGCGATTCCATCTAGCTCTATTTTTAAGCAGAACCGTGTCAGCAAATCGAAATGACGACGTTAAAACGGTGTCTCGACGTATCTCTTTCTTTCTTCTTTGCACTCCATGAAATTTGCAATCAATTCCACAAGGGAATTTTCAACGTATATTTTGTCGTTGATCTGTAACATGACTGGTATAAGTATGTATCGAGTATTCCTATGCTAGTAAATCAGACGATTACAACAACTAAACTAAAGATAGATCGACGAACGTGTGAGAAAAAAGGCAGAATTTCGCGAGAGCAACTAGTTCTCGGATCTGCATTTATTAAAACTTTCGTCGTTTGTTACATAGTTCACCCCTCGGTTAAGGGGTTGTTCTAGCCTAAATCACGACCGGATTAAGGCTTCTGATGCCCCGGGGTTGAGGGGGGGGAATTCGAGGCCATTTTGATAAGGTAGAATTTATTGGTATTCTATGGTATTACTATGGGAAAGAGTTATTGTATATAAAATTAAAAACATGGGGTGTATGATACATCTATTTTAATGGAACGTATTTAAGGGGATAATATTTCACGATTATTTCTAACAGAGTTATCAAAACTAGAGTGGTTCTCACTTTATCAAAACAGATGACCAACTATTATGTATTTCAACACAGTCTATTGCCTGGAATTTTTTATAAATTAAACTACACGTATACGTTCAGCAAAAAGAATTCTAGACGAGTGCTAACCTACACACTAGTACCTCGATTATTGCAAAGAATCTACTGCATCAAGGTATCTGAAGGTTACAACAGGATTTGTAGTTTGGTTTCCAAATTTTCCGGAGAATCGTGTCTCGCTGTTGGCCATAAATCAGGCCTGTTCGACTCGATGCTTCCACGAACATGATTTTCAGGAGGACGTGCGGACTCGTGGAAGAGTAGCAAACCACGCCTTTAAGTGCAGCAGCAACCTCACAGCTAGCAACATGTTTTGCCAAGATATATGAGATTCAGTTTCACTGTTCCTTGAACGATTCCTACATTCCAAAGTGTTTTCATAAAGCTACCGTTGCAGACCAAAACAACGATTCCATAATATCTTAATATTATTTATACCACCTGTTCAGCTATTTTCTGGTACTGTATTATACGTATACTCTAATGGTGTTAACCGTACAATCATTGTTGCTGTTGATGGGCATTATTGCTGTTGTATATTATTATTGTGTGTTGTTGCTGTTGCTGTTATTGTTATTGTTGTACATTATATTATTATTAATGTTTCCTTTTTCTGGAGGATTTACCAAGACGCTGTGTATTATTATTGTATATTCCTCTTGTTGTTATCACTGCTGTTGTTGTTGTTGTTGTTGCACATTATATTATTATTATTATTATTATGAATGTTTTCTTTTTCTGAAAAATACACCAGGTTATTCTACATTATTGTTGTATATTATTATTATGCGTTGTTGTTGTTATGGTTGTTTTATATTATTATTGTGTGCTGTTGTTGTATATTGTATTATTATTATTATTATTATGAATGTTTTCTTTTCCTGGAGGATCTACCAGGACATTGACAGTGTAGAATGCGCGAAACTAGTGACGAAAAGAAGCACGGACGGTTTTGTACGCGTTTCCTGAAATCGTAACAGCAAAAGTTTCGATCCGAAGTCACGTTGGTCCGTCGAATATTTTCCACCGTCCGGAAGAAACTTGCCGTTTTGACGAACTTTGTTGTTACAGGCTGTGCCAAATCGTTCCGGCGATCCTATTTACGCTTGATTCATCCGCGCTGTCTATGACACGCTCGAATCGTCGGCCAACTCCCGCGATGTTTAAAGTTCCGGCGCGAAACTTTTGAAGCTACTTCGCCGCGTACCTTTGTTTGAACTGGGTTGATTTAATTTCCGTGGTACCTCGTCACGCGAGGTCGGTTACAATAGCGTAACTAGAAACTTGAAATGCTCGACGGGAACTTTTCTAACAGCGCTTTGATGCTGATGAAATTCGGCTCGTACAACGTCTCGTCATTTTTCGTCATTGTTCGAGGGTAAGCGGAAGGCCCCGCGGACCTTTGGTAAATATTTTCCAGACGCTCGGCGGCTACATTCGGTAAAAACACGAAACAATTCTACTTCCGCTCAAGAAAGTTTACGGAACTTTCCAATTGTACATTTTCTAACCCCTCTCTTCGTTTTATGTTGAAAAATAACAGCGTATCAAGTAAAGTACTTTTCACGATTTAATTAAAAATTAATGTTTTTTTTTTCTATAGCCCATATTGTTACTTTCAACCGACACGGTTTATCCGTGAAATCTGATTTGAAAAACGTTAAAAAATAACGATTATTAATGTCTCCGTTTAAGTAGAATACGATCAATAATCGTTAGTTTGGAAAATTTATCGAATCATACGTTGCGCGATCGGCCGTTTCCGTTTTTATTTAAGTATTTCGTTTTTTATTAATTTGCGGTTACGAACGGCGCAATATTATCGCGGAGTTTCTAAATATTCGGGTAAAAAATGATCGGAGTCGTCCAAACGTTTCCAATATTTTAGCCCGCGCGTTATTTCCCCGGCCAGCTCGGCGTATAATAAATCATTCCCGGGTGATAAATCATTTTCATGTATCGAATTACGAAAACGAATAATTACGGGTGGACGTTTGGTCAAGTGGATCAGCCGAATTTTTGCCCATCGCGCTCGCGTCCTGTGAAATACACCGTATAAACGCACCGAGGCGAAAGAACCTTTTTAAAGTGAACTAATCAATCAATTCGATGTTTAAAGTTCACTGAACAACGCTGCAAAGGGCGAAAGAACGATCAGTTTTTACTGAACTCTGGGTATCCGCGATCTGTGGCACAATTATAAAACGAAGAAAAATGATTCGAATATTTTAAATCGAACGTTTTTTCGCTATCCCATTCACGACGCCCCCACATTAGCAAACGTTTCGGTGGCCGGATTCAAAAGCGATCCGTGGCAGAGATTCATGAAACGTTACAATTTATAGACGAACGGACACGGCAACCTAATCTCCGCAATTACGTTACCACGGACTCCTAAACGAAAGTAGAATATCGTTTGCATTTTATCTTTCGGATTTCGAACGATTCACTGTTGCAAATTTTCTAGTCGAACGAAAGTTGAACGTTGGTAATTGATAGTGTCGTTTTACTGGCGATCGTCGAAATTTTTTAAGAATAAAAAAAACTATACCAAAAGGTAAACATAATTCAAATATCTGGTACAAAAATATCGCGTTACCCTTGAATGCGTTCAATATTTTAGAAAAATAACAGGAAACGAAATTGTGTTTGGAAAGATAACGCAAACATGTTGTGCCAGTCGACGCAGATTTACATGAAACATATTTTTTGTTTAGGTATCGTTTTATTCACTCTGAATATTATAACCGCAGAAATAAAAGGAAAATGGATCGGTTAAAAAATATTCATCAAACGGTCTGAGCGTTTGATTGAAAATATGAATGATTTACTTGTAAACTCGATTCCTTAATGGTATTGATTCTGTGTCAGAGAATATGGAAGACAATGTTTAAGAAAATATTGCCAATTTCTGTTGTCGGAGTGAAAACGTTATATTGCATATTAACCATTCAAATTAAATTACAAATTTTATGAACTCGTTAAACGCTTCGTAAGCTTAAAAAAATATGTATTTTATCGACTAGAAACAGGAATTTCATATATTAAACAAATTTTGTAAATTGCTTGTCGTTGGAATTAAAGGCAAAAATATTTTTAAAATGAATACAATAATTGTACGCTTTTTGACGTCGTTCGGGCTCAATAATTAATATTAATGAATATTAATATTATGTGTGACGCGTGATTTGCGATTCGTTAATCATTATTTAAGTTAATAAATTATACCGACCGTTCAAGTATAAGTTCTATTTTTGCACCGAATATATTAAACCGAAAGATCTTCTTAAAAAATTCATGGTAATTTAATCATTGAATAAAGGTGCAATGACCCTAGAGAAATTTACGTAGAAATTTAAATCAGGACAGAAATAGGAAACTGCTGAACAATTCAAGACAGCATTGCACTCGGTAGAATACTGTCTGAAAAGGTAGTCGTTATTACTTCAACAATTAATACACGAATAACGACGTTAAAAATTAAATCTGTCAAAAATAACAAAAGCAGAAATATGGCTATTGTTAGCAACAAGAGGAGTAACAACCCTAAACTACTGATACGTTAGACGTTTTTGCCTAATTCTAGTATTCTAAATATCTCTATTATTTTTGATGATAGGAAAAAATGTCAATTAATATACATTTATGTTTAAAAAAAACTTTCCTATACAAATATTGTATTGTCATGATTTGTGAAGATAGAATGTTTGAATATAAAGTAAACAAAATAAAAATAATTAACATAACGGGAACATAAAGTAAGCTATTCGCTATAGCAAAATTTATATGTATAGTACACGGAAGTGTGATATTTATATAGGATAAACAAACATCGGAAAACTGAGAGAATGTAAATTTAACAAAAAGTGGATATAGAATGTGTGAATCCGAACAAACTTATTAGTCAACCGACTACCGCGATCGAATATATAAACGATAGTTTTAACATAAATTTCGCGAACGATACTGCAAAGAGATACACCTCTAGCCTCTGCTTATCCGAAATTCATTAATTAAGTGCTGAGGAGCTTACGAACTTCTTAATTAGTAGCGATTACGTAGGTAGTAAGCCGGTAATAATGTTTAATAAAAATACAGAAACGCTCTACCACGAATTATAGGTTTGCGAATTAAGCTTCGATTAACTCGAAAATTAGCAAATTACCGGAATACGTGACAGCGAGGCATTAATTATACATAGGATCTTCGAAAATTATTTAGTTCTATTAAAGATACAGGGAAGATGAAATATGTGATATACGCAAATAGAACTTGCATACTTTGTAAATGATACTATGTTCCTACATTATAGGTTAGAATAAATAGATAAACAAAAGAATAAAATTTTAATACTGTATAGAACAAATTAATAATGAAATTCATTCGATTCGATTGCATCAATTTCATTTACAGTTTTCACGCTGTCTAAAAATAATTTTGTACCTGTACCAATATTTATTGAATTCGGAACGATTAGAATTATTAACGTCGAAAACAAAATAATTACAGATAAATTTCTATCCGTAGAACAATAATTGTAAACATACATTTCGAAGCGAACCGTTATTCGAATTTATTATCATTTCATTTCATTTAAATTAAATTTAATTCATACATGCATTACATTTAAATAATTCATAATATTCAAATGTATTATTTGGGACAAAGTTATATGAAAATGCATGAACCTTGTAATATGTATAATTGATTAAATTCTGTTAATTATTTTTATTTCAAACAAATCGAAGCAATCAATATACGATTTAGGCAAAAGGTTTGTTGATCATAAATAAGTAATATCAAAGGTAAATTTAATAAGCCATTTTTACTATCGTTCGATTAAATTATCCTAGAGTATTATATCTATCATAGATCTAATCAAACATATACAAAAATTGAAAAGTCTATTTTGTCTATTCTAGTGGCATAAAAATTTATTTTTCCATTGTACACAGACAACCAAACTTACCTAGCGCCAAGCTGTGATAAGGAATGTCGTTTAGAATTTGCAAAAACAATAGGGAATACACTGGGATGTACATAGTGTAGACTAGGATGCCACAAGAATAGTAATTTTGTCAATAAATCATAAGTTTCTTGCCTTGAACGTGTTCTCTTTGTTCACCGAGACTGCAATTCTTCTCATCTTCTTTCCGTGAATGTACGCCAACTTGTACATTTCTCTCAATTTTAGTAACGAAATTATTCTTGACCATATTTAAACACTGTCAGAATTTACGTTTAATCGATGTTGAATCGGGATTAGAACTATAGAAAATTGATACACTTTATTCAACCACTAATAATTAAACATTTAATTCGTAGCAAAAATGAACAACACGTCTAACTCGAGCAGCCATTAAAACAATATGGCACCATGTGACGCTGCGCAGAACAGCAGTTTTCAGATCTCGCAGTCGCGCATGCGCAGTATACGTAATTCACGAACAATATCGATCGTGCATTGATCTGACGAGGAAATATATCTACACATTTCTCACAGAAACATTGATAGCAATTATGATATAAATCATTATTTGTGATCGTAATTTTATTTCAACTGTTCATAATAAATACTGATGTGAAACATGTTTTTCATTCTCTCGTAAACATAAATTGAGTCGAGAAAATAATCATTGTTTCATAACTTTTCTTTTAAGATAGTTATACCAGGGTCTCTGCATTATTTCTTAATTACACTTCAACCCTTTGTGTTCCTACGTCTGTACTGTCTGGACATGGAATTTCCACCTGGTCCTATGTCGAGATAATTTGCATGAAGGTATTTATGAAAATCTGTTCCCTCCAAAAGAGACTAAAGTCAAAATAATTTCGCATTACTGAAATATGGAAATATAAACGAAAGTAGACCGAGCGGACCTAGTATATATTTTGTACAATTATTCTTTAATATTTTTTAAATTATCATTCCATCGTACTTAATTTGATGAACATTTACACATACTTTTGCGTATTCTTGATACGCCAGAATTTGCTAGATTTGCATGTTTTTTCGATAATCGCTAATAGAAACTGAAGATGGTTATTTTAATTCGCTTCTCGATAAGTATTAAATAAGTAGTTCCGCGAAAAGTAAGGAAAAGGTATCCAAGAACGTTTACATTGAATTTTTCAAGAAACGAGTAGAAAATGGTTCCAGGTAATTTCAAGACGAGAATCGAACTTGTTACCGAAAATCAATAGATACTCCATTGGAATAAATTATTACTAAAGTCCTTGAAACGGTGCTTCCCAAGTTCGATCGGGGGGGAAAAAGGGTAGCACGAAGAAATATTCTGCAAAGTTTCTTAGCGTGAAAGTATGTATCTGTTACCACAAATATCCATTGGTCTCTAAGGTGCTTTTACAGCGTCGAACGAGTTCTGTAAACGCTGTTATTCAAATTTCGGCACCTTTTCCACTCCGGAGGGAGGCGTTTCGACGCCCTCGAACGAGTACAGGCGTCAAAACTCAACTAACGTCGTTACGAAGTTACGATCGAAACTTTTTCTATGTTGTTCCGGAAATAAGGTTTATCTACAAAAGACCTTTGATAAAAAGGTTTCGCGACTGCACAGCCCTAACAATTTTGTCCCCAGAGCATTATTCGTTCAAATACTTCCTTTTTAATTCCTTCTTTTCCTAGTCCTTCGTTACCTCGCCGCCAGCAAGTAGAAATATTCGAGGAAAATATGTAATTAGATTTAAGAATAATTAAATTTTCTGGTGACCGGAACTGCTCGTAAAAACTGGATGAGTTAATTAAGGGAAGGCATCTAACACGACGTGAGACTTTATACTTGCGAAACCGATGAAAATTTACTGTTTACAATTATGTTTCGGTCGTCGAACGAAACGATTGTTAGTTATTAAATTACTCGAGCCGCATCGGTGAGTCGTTAGAAAGGAAACCTCCCGGGTTTACAGGCTCCGTCTGTAATTCGAAATAGCCAGCAATTTACGCTTGGATCTTCCAGTGTTAGCCACTGATTGGTCTCATAAGTAACGTTCGGAAAAATTGCAGTCCATACTCGAAGCAAATCAAACGTGCGGAATACGAATGAAAGAAAAGCGTTCTCTATTCCCGGCTCGTTAGAAAACGATACGTTTCCTCCGTGTTCCCGGGTAAGTGAACGGAGACTTCTTGCCACGTCGAGGGAGCGTTTTGGTCTAGACGGTCATTTTTACGAATTAAAACAACTATCGTACCCGACGCGTACCATTAAAATTTTTCACAAACATTTATTCGTACTTCGACCGATCGAAAAGGACTCAAACTTTTAAGATACAATCTCGACTTGAAAAATTCGCAAAAATAGACGAGAATGTATATCGAAATTTTATACTTTAATATTCCCAGTTTGCAATCAGATTTAATTATGAGGAAAATCGACCCATTGATATAGCGATAATTATCACCGTTTTCTGATTCTTCTGCTACACAGGATAGGATTTCGGACGCAGCTATAAAACTTACGGGTATTTTGATCAAATGTGAAGTCGAAGTCATATATAGCCTTTAGGCATAATGGGATTGATCGACGTTTAAAACAGTTCGACGGAAAATTGAAGGACTTTCATACAAAACACGCTTAATCGATTAAAGCGTATCTTGAATGAATCCAGTATTGAAAACCAAACAATTGAAAATCGATCTCTCGATATTCTCCGCGATAACACGATAGTTGTGGTGCTTGGAATTCCCATTTTAAATCACGGATGTCGTTTTATTTCTGCGTATACCGCGAACCTTTGTTTTCCGTTTTTTAAATGTAAACACTACATTTCGTACAGATAACGAATAATTCACGGTGGCACACATTCGAGACTCAACAATTGCCTAGAAATTTTTTATTCGAAATCTTCGCGTACGCGTGTATAAACATTTTTATATTTTCATTGTTACCAGAAATGCTTTTATACTTTTTGACAATGTTCTGAAATTGCCAAGCACCGAGAATGCCGTGGCACAATAGTTCTAGAATAATGGACTTTGAGTAGTACCGGTTGAATGACATCGTTTCACGATACGGGGTGAAGCAACATAATAGGCACGAAATAAAACCAAAAGATAATACCTTTGTAACCCTTGAATCGTAATAAAAATATATTTTTTCGCGATACTACAATATTAAAGGATTCGTTTACTTTTTTTAATTTAGAATAATTTTTTAATGGCGACAAATGTGCTACGGTTTAGTATTTAGAAGAGCTCGATGTAGAGGCTAATAAGAAATCATTTTTAAAATAGATTTACTCCACGCTCGCGAATCCTTCGTTAAACAGAAAGGGGAGAACGGTACAAATGCAAAAAACGGTAGTACAACTGGAATCTGATCTAGAGAGAAGGCATCGTCGGACAAAACATCCACGCGCCCCATTCGTCGTTCGAGGATTGTTTGGTAAAAGCGTTGATAAAAAAAGCAAACAAGGGACCTACCGAAAACAAACTGGCCGCCACGCGAGCCGCCCGTTAAAACGTCGTTACGGGATTGGCGACAAAGGAGGGGCCCTGATTGGCAAAAGAAAAAAATGGCGCACGAACGGTAGACGCATCGAACTCCTTTACGCGTTCGAACAAAAAGCTAGACGGCAGGGGCGAACGCACAGAGAGAGAGAGAGAGAGAGAGAGAGAGTGAGGAAAAGAGAGGGCCAGCGTGAAGGGAAAACGCGAAAGAGGGTGCAAAATAAAAATCCTTGCCAGCGTCAGTTTTCGTGC
This sequence comes from Colletes gigas, assembly GCF_013123115.1. NCBI lineage: Eukaryota > Metazoa > Arthropoda > Insecta > Hymenoptera > Colletidae > Colletes > Colletes gigas. The sequence goes on along the minus strand of NW_025106632.1, from coordinate 10,635,100 downwards.
TTTTGCGCGAGAGCATTTCCCGCGGAAAGGTGCTTATTTAGGCCAGCCACGCGCGCGAGAATAAATATCAAAGGCAAGTGCGTTTCTTCGTCCTCTCCTGCTGCTACCCTGCCTCCTTCTCCTCCTCGTCGACGCCCTTTTCGCCTCTTCCTTTGCTCGCCTCGGCGTTTCTCTACCCTTCGCGTCACCGACTCGTTTTCCTCTTCGGCAGCGCGCGGCCTGTGAAGTCGCGACAGGTGGCGCGCACGTCGAACCGTCTGAAAATTTTCACGAAGCTCGTGACTTACCCAGTGGCCGTTCGGGTGAACGTTTTCCAAGGTACTTCGAATCCGCTAACCGTCTGCTGAGCGGAAAATGCACTTTTAATTGCACGTCAAAGTCAAAGCGCCCCCAACCCCTAGCCTCGTATCGTGACACGCAGTTCCGCCAGCTCGTTCGTTCCCAGTTTTTTCCCTCCGACCCCCCTTCGCCCCTCCTCCTCAGCCACCTCAGTGCTGCCCTCTTTCTCCTTCCTTATCATCCTCGCTCTTTCCACTTTCCCTTTTGCTTCCTTGCTTTTTCCTTTTCCCTGTCTTCCCTCTCCCTTCCGCTCCTTTCCTTTTTTTCTTTAATAAAACTCATACGTGCTTTTGAAGTTGCTCAAAGTACGACGCTTACGCGAGCACCGCCCCCACTCCCCTCCCGAAACCCCTTTTTCAGCCTACGAACCTAACCTCTTTTTCTTTTGATCGTTTCAAATATACCTTTCTCCCGATGAAACGGAATTCAGGCGGCTCCGGGGTCCTTCTTAATTTATACAATCGATCGGGAGCCTCAGACGCTCGGGAAAAAGCAAAAAATACCGTGCACCGAGCTTTCTTCGCGCGAGGAAAAGCGTATCGTTTCTCTTTCCATCGTTACTTTCTTTCGGGGAAGTCAAAGAGAATTATGATCGCGTCGTTCCCCGATGATTTTCCCGTCATTTTACCCCATCGTTACATCTCTAACGAAGAACTCATTTTCTGGATTTATTCCTCTTATAAATCCAGTTTTAGGTTAAATACACATGATTTCGTGACTTTTGTTCCGAGGAAATTATCCGCGTACGCTTAGCTACGTCGTTATTGAACCGATCTCGATACAGTCCCTTCGTCGTTTACAAATATCATTGACAGTATGCGTAATGTTGATTCCTTCGATACCGGCCGTTGTACAAGCAAGTTGCGGCAGATCCATTACCACCGTACATATCCAATGCAAGAAACATATCCACGTATTCTCGATTACACTATGTTATCATTATAACGGATTGATGGAAACTGCTAGTCGAAACCAAAAGGTAATAGCATAGTAAGACAACGTATTATGTCATTGCATCAAATGCACAAATAGAAAAGTAAATGATAGTGTTAATCGAGATCCGTTCAATCACGACGTGCGTATTAATAAACGTACACATGCTCGAAGAATATTTTTTATAAACACAAAAGTATTATTATATGTCGATCCAGATCGCAATTGTGTGTAAAATAATTGACGATCGCTAAATTCAATTGTACATAATTCCTGCCGTTCCGTTGGTGCTACTAACTTATTCTTTTCTCGTCTGTGCTGTCACTCTGAAATCTGATATCATACGAGGTCGGTACTTCAGTTTCCAGTGGCACCAACACAGACGAGATAGCTCGTCTGTGGCACCAAATCTCGCAAGATAAAATATGTCTATTCAACTTTCGTAAAATAAAATACTTTATTTTTCGTCTGTATTGTCACGTTCACTTTATATTGTCTCGTTTTTCGTAGAATATTATTTGAAGCTTTTATTTTGAACTTTTACCATTTCTAGCGCTGGCTTCTTCTTCCACTCTGGATCAATAATGTTGGATTCAATCCTGATATCATGAGGGCTCTAGTTAGACATTCTGCGATCAAACAATTTTACGAAACTTTTCCATGATTATTTATAGCGAAAGATTCATTTAAAAACCTCAGGCCCATAGCTTAATTTAAACATACTTTTTTTTATAGATATTGAAGACGCGAATACGTGTAGGTCTGACTGTACTTGACGCTCGCTGAAATTTGCACATGACCCGTCGATATAAACAAACGCGATTATATTTCGAGTCTATATAGTCACGATGAGTCCAAGAAGTTTGCGACCAAGTCCTTATCAAATTTGTATAACGATCCTGGAAGCTAGGCATTTACCTCAAAATGTGAACCCGCTGGTCGTGGTCAGAGTTGGTAACCGGAAGAGGAAAACCGTGGTTCGCGAAAGAACCGACGCACCAGTTTACAACGAAGTAACCTTACAAATTGACACACCGACAGAGTTCGTTTAATCACTCTCGATGGATTTCAGTACTTCGTATTCGACCTGGTCTGCAACTTGGACGAACTGTTGGGCACTAAAATCATGATAGCTGTATATTTGAAAAGTTCCCTGCGCCTGAAATTTTACGGGAGCACGAGTTTCGAAGTAGCCCTCGTGTGGGAGCAACCAGGTTTAAAATATTGAAATATTAAAAAACTTTGTACCCCTTGCACATCCAAGCCCCTGTTAGGCTAATTACGAAATCATTATTGAAACTTGATGGACGTAATTTATTAGGTAGGAGTAATTGTCTATGGAAATGTTGATGCAATTTTGTTCGAACAGATCGTCAATATTATCATAAGTGGGCAATGTTGACGAACCCGAAGGACCTCGCTGCAGGACCCAGGGGATACGTCAAATGCAATATCGCGATTAATGTAAAAGGGGAGAAACTGAAAGTGTACCCGGAGACGGAGGGGGAGGACGACATCGAAGGGTAATTTATAAAAATTCTATTTTCAAATAAAACTAATGTTAGGGTAATAAACACGCATCAATTTTGTTGTTTATCAAAACTAACGATTACTGTGCTTCCAATACGAATCTATAAATCCCGACGATACTAAACTACAGTGGGGGATCTAGACACCAATCGGACCCACATTCCTTTCACTTGTCAATTTCTCGCGTACACACAGTAGATTCTTACCATCCAAAGTGGTCTCTCGTCCTTTGAACAAATGCATTAACACTTTGACTGCCACGTCAACCATATACACATAGAAAAATTCAAGCTGAGAAATTTTAGGTTATGCTGTTTACAAGTGGTCTGAAACCAAAATTTCAGTTCTGATCTGAAAGCGTTAACAAACTATATTTACTTCAGTTTACGTATCTCCTTTTGGAAAACGATTCTCAGTCACAGGATTGGGGTTCGATTGGTTCTTAATGACGACGAAGGTTCTCAGAGCGGGTACCAGAAATTTTTCACTGTTTCCCACGCAATTTATTCGCGCAAAGGGGCATCTGCATAGATATTGCGTCGAACGGGAAACGTTCCCCTTGATCCAGTATCCGTTTTGACGTTACAACGTGTTCCCTGTCGCGTGTCGCGGAATCGATTCGAGGTCGGTGGGCCGAATCCAGAATTATTAGTCCGCCCGGTCGATTAATGGAAATCGAACGATTACAGGAACCTTTTGCTGCCCGTGGGCGGCGAGTACCTGCCGTTTAGGCAACACGCGCGCTACGTTTTTGCGATTTATCGGGCCGACGGGCTGCCAGACATGAGCAGCGTGTGCACGAAAAGCGATTTCGAAAATATCAACCCGTACGTGCAGATATCGTTCGCTGGAATGAAAGTACGTTGGACGATAAATAATTACGAACTTGGGGAGATTTTTAAATTCTCCGCTGTGGAGTCGCTATCGATGGGATTTAACAATTCTCTACACGGTCAAACGAGCCCCGTGTTCGCGTAAACTTTCGTTGTTTTCCAATACGGCGTGCGATTTTCGAAGCAAATACCAGCAACTCGTGTTCGTTAGTTTCTACTCTGTTTTCGGTCCGGTAATTTTTATTTTATAATCGATAGAATAATTTGTGGACAAAAAAGTTAATCGACGGGGAAGAGAAAACAGTTGGAGAGTCGAGATTAAAGGTTAACGCATTGGCTGCCGCGTGAAAAAATTGATTTTCAAGATTGGATGTTGAAGAAAATAAATCTAGACAGAACTCTTGAATTTTGACTGTAAACATAAGTTTTATGAGAAATTGTGGTTGCTTTTTAACCGTCTGAAAATAAAGTGTCGCTTTTCTGGACAATTTGTTGGGCGTGGCAGTGAACGTGTTAAGCAATAACGTTTAATCTCATTGTACGATCTTGCTCGATCGATCAATTACCTTCGCACGAATTGGATTTGGACGGAGTAAACAATTTCACTCGACGAGATTTCATCCCCTCGACAGCGAAAGGAATTTACTTGACGAGAAAATTATTTAATTAGATCCGATCGGTGTACACGTGTACGCAATTAGTAATTCGGTAATTATGCAGAACAGGTGTTTCCTCACCGATTTCAATTATTTTTGGATATGTTGTCAGGGATACGATTCTGAACAACTTTTTCCTATACATGTTACCGCCGCTCGACCTTCGTTTCCGAGATATTCGCGAAAAACTGCTGCTACTACTACAATGTATTCTGCCGTATATGTATACCTATCTACAGTACCAAAGCAAATGACGAAGCTGGCCTTTGTTTCCGAGATATTTGTGTAAAACTCCGGTTGATTTATTTCGACGTAACGCATTCCAGTTTCCAACTTGTCCCGGGCATTAGTTTGGTTTGGGTTAGATTAGGGCGGGGGGCGCGCGCCCACTCGCGGGCGCGTAAAGCAGGGTAGCGAACCGAAATGAGTCGGAGTATTAACGGGCATCTGCAAGTTTCTGGTTCAAATCTCTAAACTCAGATCGGTTAGCTACCATGCGTTACGCGCCCGCAAGCGGGCGCCCCCCCCCCGCACTAATCTAACCCAAACCAAACTAATACCCGGGACAAATTGGAAACTGGAATGCGTTTCGTCCAAATAAATCAACCGGAGTTTTACACAAATATCTCGGCAACGAAGGTCGAGCGGCGGTAACATGTATAGGACAAAGTTGTTCAGAATTATGCCCCCGACAACATATCCAAAAATAATTGAAATCGGTGAGGAAACACCTGTTCTGCATAATTACCAGTAATTCTAGCGAACATTCGCAGGGATCGACCAGCGAAGCGTGGCAAACGTACGGGCCAAGATTTAACGAGAAAATTACGTTCAAGGAAATGTTTCCGTCCCTCTGCCAACGCGTTAGGATCGCCATAAAGCACCGTGTTAACAGTTGTAGAACGTGCGTGGTGGCCTCCTACATCCTTGATATGAGCAAGATATCGAACTCCGGAGAATATGGTAAGCGACGAAACATTCTCATTCTACGAACCAAATTTTGTAATTTAAAAAACAAATTAAGTTGCTCGATAACACCTTATCTTATTCGAACAGAGCGTAGGAATATCTTTTAAATTTCTTATTTATGATCTACGAAAGCACTACGCATCTGGTTTTTGTAATTCAGATACTATACAGTGGTAACAAGTACTCTGTATCTGTTTTTTAAGTATACCTTTTGAGAAATTTCCAATTAAATAAATAAATAAGTTCCTATACGAAATTCGTCCAACTCAAAGGTTCGTCGAATTTGGATAATATTAGCCTCGTTATTGCTCGGATAAAAGGACCAGAGACGCAAAGTAGGGGCGAATCAAATAAGCCGGGAATAAATAAAAAGGGAGAATCGTGTTATAGACGAGACTCGGAATAACCGGCTGCAAACGAAAGGGCGATTAACCGATTCCGCGTGCATCTCGTTTTGTTTGCATTTGAAAATCCTTCCCCGACGAGTAACTCGCGAGTTTCCGAGCAATATCGAAGCGTGAAAGTAGCAGTCGTTTACAGTTGTGACTAGATAATCGTCGATAACTTATTGCCCCGTCGGTTTTATGAGGTTTCCTGCCCACTTTCGGACCGTCGTTTCTCCACTTTTACGGCACCAGCCTCGCAGAAAGGAACAGCTGTTTCGGCAAGTGCTTCTCGGCCCTCCCCATCTATCGCGGACGAGTCCTTCTCTCCTTAAAAACGGAAATGGATGACCCAGAAGCATCCTCCAGAATCAGCACAGAAACAGAGCGCGCGGCTCCTATCATCGAGGTACGTCCAATATGATTGCTTTTCTTTTCTAAAGGGAATCCCTATATCGACTTTCTATGTTATTGGGTTGTTCCATAAGGCTTCGACGTTTCTTCGGGTAAAATAATACACAGGGTGGTGTCACGCAAACGGGATGGAACGGAACGATATTCCGTAAAACCGGTCCAGCCTTGACTTATTTGCAGAATTGTAAAAGGACTCGTTGGATAATACGTTTTAAATATATCGCGGAGAACCCAAGAATAGGGTCAAAAGGTGAACGCGACGTGCCGGTTGCCGACTATTTTATTCTTATTCTTGCGTCTCCGGTACGTCTCAACCGTAAAAAATGATGACGCATCCATTGGGCGTTCTATTTATCAACAATGCCTTCCAATGTCTTTGTTATTTCTGATTGCACGGATGAAAACAGAGATGGGTGTTGTGCATCGGGTATTCCACTAATACTTTTACATTAAAAGGGAAGGGAATTATATAATAAGGGGGAGGGGGGGGGGATATATTAAGCAATTTACGCTATTTTCGCTGAGAAAAATTTTCAAAATAATGCAGAGATGGATGGGATACTGCTATAAGAGTGTTACAGAAAGATAAATTGTACAAGGGGTGACGGATCGTCTATGGTCAGACACGCGCCATAACTAATGTGAAAGTATTCTTCCCAGTAGCGTGGTATTATATCACGAAAATTAAGATGTGTAAAATCATTCACTGGACAAGTTAATTTACTACTAGACAATTTAAGATAATTCATTTTCAAAACACTACAGAGTGCATTTAATATTTATATTTAGGCGTTGAGACAACCCTCTGAAAAGCTATTAATAAAACTTATCAGTGTTCTGTGTTAGATTTTCCGTTATATCAAAAGTTAATTCACATGTATTTCGAGCAAAACAGAATCACGGGAACTAACAGAAACGAATGTATTAATTAACTCGCGAGCGTCCAATTTGTACAATAAAAATCAGTCGAGCGAGGCGCATGGAACGAACTGGAGTGACAAAACGACCCAATACTTTCGCGATGACTGTCGATAATAAATTCAAAGCGGCGATATTTCGTTCCCCAGTGACAGATATTAATGCATCGTGCTTCATTTTCTGCGTACAGGGAATAGACAGGTGACGTATAAAGTGCACCGGAGTGATCTCGGATCGTTCAACGATCTCCTTTCGCGATCGTACCTCGACGTGCGTCTAACTACTCGTTTTAATCCCTCGGGCGATACGCGACTCTCAGTCTCAACCGATACGATGCTATTTGTTACGTAAATTTCCACCACTCTTTACAGAATTATATCAAAGACGCTGATATTGGATAATAAGATTCTGGTAGATACAAAAATATATTCTAAAACAGCGCTGAAAATTATTTATTCTTTTTTATTTGATAAATTTATTTCCAGTAAATCCTAGAAAATAGTAGAAACACGTTGCTTGAACTCTTTTATATTTCCGTATTTGTATACGTAATAAAGAAATTATTGGACCGTATTGCACTCGATTGCTCGTATTTGCATTGGACTTCGTCAATTTGGAAAATTTAAAAAAACATGCATCGTTCTCTATTTGAAAGGAACGCTTGTGGACGACGGAAGAATACTACTTGGTTGCTGTGCTCTACGACGTGAGTTTGATCGATCGACGAAAATTTTTGACGAAATCGATAAGCTTCGAGGTTAGCATTGGGAACGCCGGCAACAGACAATTCCCGCACAGCCAGTGCTTCGAGGACATCAACGACGGTATAGAATACTTCAGAATAAAATCGTTTCGCCATATTGCAGGCTGATTCCCTTTTCAACATCCAAACAATTACGAAAGGTTGGAAAACGTGACGAAGCAAGGTTTAAATTGTTTCAAAGAACTCGTCTCAAAATAAGATATAAACGTTAAAGTACAACAAAATGTCGACAACCTTGAAAAATAATTAAAAGAATCACCCTGTATATAATTGTTTCGCTATCCGGAATACATGACGATCGCTTCGTAAATCGTCCCACGGAGAAAATAATATTTCCAATATAATTTTCCAATATAACGTTTCGCCAAGGGCAATTAAAGTTGTCCTTCGCGCTGAAGGATCGTCGAACGAAGGACGATTATAGCCGTCCTCAGTGTAGAAACGGTTAATACAGTTGGAAGTTTACGCCATGGGCGGACGTTATCCGTGAAATTTGATTAATTTTCAACAGAAAACCGGATGCTGGAACGGAGACCGGAATTCGAGAGCGGTACCGCGTCGCGGCTGACCGGATCGCTGGATGGCAAATATAATTATCTGCCACTTGGCTCGAGAAAACCGTGCTTGTACGTCAAGTCCTGGTGGCCGAACCTCGAGTGGAGGATGCACAATAGCAACAGCCTGGCTTTTATGGCTGACTTCCTCGTAAGCATTATTTGCCCCGTGACCGTCGACGCGTCCTTTTCTTTACACTTTGCCGGGCGGAAACTTTTAACGAACATCGAACCGATCAATGCCACACATTCGTAATAACAGATGCGTCTTCGAGACGAGCATAGAATTTTTTCTAAAAAATTCTTAAAATCTATCATTAATCATTAAGGTCCATCGTGACGTGCTTTCTTCTCGATCGAGTTCTTTAAAGAGTTCCTGCAACGAAGACTCGACTCAAGTTTTAATTAAGCGCCTCGACGGTACGCGTTCGAAAGTCAAATTCATTCGCGTCGAGGGTTTAAAATTACGAGTACGTCGTTTTGAGGAAAGGTCGCGGGCCTAGGAATTTTCCGGGCCGTGTCAAAGAAATATTTCATACGTCCTCGAACCGGGTAACCGGCGTTGCACGGAGGAAGTTTGCATGCGAACTGGAACGGCGATTCGAGAACAATTTGAATTCGTCGCGACAGGAGCAGAAGTTGGAGAAACTGGACGGCTTGGTCGCGCTGGAAGACCCGGAGGCTTACAAACTGTACAACGAAACGATCCTAGAGCTGAAAGGTCGCTGCATCCGTTATTTGCATACGTTGGACACGGGGGAGTACGACGACAAGGGCGGCACTACGAAGCTCGATCGTCATCGCGTGCATCTCTGCCGTAGCATCATCGAGGATATCCTGAAGAGGATCAAGATCAACGGGGAGCTTCCCAACAACCGCTACTTGAAGATCGCGATGGTCCACGCGTACCAATACCTTTGCAAAGTCAAGAAATTACGGGAAGACGTAAGTAAAATTTCGTTTTTCCGAGTAAAATGTAGGAACCCCAGCTTATCGATAGGTGGTCTATACATATGTATTTTAACATTATTTACACGCCACAAGAGACAGATTCTAATTAATCCCACCAAAATAATTTTTTTCGAAAAGAGGGACTCCTGTGAAAACACCGGAGTAACGATAACGTTTTATTTGTACGATTTGAGTGATTAGCTAGACAGAAATGTTCCAGAGATTATTCGAGTAAAGACTAACACTGCCAAGGGGAGATCTCGATAAACCTCGATAGCAAACACGTTTCTCGATTAATCTCCCCGATCGAATCGCTTCCCAAGTCTCTTGGAAAATTTTAGCAGAGCGTTTATCGGAAGGATCATATTTAATTTCGATCAACGACTGTCCGTTTCCAGTTCGGGACGTCTCGGGAAGATAGAAGAACCCTTAAACTGTGCAAACTTCCCTTGTTTCCTTTCCTCTCGAGTGCGTCTAATAACACGATTTACGAGACGGAAAAGGGAACGAAGTCATAAAAGTTTCTTTCCCAGCGAAGATATTCCGCGAATCCGAGAAAAGCGGACAGATTAATCAGAGCAGCAATTTCTTTCCGATAAAGAATTTAAAGAACAAAAATTAGGAATAGATGCTATCGTTCCCAGAATTTTATAACGCGTTCCTAGTGTATTCGCTGTCGACATGTTTGACGTCCTTCCATTGACAGGAGACCGATAAGGCAAACAAACTATTAAAATGCAAGGGGTTGATTTCTCGCGTAAAAGTATTATTTCCCCAAAGGGTTCCTAAAAATGGCTAGTTTTATCCACCTGGCAAACTTCACTAACTTTTATTATAAATATTTTCTCTAGAATTTTTAGTTTGTTCCTCCTTGAATATTACTTCTTTTCGTATTAAAGAGTTTTTTTATTCCACGAGTGTCATCTTTGGGAGGGTCACGCGTTTATTATACATTTCTCCAGCCCCAGCACGGACTTCCGGACGTTTTCGTCTGGATGATGGCCGGCTCGAAGCGCGTGGCGTGCACGCGATTGTCAGCGGAGGAAATAATTTACTCCGAAGAAGAGACGGAGAGGGGCAGAACGTGCGGCCAGAAGGTGGACGTCTTCCTGAGGCATCCACGGGACGATAACGAAGCTGATTACGCAGCCTGCAAGCTGGAACTCTTCCTCTGGCTGGGGAACGCGGAGTACGTGGGTGCGTGTTGGTCCTCCATTCCTTCTGGATACCAAGTGGATCATGAAAAGACCGTCGACTCGTTCCCGAAATACATCGAGTACACTCGGTCCACGGTATTAAATAAATTCCCTTTTCAAACTCCGGGAGCAAGGTCAGTTTCCGCCATTTTCGTTCGCGGTTCGTGCAATTTTAATTAACGACAGCGTTGGGAGCGTACTCCAATTTTCAAGTTACTCTTCTTATTCCGGAGCATTCGTCGATTCGTTAATTTTGAATTTTTGAGATTTGAAATTTACCCTTTTTCTTATGCTTGAAACACTTTGACTTTGAACCATACATGATATAGGACTTTCCACGGTGAAACTAGAAAAATGAATTCTTTTGAGATTGTGAGGAAAATAAATTTGTGAATTTTAACTAGATTACAAAAATAGTTTAAGGTTTTGTTATTTGTAGTGAACGTGTTAAAAAAAAATACACGTTGTAAGAGTAACGTAATAATTTGAAGTTTCCTAGGATTGCAAGTCCCTCGGGGAACACGCCTTGCTAAATGCGATTGGGCTTCGCGTTTTAATTGTGCTGGATTCTTCGCTTGAGCCAATTAATCACTCTTATCGCAAACTTCCATTTCGTGAAACTAATGCAAAAAAATAAAGGAAAGAGGTGTAAGAATTATAGATTTTCATGAGGTGGCAATAATTTCAAATTGTTGGACGAGATAGTGGCAGTCCTACGTGACGATAAAAATAATACCATCAATTATCGGGGCCATAATTATTACTAACGCAAACTTTCGTGGCCGTTAAAATAACGATGTCGTTAGTATCACAATAGCGATGACCCTCGACTCGTTAAGCTCAATTCATAACGATTACCTTCGAATCACTAAAACCAATATCGGTAATTTCTGGGTCGTTTGTATTAATTCTCGGAATCAATAACAGAAATATCTACAATTATTGGGCTTGTTCGTATTAATAGCAATTTCCACCGAGTTATTAATATCGGTAACACCGTCTTTTCGGGTCGTTAACATCGATAGCTGCAAACTTTGCATCGTTTATTATCTCTAACGACCACGAGGCTGAGGTCATTAAAATTCATAATAACAACAATGCAATGAATAGCTTAACGGCAATTCTGAGGCCGTTGAAACTAATTAAAGTCATCCCCGGATGTAAGAAATAAAAAGCAAAAATTCTTTGCAATCCAAGAATTCATTTTTTGAAATATTGAAATCATCCTTTTTCCCCCCCCAGAGAAATTTATAAATATTTCTAATTAAAAATTTCTTCGTTTCGTTAATTAGATGTGTGTTACTATACGTAAATCGAGTTGTAGTGGATGTTACGTACATCGCCATTGGAGTGCAAAGGGTTAATTGCGATATTCTCCCACAAGCTGAAATAAAATTCCAACAACCACAGATACGATGGGGTTTGAAAAAACAAATTCACGAATAGCCGTGTCGGGTCACCGAACGCAACGATTCGGTTTTCTTTTTCCAATTTTAATTTCAAACGACCTGCCGCCGGAACCGTAGAGTTCTGTGAGACTGAAATTACAACACCGTGTGATATCCTGCTGGCAATATTTTGTACGAAATACTGTCTGCTCGTCGTGTCACCGTATTTTGCATTTCAGGCATTCCAATTACGTGCTCATATATTCCAAGGTCGCTTTGATCCTGGGATGGATGCATCCGGCTTATTGGATCCGCTCGTACGTGTTGCGTTTCATGGTTACACGGCTACGACCAGAGTAAGTTTCGCGCGTCGATCGTTCATCCATGATGCCTAACAACTGCTCAAACTTCTGTTATTATTACCCCCAGGTCAATCTATTCTATCCAAGAACTCATGCAAAATCAATTCGCAATAAACTCGAATATTTTTCTAATTTTCAACAATTTCCTTGGAAAGGTAACGATCGTGGGATCCAAGAGAATTACTCGAACGCTAGCGAACTTCTCAAAACAAACTCATACCGCGTAAATTCGCCTATTTGCTCGCCCCTCAGGCAAAGATATTGCACCTGACTTCACACATTCCCGAGTTCACTAGTTAACAAAGAGGATCTGTTTTCAGGTGATCAAGCAGACACTCGATCCTTTTTGGGATCAAACCCTGATCCTGCCACCGAGAACCATCCATGGCACGAAAGAGTACACAAAACTCCACCCACCCAACGTGACTTTGCAAGTCTTCGACCAAGACATATGCGTGAGTAACGATCCTAATCGTCGAACGCGTTTAATTACACATTATGTCCGAAAGTTTGCGAGCCAGTTCGCGTTCCTATGGCCGCGAATCGAAATTCACAGGGCACCAAGGAGTTCTGCGGAAGATGCACGGCGATTCCATTAGTTAAACTCGCGGCGGAAACTTACTCGCCGCCTGATTTCCCTCCGAAACTTGAGTGGTACAAATTTAAATCGCAGAGGGATTGCAGCGGTTCGGTCCTCGCTGCTTTCGAGCTCATAGAGGTGAGTGCAAACGATACCGATCGATAGTCGCGTCTCAACCGACTCTCGTATTCCTTCAGCCGTCGTTTTCTACGGTTTTGAATTTCCCGCGCTCGACGCGTTGCGGATCCCGAGTAACTGCTATCTTAACCGTTTCAGTTAAGAGAACTTTTTAATAAAACGTTTCTGGAAATTTTGTGTATAATCTAGTCCCCAAGAAAATTGAATCTAGTTGTGTCGTTTAGGTAGAAGACGACGAAGAGGTGGACAGGCCAATGAGTGCTTCGAAACAGGACATCGTATACAACATACCGGTAGACATCAGGCCGAAAATGGCATGTTACAAGCTCGAAGTTATATTTTGGGGCGTACGGGACATGAAGAAGATGAATTACCTGCCGGTGCTTAAACCTCGGATTATAATAGAGTGCGCCGGGGTCGACGTCAAGTCAGAGGTAATGGAGAACGCCAAGAAATTCAGCAACTTCGAGGAGCCCCACATCATCGTCGAATTGGTAAAGATTCCAAATACTTGGTCTCCTTTTCCCCGTTCATATTATAATTCAGTACTGTGTTATATAAAAAACAACCCAAGGGATCGATGTATTCGAAAAGGTAACTCCCATTTCGTAAAAAAGTTGCATTTTGTACGAACGTTTAAACAGAGTGATGGCTCGTCCAAGTTACCGGATGCACCCTGTGCATTTAAATGATATAGACGGACGCGAACTTTAGCAGTTAATGGACGTTTGATAATACGAAAAAGGAGCGACCAGACGTGCACGTGGTCTCACGCGAACTGTTGTTGCGCGTCGTTTTCCCTGGGGATGGTGATTTGCAGCTGGGAAACCACGTTTCCCAACAGTTGCAGTTTGGTGGTCTGCTGACGAAATAATTTAACAGCGACGCGACTAGACATTTATCAAAATGATTCGTGCTAAAAATTTAACCGAGTCGAATATTCGCGATAATTTTCGATCTAATTCGCCCGGAAAACTTCAGTGTAAATGTTTAATTTATAAATTTCCGTAAGGATATGCCGGAGCTTAGTATCTACTATCCCTCCGTCACAATAAAGACTTACGATTCGCGAGGGTTTGGCTGCTTCAAATACGTCGGGATTTGCATAATTCCGAGCGTTTACGTCTTTCTGGAGCAACTAATAACCGAAGAGGATTACGATACGCAGATACACGAGACGAAATCGATCCTGAAATCTCCCTGGACGAAGAAACGATCCGCCACCATTTGTAAGTTCGACAAACGTACAAAAATCAACTGAATATTGAGAAAATACCGAGAAATAACCTTAAGGTCAGTTAAATTAAATTGCTACGACGTTTGTACGGAAACGTGCGAACGCATACTTGCGCGGTCCGATTGTTTCTCCGCATCACAGGCAGTTATTAAATATTTAAACTCTGTCGTTTAACGGCATAGCGGCGCTGTGGATTCGAAACTTTCCTTCCAAAAGTTAATAACGCCGTGGGAAATGTGCCAGTCTGCACGCAACAGAAAACTTTGTTAATTAAAGTTCTCGGAAACATTTATCCGCTTCCGGTATGGATAAACGTTCGCCCCTCTTCGAGTATCACCTAAAAACATTAACCAGTCGCGTACGGTGCAGACAGAAGTCAAAATTAACTCGCGTTGAGTTATTAATGGACTGGTCGATGAACCTGTTTTAAACTCTGACAATAATAACTCCAGCGAAGTTCAGATCGAACACAGATTGTATTATACGAATTCCGTGTAATTTTAAACGCGAATCGAGAACGTAAAAAAGAGATTCCTGTAAATATTTATCCCATTTGACTTTTCTTTTTAGCTGGTTCATTGTAGTCAGCCATTATTCGCGTACTATTACTAATTCACAGGTGTGATCTTTTGTCGTGGTATCAGGGTATCTTTTATTAGTCACAGTCTGTTTGCAAGTAAAATTAATAAACGAGATATTTAGGGTGTCCTGATTCTCTCGGTAACTCAATCTGTACTGAGTTCTTCTACGTAAAAAGGCACACTCGTATATTTTCTTCTTTCATCGCCACAAATCCTCTTCAACGTTCTTTTAAAGTGTCTTTGCCGATCGACTACGACCCGTCCAAGGACGAGAATAGAGAACTGATTCCGTACAAGAAAATGGCCGGGAAAGATTTGTCCTCGAGGATTTGGAGGGTGCTACGGTCCGTAAAGAAACTATTCGCGCTTTTCCTGGGAAGGAAAAGAAGAAAAAAGAAAAGCACGCGCCTCGAGGAGGATGGGGACGAGTCGTTGGATTGGTGGAGTAAATATTTCGCTTCCCTGGAGGTAGGTGTACGGAGACGAATGAGGGGGGAATCCGGCCATCGTGTGAACGATCCGATATATGGAAATTGCCGAGGATCCTGCGGTAAACAGTGACGTATTTCAGGAGGAAAGGAGCAAACTGTTAAAGAGCCAAGCTCCCGAAGGTCGCAAACTCGTCGCGACGTTCAAGGTACGGCGCTTTTAGAGCATTTTCACCAGCTCAACTGTTTCTCATTGGACGGGAAAACAGGTATACGACGGGGAATTGGAGTTGCAGCCGGAGTTCGCCGGGTTTCAGGATCGACTCAGATCGTTTGAGCTGTGGAGGGGAAGGAAGGCCGAGAATCCTGATTACGACAGCGACAATTACGTCGGAAAATTCAAGGTTTCGCTCGAATTTAACTTACGACTAATCCATAGGGGACAAAGTAAACAGTCGCTGCAATTTTTTCAAACGATTCATTTCAGATAAAAACCTTTCCGATATAAGCAAGTATTCTTTAACATGAAAATTTTCCATGTTTTAAAATTCTAACCGAGTTTTTACTAAACTCCTTTCTATATATAAATGCACAGTTATTTCAGGAATTCTAATAAAAGGAGTTTAAGATGCTCGAGGCCCACTCGACGCTTGTAAATAACGCGTTAAAAGTCTGTTTAATCAGCCATCATTAACGGAGCTGGAAGATTGCCAAGAACCCGAAGTCTCTGCTTTCCGACGAACAATTAGAAGACAATTTCACAACTCAAAGACTGCATTTCGTCGCGTTATTTTCATCAACGAGAATAGAATACACTCGTTTCACGACGCTCGGAAAATAATTCGCACTAATTATGCCTCGCGATGTTCTTTCGAAACACTGTCACGCGTTCGCCATCGAAACGTTATCAATATTCGTATAAAAAATTGAAATTTGAATAACAAATAGAACGACGTAACGGAAATCAGATTGCTTAGTGAATCGCGAAAGGAATAAAAGATGATATTCGTGCACAGGGGCGGATCTGCGTGTATCGTTGGCCGCATCCGGCCAACCTGCCATGCAAAACCAGAACCGGTCGAAACGCGGTTAATGGTTTGTGCGACGATTATCCATCTTCGGAGTCCGTGAGACTTTTCGTCAGACTTTACGTCGTGAAGGGTGAGCTTCATCGTCATGAGCACGAACATGAACCGATAGGAATAAATCGATTCCCTCCACAGGCATCAATTTGCAGCCTAACGACCCCCTCAGCGGAAAGTCTGACCCTTATCTGTACGTCAGGCTTGGGAAAACGTACATCAACGACAGAAAGAACTTTATACCTAACCAGCTTAATCCTACGTTTGGTCGGTACGTATACATTATCCCACTACAATTTTCATTTGTACGTACTTCCTGTATAATACTTCCTTTCGTCGAGCTAAAAGGTAATTATCAATTAATTATGAACGAAATATTAAACCCTCAGCTGCGCAATTTTGTTACTGAAAATTTTCAAAATGAATATATTCGTCGCTAAAATAAGATGTTGTTAAGAAGAAACACAAATTATATACTATCTCCGGTGATTTTCAATTAATTATGGACGAAATATCAAACTCTTAAGGAAAATAACATATAATAAGAAAAAAAACAGAAGTGAAAAAGAAAGGAAATCTTAATTTTACAAAATGGACGAGCAAGAAAATAGCTGTTTACATAATTGTTCCATTACCACCCCCCGAGCGAATTAACCAGCGCGATAGGAGTATGTTCTGCATGACTAAAATTCTATCATAAACGCGACCGAAGCGTGAGTCGCTGGTTAACGTCCTTTGTAACGATACGCGACGACTTTATTTAATTAGGTTAGCTTTAATGGCAGCTGACAATGCAACCTCTATTACATCACCCCGTAAACGTAGTTTGTTACAGTCTAATAAACGTTACAATTATTTGATCGTAAATTGCAATACGTTTCACCGTTCTCCACCCTTTTTGTCGCGATTGTCGCCAGTGTTTCTACTAATTTATTTTCCGCGTTTATTTTCTCCGTCTCTGTTGTTTCGTTTCTGTTCCGGACAGAAACTACCAGTACTTTATTCGAAATATTCGCAGGCTCTTCGAGATAGAGGCCACGTTTCCCAAAGACCACACGATGATCGTGCAAGTGTGGGACTACGACGCCGCCACTAGCGACGATCTGATAGGGGAAACGAAAATCGACTTGGAGAATCGATTCTACAGCGGACATCGCGCTACCTGCGGCATATCGAAGTCGTACAACGCCGACGGTTATAATTATTGGAGGGATCGCGAGAAACCGACGATGATACTCGATAACCTCTGCAAGATGAACAATCTCCCGTCGCCGGAATACGGAGAAGATGGAGTGAAAATCGGACGAAAGAACTTCCGGTTCCTCGACGTCCTCGCGAAGGACGAGCCTGGTTCGTTTCCGCGAAGAAACTTCTCTCGCTTCAAATATTTTCGAGTACATCTAAAACATTGCTCGTTTCTCAATTGGTAAAATTTATTTTCGGTTTTTTTTTCAGTCAAAGTGAAAGAGAAAAATTTTTAATTTTAACAGTAGATTTTGCAGACATTGATTGGACGTATGTTTGTTAAAACTCGTCGCATTGATGATTGCATTGAAGTATTTAGATTAATCAAATACAAATAACGTTGATGAATACTTTTTAAATGTGAGAACCGAATCAAAATTATTCGAATATGTTTTATCAGTGATAATTTCTATTCAGACAGGGAAGAATGCATGGCGCTGAATGTGCTTCATCAATGGCAAGATTTTCCCATTTGTGGGTGTGCCCTGGTGCCCGAACACATCGAAAGAAGACCGCTTTTTAACGCTGCAAAGCCAGGCCTCGAGCAGGTTATAAAACAGAATGACTTTTTTTCGCCATTCGGGGAACGAAAGGTTTCACTCGTGAATGAATTCGATTGGATTGAATGCGCGAAGGGGGCAAATTTAAGCTCGTAAATATTTAATGAGCTCCAGCAGCTTATCACTTCTTTCCCGTAAACTGCAATTATCCCGCCAGGGTATTTCCGTTTAATTCCTCCGCTATAACGTGTGCTTTTTTCGACTACTGAGCGCTGGCCAGGAATATAAAGCAGAATAGTTTATACATTCCGCGGCGAATAAATTTTTACGTGATTTGAAATGGACACTTTTAATTACGACTTTATTCGTAACGGAAGGTATTTAAAAACAGCTAGTATTATTAAATTATCTCGCTCGCGATAGTCAACGACTTCGAGGTCATTTAATAACCATTTGTAAATTCTATTCTAACAATAAAAGGGAAGGTTAATTTAAGTTAACATTATTTTCAGTCCAATTGATGGCGCGTCGTTAGATTTTATGCTATTAAATGTTGATTTCGTCGGAAGGACGCCACAAACGCGAAGTTCGCCAGCCGAGCACTCTTTCGGCCGCCTAAATATTCACCAGCCTGTTCTACGAGCGCAGTCTGCATTCCTGATCAATGTTTCAGGGTAAATTGGAACTTTGGATCGACATGTTCCAATGCGGCGAACTGCCTCCGAAACCGGCTGTAGACATCAGACCAATGGTACCGGAGGAATATGAAATTCGCGTGATCGTTTGGAACACCGAGAACGTGCCCCTCGTGGAAAGTCAATTTCTTACGGGGGAGAAGTGCTCCGACATTTACGTCAAAGGGTAAGTTGCAAAATGGCGGAAACTTTCACCTTGGCAATTAATACGATCCACACAATAGCTCTTTTCAACGTCTCTATCTGACTTTTCCTTCGTATTCAATATTTTTAAGCTAAGTCCTCGATTTTCCAAGGGTTAAAATTTACGAAAGCTCGAGGACGAGAAAAGCAGGTTATATTTTTTCGCGACAATCGATTTCAGGTGGATTCTTTACGACGATTACCAGAAGACGGACGTTCATTACAATTCCCTGAACGGCGAGGGTAATTTCAACTGGAGATTTATATTCCGCGTCACGTATTCGAAGGGCGAGCGCGTTATGATAGTACGCAGAAAGGTATCTGTCCTTGATAGGAGCGAGACCGAGGACAAACTGCCCTGCAAATTGCATCTGCAAGTTTGGGATAGCGATCATTTCTCTCCGGACGATTTCCTCGGTAACTGCAAACTATTCGAATCGTCGGAGTTAATTACCAATCGTAGATACAACTGCGACCGGGGTAAATTAATTAATCGACCGATCTCAAGGAGCTTTGACGTTGGATCTGAGCAGGATGCCGCGAGGAAGCGGGAATTCGAAAAATTGCACGCTGAAGATCCTGGACCCGAGTTTACCGACGACGGATCTCTTCAAAGTGATGAGGATTAAAGCATGGTGGCCATTCCGGCAGAGTGTCGGAACTGCGGACTACGTTCAGGCGGTTTGTCCTCGTCAATTTCAACATTCGTTCGCTTAGATTCAGACGTTTGCTCAATTTATAGACACGTGAAACTCGATTCGCGCGAGAGCAAAGTCGTTTTGTTCGAATTTGTTTGCAGGCTTACGCGAAATTATGGAAGCCATTTTGTTACAGACGAATTTGTGAGTTGTTTTGTGGAATGAAACACGAGAGATATAGATAATGAATATCGTTCGATTCGTTAGACTTTCAAATTTTGATGCTTACTGAAAATGTTTTTCAAAATTCTCTGACTTCTCTCTATAGTCCGTGAGTAGAAATTATTTTTTCCTTAATTCACACGGAGCGACGTATCGATTCAGGGTAAAGTCGAGCTGGAAATGTCAATAATGTCGGTAGAGGAAGCTGACGAGCAGCCTGCAGGCAAAGGAAGAGACCCTCCTCAAGAACTTCCGCCACCCAAGTATGAAGGAACTTAATTAAGAAATGCGGAAGTTAGCATCGACGGATAAATTAAATATTGTACAAAAAGTACATAGTAAAGCCCCTTTCGCGAATGCCAAAATTAAGACACATCAAAATATTTTGTACGAAACGGTCGAAATTTTGATACGACGTATTTACATCGAGCCTCGACTGTTTTAAAAAGATCGTATTTCAAGAAAGCTTGTAACTACGTTATACGTGCGATCGATTGCACGAGTCGCTGGTAACTTCCTGTCGCGTGTAAGTGAATTTTGGAGTTTGATCGTCGATACATCAAATTCCGAGTCCGGCAAGTAAATTATTGGGTAAAGTCGAGACCGGGCTCGAGCAATCAATTTTTGGGCAATTTTTTTAAAGACTAGCAAAGAAAATTCGAAGGATAAAATTAACGTTAGGTGTACGAATGAAACTTAAAAACTTGTGTTTTTTATTACTGTTTTTTGATTTGATTCAAAGATCGAAATCGTTCTCGAGCATAAAATAATTCTCTCCGACGAACGGTGTATTGAACTCGGGGAAGAACAAGACAGCAAGCACGATAGGAATGCAAACGTTCTATTAACACGGGACAATATTCGCATAGTCGATACATATTGTATCTAGACCGACGTTATTGACTATTCCGCTGTAATTAAACTGAATTTCCCGTCGGTCGTCGTTTAAGCGCCATTAGATAATTGAACGTACATCAACAACCGCGACGCGCTGAATCCCTGTTAGTTAATGCTATCGAATGTCATCGACGATCATTTTCGGTCAATCTCATCGTGTGAATCCTATCTTTTATTTTTTCCAATTTACAAGCCGACCGGATACTTCATTTTCCTGGTTCCGGAACCCGTGGAAAGCCTTCCGATTTGTGGTCTGTCGCTATTACAAATGGCGGATAGTCTGCTTCTTCACCTGCCTGCTGCTGATCTTGCTAATCGGTTGCGGGATCTACGCTTTCCCTGGCTATTTGGTCAAACGTCTTTTAGGAGCATAATCGTCTTAGAAATTTTACTTAATTTTCGAGGTAAACCAAAATCGATCTTTTAGATTTTCTTGAATATTCAAGTTTAATTCTCTCGAATAATGTTTTCGACTGAGTTTATTATATCATTTTTAATTTTTTGTTTTTCTCTACTATTGAATAAAAAAAGGATCAAAATGAAATTCATATCACTCTGCTCGAGATGACCATTGTTTTACATTGTATTTATATTCCGCGAGGAGAAAAACCTAGATATTTTTGAGGAAACTGCAATTAAACTCTACCCGTTATTCTATTTCTGAACGATTCAAAGCACACCGATCCATTGTACTAAAAAGTGCTTTTATATACATACGTATATAGGGTGGTCGTAGAAACTGGGGCGAACCGTGTTTTTACACGAGAATATGAAATAGTCACGCACGATAAAAACAAAAGAAAATTGTTATATTTTTCGAGGCTTCGAATTGGGCGGATCTCGGTAAGGGTCGACGAAACACGTTCACCGAGTCATGAAGACCGAAATCATCGCAGGGGGTCGTTAATTAGAAATTGGGTCGTTCAACGGATGAATTATCGATTTAGGACCACTTCTGGGAAACACCCACACTATTTGGGCACCGTTAATTGTAGGACAACAGAATGGAGTCACCTAGCTAACGATCGTTTTACCAGCTAATGGCCGACGCTTATTGTAAATCAGTATTGATAGTCCACGATGCCTGTTTGAGATTTCAAGCAACAATGCCTGAAATCTCTAACGAGGCCTATAATTTCTGTTGTGACATATATGTTGTAATTATATAAGTCAGCGTACTCTATAAAGAATAGTAAAAAGCATTATAAAAAGTGTCAGTATCTTAAATATTATTATTTATTTATTACGCTGTAATCCTCCACGGAATTATTAGTACAAGTTTACATAGGTAATTAGTATCAGTATTTTGATTGGAGATATATCATGATTTTATTAACTTCTTTCAGTGAAAATCAGAAACTTTTCTCATAAATGTTTCTTGTTACAGTTCTGATGGGGATGAAAAATGAATATTGCCCAAGATTCAGTTCGGATTCTTCGGCAAAAACCCGTCACAGAGATCTGCTTGCTTCATCGTCCCACTTTTCGTATCGCGACTTTAAAGCCTTTCAGCAAATATAAATCTCGCGTCCGGCTGTTCGCGCGTTAATCAGATTACGAAAAAGTTCACGCTCGCCGCGCTCCGACGTGTATTTACCGTTCGCGTGCGCCCGGTTCTTTCGCGAGTGAAATTCTTTCGCTAAGTCGGACGGGGGTATAAATCGACATCAGAGGCGGTCGAGAGCGTCGATCGAGCGTCGATAAATTAACCGGCGGTCCGCATTTCTATCATTTATTCTTTATCGAAAGTGAAATATTCGACGAAAACGCGCGGCGATAATTTTTGTCCTCTCTTCTCATTCGCATAAAACGTACAACCCGAAATATAGCGAGTTTATTCTCCGGGTAACGTTTTCAATCGATCGATTAGCATTTCTGATTTATAAAATCGACGCTAAGATCAACTTGAAGGAACGAATAAGCGAAGAAAGGCGAGACACGCGTGTAGCGGATTTACGATTAAGATCGAAGTTCGGGGGAACGTTCGTGATCGGAGGCACTTTTTAGGATCGCCCGATACAAAACGCAAGTGCAGCCCGCGGTTCTATTCCGGGCGGTCGACCAGGTGGAAAAGAGGCGACGTGACGTAACGAGAAGATCAATAACCCAACCGTTTTATTCGAAAGTTTATTGAACTCGGCTTTTCTTGATGTTCGTCCCGTTGTTTCGAGTCCCGATCCACCTTAACGATTCCCGCCGCCTTTACGACATCGGTAAGCAACGCGTCGAATTTCTTTCGGTATCTTCCTTCCCTTCTCGGTCTGCCGATAAACCTCTTTACGGCTGAACTCGAGGGGACAGTTCTAAGTAATCTAATCTTCTTTTCTGCCAGATGGAGACGGCTCCAGCCGCAATTTGCGATTTCCCCGGGCGAGGCTGAACAGCGAGAAAGCTAAATCCGCAGGTATTCGCGAATTAATTTTCAAACAAGCCCACCTTCCGCGCGTTCGTCTCGCGCTGCGGAAACTTTCCATCGGAGACACGCGGATTTTAATCGATGTAAACGAAGTAAAATCGCGGATTCGTTCGTACGCTAACTTTTATTTGTTCGTAAACGAAGTTTTTAAACGAAAGCTAACTTTGGTAAAAATTGGTAAAAAATCACCAAGAAAATAAATTCAATTAAATGATAATTTAATTTAACTCCCATCGGACGATGTTGGATCGTAATTTCTAGACAAGTTGCTTGGGGAATATTTTTGTGAAAAGACCACTAAACACTGGACACTATAGCATTTTACGATGTATATGTTGGACGAATAATCGGGACTCCAACTTATCGAGAGAGTTTTGTTTAAAAAAGA
The DNA here is from genome assembly GCF_013123115.1 of Colletes gigas. NCBI lineage: Eukaryota > Metazoa > Arthropoda > Insecta > Hymenoptera > Colletidae > Colletes > Colletes gigas. The sequence goes on along the minus strand of NW_025106632.1, from coordinate 10,611,681 downwards.
AGATATAGATTTTTTAAGTTTCTATTTGTTTCGTTGCAAGAAACTAGAGCAAAGCTATGAATTTATGAAATTATCGGTATAATGCTCCACATGAGAAATTATTTCCCTGCGAAACATTCACCAAATAACGATAATGATGGAAACAAACGAAAGAAAAATTGATAGGCTTTCATATGTATGACGAATACGTAGATACTTGAAAGTTTCTCGAAATACTCAGCCAAGGTAGTTACGTATAAAGTTGGACAGCAAACAGCAGAAATATATAGAAAGTTTTATCGGTTTCTGTATCGAGAGGGATAGGAGCCATACTTCTTCGCGAAGTGTGTATTGCGTCTCTATATTTTCTTCTCGATTGAAATCTTTATCGCCATTATTGACACCGTGGACCTCGAGCAGTTTCTGGTTTTGAATTTTGTTGCAGAAACTGGGCAATAGCAGCGTGCTCAGCGGCAGTTTTCTATCGTTTTTCTTCGGCTATTTTCCACTTATCCATCACGACTAATTGACGCGCGTGCGGATGCACGAAACGGATGTGCCGTACGAAACGTATGTGTCCGCGTAAAAATATAGTCCCTCGTCAGAATAGCTCTCCCTCCAACGAAACCAAAACGTAGAAAGGACACGTACGCAATTTTGAATAGCGGTAATCGCGTTTCTACAAAATGTGTGCCCCGAATCAACTGTTTTTAATAATTGAATAGTTGATTAATCTCAAAAGATATCAATTAGTTACTTTTCCAATAACGATGGTACTCGAGGTACTTTCAATAATATTGCGATAAATTTAAACGCCTGAAAAGCTTTATGAGCCACGGTGATTACGTTAAAAATTCTTTTCGACTAAAAAGTTCAGAAAGAACTCGGTCCAAGTCGAAGATCGTGGAGGGTTTATGCAACGAGCTTTTAATGGAGCTTCTAAATTAACAAAAGATTAGTAATTGGAACACTGGAGAATAATAAAGTGAAACACGAGGCAAAGTACTCGAAATAAATACACACGGTGCAAATCAATGACCGTAAGGGTTGAACACACGCGAGCCCCGACCGCAGTCCTGATGGCGGATCCATAGTTCACGACCGTAATTCGCGTTGCATGCGGTATGTCTAAAAAGCAGGTCTCCGGGATTCCACGTACCGTCTGGAAACCGTTAAACCGTCTCGAAAGCGGCGAGATTTCGGGCCGAATGACCGCCGGGGCGGGAGTTTGTCAGCTAAGTTTTCGTGAATTCAATTATCACGAGGAGGCGAGTCACGCGAATGCATATGCAACCGGGAATGCATGCACCGAATTGCGCCGGTACGTCGACTAAATTCGTTCTTAATGCATCGCGTGCCCTATCCGGCCGAGTATCTCTCGATTGTGGGTCAATGACCTGCCTCGATGAAAAGTTTCCACCGGTTACACGATAACGTACAGATTTCGACTGCGATTCCACCGAGATCTTCCACCCCCGCTCCACACATCGGTGTGAATTACTACAATGTACAGTGTCTGACAAAACTAACGGGAAAACTACTTCAGTGGCTTGTTTGTGGCATACTAAAATAGTGAAAATCACTACTAATGTCCTGGGGGGTGGAAAACTGGACGATTAAGCATTTTTCAACAAAGATTCCACTTATGAGAACAATTTTTAATAATACCTGTTTTTAGAAATTATATTGAAAATAATACGCTTGATTTCTTGGATAAAATGTCTACTGATGTATTTTTTTTTTTGTATATTTATATACATGCATGTTGAGACTCGATTTTCTTGAAAACGAAAAGGAATGTTAGTACAGGTGTTTTTGATTTACCTTTTCGTGGAAAATTATCCACTTTCTACCAATATTGTATTAATTTGAAATATTGTGTTGATGATCGACCTATTATTTGGTTTTATCTCGAAAGATTTCAACAGTATTAGGTATTTTATGACGCCTTTGCATGAAGCTGCGACGGAAACGTCTATCTCCAACTTCCATTATTCTTTTCTTTTAAACTATATCGGGCGCCGTAACGGGGCCACTGATGCGATTCGATCGACCAGCATTGTGCGACAGTAGGAACCGTGTGGCGTGAAAAATTACGAGACGAGAGAACCCCTTTAACCGACAAGCGAACAGGCACGAGGGAAATATTACGTTTCTTGAAAAGTACAAGAGCCATAAATGAGAATCTATTGCGGCGGTCGTGTGAAAATGAAAATTCATCGAAAGCAAACTGCAGCAACACGTAAGAGGGAAGTAACAAATGGGTGACACAATTTCAGTATACCTAACAAAATCTTCTTCGTATTGACTATTTGTTGAACCGAGAGACTGGGTTAGTTTTAACAGTACAGGTTTCCATAACGTATCTTAAAAAACAGAGAAAGATTAAAAAGAGATTGAAAAAAAGATGCTATTTCTTCGATAATTGGAAAATTACGTACTTTCGTAACTGATCTATGTTTAAATCTAGACGCGTCGAAACTAAAAATCCAGCAATAATATTCTATCTTCCTAACGGAACGACCTTTGGGAAATAATTCATGAAATCATATCCATGCAAATATGGTACACGAGTCGACACAATATTTCATTATGTACTATATTCTTGGAATGTTATACATATTAAAACGATAATACCAATTCGAGAAGTAATGTGAAAGTAGACATAGGGAAAGAAAACATTCGTGACAAGATGAATTCGTGGGGAGATGAAACGTTACTGTTGACGATTAACTTGATCCTTATTCGTCCTTTTCCTTAGTCTCCATGGTGTTAGTTGTAGTCCATTCCTCTGTCTATTGTAAATTCAGTTTATTTATTTCCCACATAGAAGGGGAACTCTTTCGTTTCACCCCATCTGATATACCTTTCTAAAAGCGTGCTCCGAATCATAAGCCTCTTAACATATTTCTTATCCGTTTCATTGTTTTTCGCCGGTTCTCTATACCTCCTTGCTTGCAGCCGGATGCAGTTGGCATTGGTACAAATAGGTCTATCATCTGTGATTTCTTCTTTCTTTTTACTTTCTCTGGCTATCGTGCTTCCCTTTCCTTCAGAATCTTTGTTGTTAAGGGTATATCCATTATTCCATACAAAACTTCTTTAATCCTTCTTCCTTTAGACTGCGTTGAGAACTCTCCCAGTTTTACTGTTCCATGAGTTCTAAAACATAGCAGAGGAAAACTGTTGCTATCTGTCGAAGAATGAAAAATATGGGATGCTTCATGTATTACTATTAAATTTATTATTTTATAAAAGAGGAATCTTGAAAGATGCCTAAGTACTCGAAGCGTACCACCTCTTCCATTACACCAGCTTCTATTTGTGAAGGTGTCCGGTGTCTTCATAACAGAGTTGAAACTCGATCCCGAAACCACCCCGCTGCAAAGGGTATTTTCCCAGTGGCTTCCAAACGAATTACCCGCATCGTGATTTCCGCAAAAAGCAAAGTGCAGCAAAACCGTTACGATCGCGTGGAGAAAAGGGCAACCGACCGCGTTTGTAAGAAGAAAATTTGTTGCTTTCGCCAGCGAGAAAGGAGAGGGGCGTAATGGGTAGCGAAAAATTTATTTCGATCACGCGGGAAACGGAAAGCAACTTTCTCGTCGTGTCTGAATTTTTCAGGGCGCCCGGAAAATACTGCAGCTGCGTTAATGGCGAGAAGGAAAACGCCGGACGTCGGGTTTTCCGGCGTGAAGACCGCACGTAGCGGGAAACTACCGGGCCCGTACAACACGTGGGCGTACGAAACTCTAGCGACTCCTTCGACCACGGAATCTCGCGATGAAGCGTGGGGAGAGTCGATTGTTGGCTACCGGCCAGTTATCGGATCCCTATTACACGCCTCCCATTAATATCGCAAACGTAGACACACGTTGGTGCGCTGAAAATTTAACGCCAAGAGTTCCCGGAATGGCGGCCGCGGAATAAATTTCGCTACATTATTTAATGACCATAAATCGACCCTCCTTTCCGTGCCACTTCTCCAGCCAGGACTTTTGCTCACGACTTTGCATTTACTTTGCCCGCGCCTGACACACCCGCCGCCAAACTAGGATGTCTTTACGCGAACGAACGCAAAACCGAGGCCTACTTTTCGCCTGCTCCTCCTCCGTCGACGACTTTTAAAGGTGGAAGTTACGTGTAAGTCGAGTTATGTACGGTGGTTGCAATTTGAGAGTAGTATTCAAAAGCAGTCGAATCGATTAATCCTAGAATAATACTACGAGGTCGTTGAACAGAATAATTCCAATTTTCCATCGGGGATTTGAATGATAAATAAACTGTACGATTGGATTTGAAAAACACGAATATATAGTGGAAGATGTGCTCTGTAGATGTACTCAATTGTATTATTAATTTGAAACGCCCACGAATCGAATGCCTAATTTATTGGAGAAGAGGATCTCGAATAAGGATCTCCCCAAGATTTATGCTAGTCACGGTGTCTATTAGCTGTGCTACATTAAGACCCTTGCATCGTACACGTTTGTCTTCGTGAGCAGTAAGCACGGAGTATTTTTATCGTAAATCTCCCCAGTTATTTATGTTCCTATTTAGTATTAAATATGAGAATGGTAAGCAACGTTCCCGGTAAATTAAGAAAATGGACGTAGATTCCGAGCACTCTGTTAGCTCTAACAGATTTCGTGGCGTGTATAGCTAATAAAATCTCATTTGCAAACATTACAATGTTCCATTAATAACAATAAAACGGACGTGAAACGTAAATAAAAGGAGTACAAAGTTATAATTTTGAGGCTGCATAATGGTACACTGTTCAAATATTTTTAAAAGTTCTAGCAGTGCAACAGATCCCTTAATTCTGAGACGTTCCCATACGAGAACACTCGAAAGGAAGTTTCACACCCTTTACAATACCTATTGTGCCTAATAGATCATAGTTCCTAGCTACTACATTTGCTGATTAACTCTTTGATGTCGCTGAGTCACTCGTCCTATTCTTTGGAAACTGTCTTACTAAGAGTCGAGCTATTTATCCACAAATGGTGACTCTTCTGGTTTCAAAGAGCACTCGCTTCCAGAAAAATTAAATTTATCTTCCTCGTGAGTAAAGCATCTTGAATAACAAAATATACATCAAGTACCCGGCAAGAGCGTACAAACTATATATAAAATAAATAAAAAATTAAATTTAAAAGCTCTTATATCTCCTCTCAACTTCGCCACTCGATAATAAACCGCAAAGGAACATTTCCTATCTCCCTAATGCTCACGCAACTTTAATTCCATCCGCAGCGTTTCCCTTTGTTGCGTATCCCGAATAAGTAGATCGCAATCTCGTTCTGCCACGAGGATAAGTACGCTCTTATCTTTCAAAGCGTAACCAGCGTTATAATATGCGTCATCGGCGTGTACACTTTGAGCACACGGTCGTCATGGCAACGAATATATCGCGTACCATGAACAATCGACAACGGGGGTGAACGTGGAACTGTGCAGCCAGGTCGTTGCAAGCGGCACGACACTGCGACACAACTTCCCCAGGTCTCTGACATTCGAGCGACCGACGCTCTTCCCTCGCCGTACGAAACCTGACATCCGGGTCGCGACGATGCTCCGTCCTGAAAAACTTTTCCGTCGCAAAGACGAATTTCCAGGCACTCGCGCGCCCACCCGTTGTCACAAAGCTGATACTCGCGCTCTCTCTCACACACACACACACACATACACGCAGCCCGCAAACGAGGTCGCTTCGAAGTTTCAGCGAATTGAACGACACGCCGGAGAATCGTATTTCGCGATATCGATGGATCGCGGATATAAGGGAACGTTCCAGGTCCGGCACATTGAAAAAATCCATTCACACTGTACCCAATTTTACTTTTTTTTCTTGCAATACGATTTAATTCGACAGTGGCTTCTCTAGCATTTTAAAATCGAACGATACGCAACCTCTCTTGTAGAATAGAATCCGATAGGTTAAAAGGATTTCTTTGTTTGGTACGTTCGGAGTTCAGAGTTCAGAATTTCTTTATGGAGGGTGCTTAAGACTTTTTACACCATATTACCCAGTTTCACATGAATTACATACTGCACTCTTTCTCTATTCTCGCTCGTTCCCCCTGTTCGAAATGTTTTTTTCAGCGTCTTAACGTTAGTTTATTAGGGTGCTCAAGACCACATATTTGGAATATTAAAGTTCAACCACGTGTTACGAAGCAATCTTATCAGGATGTAAAGTCGCAGGGAAACAGGAGTTCCTGCAAGAGACGGCAATTGATGTCTTTATTATTCCGTACCGTATTTACGTAATACACACGAAATTCGTTTCTCAGGCTTGTAAGTACTGTAATCTGCTAGGAAATGTTTCTTTTGTTACCGTTGCACGATGATTTATCTCTTCGTGTTTCCATGAGCCCTGATTACAGTTTTACAAACGATGCTATTTACATATTCCCACAGAGGAGTAGTCTAATGGTGTTATGGTCTGATGATCTTCGTCCATCAATTGCAATCAGCAATTATGTTAAAATCTCAAAATCTGAACTCGTCTTCTTACATAGATTCGTATCTTTCATTTAGTGGAAGATTTTAGCAACAGTATCGAAGGGAATTTATCTTGAAACACCCTGTATAGAACTTTGTACACTGCCTGCAAGTTGAAGATACTGTCCGATCGTATCGGTTCAACGAGATAATCCACCAAGAAATTCAAGAGGGCAATCCATTGAGTGGGGCTGTGTTCTACGAGATTATTTAATTCATTATATTATACTACGTCTACGCTCATGGCCCGTAAACGAGGTCGCTTCGAAGTTTCGACGAAGTTCCGCGAGCGATACGCCCGGAGAATCGTATTTCGCAATATTGATGAAGCCCTCCGCAGATATAAATTCTAGTCTATCATTTCTTTCCATTTGTGGATTTTTTCTAATCTATCATCGTTTTTTTAGCGACGATACATTTCTTTTGCCAATTTTTATTGTTCTTTATACGCTAAAGCGTTGCTCAATTAATACTATAATTCGTATAATCAATATTCGTTCGACATCGGTTTGGCGCCATAGCCAACCAAGTAACCACACAATACTTTCGCCGATGTTGTAATTATTTAATTTACTATATTATACTACAATTACGCTTGTGATTTGCAAACGTGGTCACTACGAAGTTTCAGTGAAATTCCGGGAACGATACACCGTAGGATCGTATTTCGCAATATCGATGAAACCTGCCGCAGACTTCATGAAACGACTCGCGACGCCATTTTTCGAAATGTGTTCGCAACGATCAAATTTACAGCGAAGTGAAAAATAGACGATAGTTTATTAAAGACACGTCGCATAGATAACTTGTTTATTTTTAATCACACGTTGCAATTTCGTGCTTGCGTTCGAAAAGAACTTTTACACGTCACTGGGTTTCCGAATCAAAGTTCGAATGGGGATAATTGCAAGCTTTTGATCACTCGGGGGACCCTGTCGCGACGCAGATAAGATCCAGAAGGAACAGTGGTGGCTATAGAAGAGCTCAAAGGGGTAACAAAAGATCGCGAGGAATATAATTTGTTTGCGGTTGGTTTCATCGGGTTTCAATGCTTTTTAGAAGAATTATCGCGTCCTAACAGGAGCGCTGTTTCGATGAAACTCGATGCCGTTTGAAAGATAAAAGCTTCCTCGAGATGATGCTTTCTCTTGGATTATTAGCGACGACATCTTGCAGGCATGAACGCAAGTTCCTTTTACGAGGAAGTCGCAGTTACCGTAAACGATTAATCCGTAGTTTACCGAACTATGGCTCCCCAGAGTGCCATGTTTTAATTTTATCTTTTATCCCAGCGTACTACCAGTAAAAGTTTTAAATACGACCGGGTGAAAAATTGTTTTGGTTAACCCGAGCAAAAAATTCTCATTAGTAATAGACTGCGATAGAAAGCTATTCTGGTCCTCTTAGGTAGTAATTTTTTAATTTTTTATTATTCGATGGGTCGGAGACTCATCAACGACAAAGATCAGCGTGTCTTTTTAATTTGCGTAATGATTACGATCCTAATGCATTCGTCTTGCATGGAGGTTCTACTGACATTGCACAAGAATCCCTGTTTCAAGGAAATTGGCCCATAAATTAAGGTCCCTTCGGTCGCTCTGGACTCACGATGCGTCAATTCCCATCGAGAGCAGCACGACTAGGTTGGAAATGGAGAACCTCAATGTTAATTAATTAAAATTAAAGAACCATTATCTTTCAAGGATAATACTGAATTTTAAAATAAATATTGTCGTTCTGTATAAATCGTTTGATTAAATGAAAAATTGAAGAGCTAAAAGTAACTGTAAAACGCGTAAACATCGTTGGAAAGATTTTCTAAACAAACTTGTACATAAGCTGTCCGCGCAATTTATCTTGATGTCGCGGATCAGTTCGATGTTTTTTTCAAAATTACACGTTCACCGGGACAATTTATTAGTTTCTGTCGACCTATATTCTTTTTACTATTCTTCCGAGTTGTTCAACCATTTCGTATCGAAATAGTGCAGTGGTCCCAGGAGCCAAGACATCAATCGGCCGTTACTTTTTACGGCTAACGAATTATAAATAATTTTACACGGTATTGGTCCTCTCGTAAACCTTCAGCTCATCGCGAGGAAGCTCGTTCGTTCGGTTTAAAATAGTTCAAACTTCACGCTTAAAGATAACTTATTTTCCATTTGCTGTTTGAAATTCGCAGAAGGCAAACTTGCCTCGATTTCTCAGATAAAGCGTCTTCGGAAGTCTCTCTAAACCTCGTTTTCTTCGGGTATCGTCGTCCTAAAGGTTCCCTCGCGGTCCACCGGGAAATCTTCTGATATCGAGATAACTCTGTCACGTTGTACAGCATTATTTATGTTGTAATGCACGGAAATGTTTTTCTGCATGCGTCTACGTAAATATATTTACGGTTTCCATTCTGTTCCCTACTCCACTTGGTTTCGTCACTCGCCGGAGATCCCGTGTTTTCTCGGATCGCGCAAACATACCTGAACATTAGTCGAATCGGTTCTGTTCTAAAAAGAGAGTTCTACAGTGAATGCATCTCGAACTAACGTTCCTCTATGGATTAGAGTAGAAACACCAATTAGAATAGTGAATATTTGCTAAAGATCCGTGTCACATATTTTTTGCTAATATAGAGTTGCTAGGAACAATATTTTGTTCGACAAACATATCGAGAACTATCCGTAGGAACTTCAAATAACGAGTTTAATTTTTCTAGCACCAACACGCCATTTGCAAAAATAAAGTTTACTCGCGAAGAGTTGAATAGAAACTATAACGCGATGGAACAGCCGGAACGAACCGTAGAAGAATTTTCTGACTAAATGAATTTGGAACGCGTTGCTCGAAACGTGGTTATTTGTTTTCGCACAAAAGAATCGCTGCGGGTCATTCATGCTCGTGCATCGCACCGATATAATCACGGGACACTGATAACTAATTGGTCAAAGGTACAATGATCAATTTCTGTTGAACGTATTTTGAGATTACCCTTTGGCAAATTCGTTCTAGAATGCTTTGCAGAATATCCTGTTGCTTGCCATGTATGTAATTATATTTGCATCGAATCGAATTTGCACGGTATTATTGTTTTTAAATTAAGGTTGAAAGACATCGGTACGTAGAGGACAGCAATACAAAGTATGACTTGCCATCTAAGAACGACAGGACTCCAACAAACTTTTGTTGACATGGAATACTGTCTCTCGAGGGTTCCGATTACTGGCACATTTACCTTACGTGTCGCACGTATCTGCCGTCCGACACGCGCGTCATGGATACGAGTTAATTGTCAGCGTAATCCATAGTCCAAACATTCGACGCATCCGGCGTTGATACAGGTAGAAACATACGGTTGGTGCAAACGAGGCGACGCGACGCGACGGTCGCGTCGTTCACCCCATACACGGCCACGTGACCCGAATGGCGCCGACGGCGAGTGCGACGGCCCTGAGCGGCGAACGAGACGGCCCGAAGCCGGCCGACGAGGCACGAGGGCGTCGCGAAGGTAACCACGTTTTCTACCCTCGTTTTCAGTCTGTCGTGGTGTGTCCTGTTGGCCGGCTGACGGCGCGGTTGCACGCGTGCCAGCCCTTATCTCGCTCTCCCTCGCTTGCTCGTCTTTTCGATCGTGTTTTCTATTCGCGCGAATTCACGCCCGAGCGAGGCTCGTCGTCGTCGTCGCCGGAACCGCGGACGAGGGAGGTGCGGCGGCTCGGATGGAGTTACGGGGACCAGTGGTAAAACGACGGCCAGTGTTGTAGTGTGTTTCGTGCGCGTACGCGCTCTCGGGAGGTTAAATCTTGCCGCGAAACCGAGAACCGACCGACCAACGGACGGACACCGGGCGGATAGTTCGCGCTTGACGGATTCGATCGTTTCAACGGCCACGGAGGAGAGGACATGCGACCGGAGGAACGCCGTTTCACGGACGGATGAACGTGACTCTGGCACTCTCGACTCGATGCAGAGGGACGCTGAGGTAAGAGTTCAACGTACGCCGACGGTGCCATTGGCACGCGAGACTTTGTCCCCGGAAAAATAAACCGCGCTGGACGCGCCGTGGCACGACAGGTATTCCGTTCGGCGTAATGTGTTCCGTACCCCATCCCCCCTCCCCGTCTGACTATTTCTTTTCACCGTTCCCACCCCTACGCGCGCCACCTACTCGCGGTTCGACCCTCGATCCTACGATTTCTGCGGTCGCCGGCTCCGTATCGTACTCGAGCCGCGTTAGATAGTTCCTCGCTAAACACGTTCGCTGACAGACTAATACCCTTGAAACTTTTCGCGACAGTCGACCGTTTGTTTTTCACGGGGACCTTAACCGTTACGAATTACGTTTAGAATCTTGTAATTTTACTCAAATTTTTCTTACTACGAAACAAAATCAAAATAGTTACGCAATAATTTTTATTTACGACCGGAACTTTCCTTTGGTTGCTCCTAATAGTTGTTATCGACGAGGAAAGTTTTCGTAACCGTTATCGGAAATATTTTTTCCATTGCATTGGACCTGATTCGATGCTTCGTGTTACGGGTTGTGTTTTATGTCGACGAACTTAATTTTGTAATTAGAATGTTAAAAAAATTGTTTTTCGTTTTTCTATAACCTACACATTATATACATATACCTTATAGTAACACAGTCTTTCACATTTGCTTCGTGTAAAACAAAGCTGTTAAGTAGATCAATTTTTAGGTTATGCAGGTACAGATATTTAAAAATATTGATTTGCTGTAAAAATGTTACAGAAATAAGGAAAGTCTGTAATTATAAAGAACATTAGCATGCATGTGTAATTAAAGTCCCAAGTTAAATAGCCTCGCGCCATTTTGAAAAAATACAGACGTCGAGAAAAGAGTGTTGAAAGCTTTAGTATCGGTCATTTTATGACCACTGATAAAATTTTCTAGCTTATCGTGACTCGTTCCCTCCAAAGTCATGTAATAACTTCTTTGTTAGCGATTCTCTCTCTTTTTTTTTTTAATAATCCTGCTTTGCGTGTTGAGTTTCGCGCTGTGAGATGGATTGCAGCGATACAGCAGAGGTCTTGATCCTGGCAGTACTTTACAAAGATTTGTCCCATATTAATATTTATTGCTCCTGTAATACATGATGTAGAACTGAATTGTCAATATGCAAATGGTAGGATTAATCATGATTTACGCGACAATAAAATTGTTTTCGTTATTGGAACTTC